>NC_136511.1:34976220-35173720 GCF_053919585.1 Euprymna scolopes
AATTTATATATATATATATATATATATATATATATATATATATATATATATATAGGGCTGAATGTATACATATTTACTTTATTCATTGATACAGTCAGTGATATATAATTTTCTAGAGTTACATAATCGTGTCAACGCCAATTTTCTATAGAACGAACATATTAGTCTGAGTGCCTCGAGTTGTTGACAAGTTACGAAGAAAGTTAATACATGGTAAAGGCCGAACCTTTCACAGTAATTTGAGCAAAAATAAAATATTCGCGTCTGCAATGAACCTGGGGAAGCGGATTTAAGAGGTAATATCGTATGAATTGGAATGCAACGCGGGAAAATAATTGTGTCATGCAGTACGTAGAGGCAATCTCATTTCAAATTTTAGTACGAGTCATAAATCTAGCACGTTTGATGCAATTTCCACAACGTATCCCAGTTTATATATATATATATATATATATATATATATATATATATATAAGTGAATTTAGTTTACAAACTAATGGCTACACATAAGCATACATGTTTCAGCGAAAACCCAGTAAGGGAATCGCTTCATCAGGCCAAGGACAACTATGGCTGTTTCAACTCAAACATTGCCTATTTATAACTAGGACTACATCATATTTAAGTGTAAAGGGGGAGACAGGACCTACAGAGAAAGTATATACATTAAAATATGATCATCCATTATGTTAATTATATTAATTAATTTATTTTTTTTATTATTTTCTTTAATTTATAGTGCGTCAAGAGTTTCAAGTAGAGTTTCAATATTATCAGTAAATTCCTAGTTCAGTAGGAAAGTTGTGTAGAATAGGAACCCAAGTTTTAAAAAAAGGGAACGGCTGTATTCAACTGTAATATGTACATCATAAGTATAATTATATATTAACATTAATATTAATCAGTTAAAATATATAGTTATGTGAATAATTCATTAGGCCACTAACGTTTAAAATAAAATAAATAGTTTACGTTTTTTTTTTTAATTTTACGATGTAATGAATAATTAACGAAATAATATCAGTTATATTATTCATTGTAAATGCTAACGTTTAAAAAAAAAGCTTACGTATAAAATAAATGGTTAACGTGTAAATAAATTAGTGTCCGTATAATATTACTTTTGTAAATTCTAACGTTTCAGAAATTACGTATAAAAATAGGTGATTAAAGTATAAAAATAAAATAAATTAGGCTCGATGAGGTGACCATTAAAACCTACGTTAAACGATTATGAAAAGTATAATTATGGTAAGATAACTACATTACGATTAAAGATAAATAAAATACAAATAAAAAATATCTTTATTTAAAAAATTAACTTATTAGGTATAGGGTATGATTATTTGATGTTAAAATACAAATGTTTAAAATAATTAACGTTTAGAATAGTTTCAGTATAGAATAAAATTAATTATGGGAAAAGGATAAAAGGGGCGGGGGAAACTGGAAAAACTATAAAAATATTATTTACAAACTTAGGCGTTTTATAATTTTTTAAGCGTATCTATCTGAAAATGCTTGCAGGAGATGGTCGATTCTTGTTTTATATTTAAAAGTTTGTCACGGTCTTTAAAATTAGTAATCTCCATTTTCTCATGCAGGCATAAGAAACAAGGTGACTGCAAAGAGTAACATGCTTTAGCCTTTTTTATTATTTTCCAATGTATTCTAGGCGTTTTGTTTTCTCTAATTAGCTTCCAATAGTGTATAGATAAGGAAGTATCTTTTCGTAAGTTAGGTTGTTCATCGATCTTTTATGCCCGTAGTATCTTCCTTTGAACGTTAATTTTGTACTCCCAATATAAAATTTTTCATCATTAGGGTTTTCTTCTGGGAATATTTTAGCTAGATACACTACCGAAGGTGTTAGGCACATTTTGTTTTCGGGACAGGTCGTAGGAAATTTACAATTACAATTGTTAACTACTTTAGGATCATTAACTGTTGCAACATTAGATTTCATTAATATCTTATTGTTATGCTTTTTTATAATTCTTTCTAAGTTGTCGCAACAGCTGTCGCAACAGCTTTATTACTACCAATACAATATATATATATATATATATATATATATATATATATATATATATATATATATATATATATGCAAGCATACCGCCCGGCATTGCCCGATTGTGAAATACCCTTAAACATAATAGTTGGATTAATGCCGATTTTGTATTTATATTATACTAGCGAAGTTGCCCGGGTGTTTAGAGGTGTGTGTATGTTTGAGGAGGGAGTCAAAACAAAATGGGCGAAGTTTAAATATGATAAAATAAAACAAAAAAAAAACAATGTTTAACTTCTTTAAAAACATGTTTTGGTAGGTAGGTAGGACTAAACCCGAAGGTGTAAAAAAAAGTGTGAAAAAAACCTGACTTGTTAACGCTAGGCCAGAAATGGAGAGTAAGTTAAACACATTTAAATTTAAAAGTCCAATGTGCAAGTCCAATGTAAACCAATTAAAAGTCCAAAGTGCAAGGGACAGGAAAACGGTTCGATCAGTACACACAGCGAGCACGTTGACCCGCACACGGCGGGTGCAGACGTCTGTGCACACAAACTGAGAGAGTGGCGGCAGCAAGGGGCGGACGCAGCAATATTGGATTTGCGAAGAGCTTACTTGCAGATACGCGTCGAAAAATCGCTGTGGCCGTACCAGACGGTCAAGATAAAAGGGGCACGTTATTGCATGACGAGGCTAGGGTTCGGCCTGAACGTGTCCCCAAACATCATGACGGCAATCATGCAGGCGATCCGCCGTCAGGAGGAAACCGTGCAACAAGCGACATCGTCATATATCGATGACATATCAATGACATCTACGTGAATGAGAGCCTCATGCCTGCACAGAAGGTTAAAGAACACTTCGAAAGCTTCGGGCTAACATGCAAGGAGCCGGAGCGACTGCGAGATGGAACAAATTAAAGAGACGATGTACGGTCATTTGGAGCGGCAATTTTCTGGACTACGGCTTGGGCCAAGGGATGTCTATCTGGTCGACATGAAGAAGCTTGCCGCCCCCTTCGTGGGTGCAAGCGACCGTATACTGGCGTGCGCCTTCCTGTCTGGGCTCCCGGAAAGCGCCAGTCGACTGCTGCGGGCGTCATCGAGGCTCAATGAGCTTGGATTAGAGGAGCTATTGGCTAGAGCCCGAAACATCATGAAGGACGACGAGGAGCCAGTCCCGGCGGCAGTTGAGGCATTAGAATCGCCTGTAATGGGCCGACGATGCTATAAATGTGGCGGTCCCAACCACTTCGCCAGGGAGTGTAGAAGTGACGCGAAGTGCGTCCCGGATTATGGAGCACGGAAGCAGGTGCGTTGTTACCGTTGCGGCAAGCCAGGCTATTTAGCTCGGGCGTGTCCAGGAAACGAGCAGGGGGAGGAAGCCGCGGCGCCATCTTGGAATTCTTTTGTTATCCTAGCTTTGCAGCGATGACAAAGCACACACGCACACCTCGGTCGTTTGAACGTTAAGCCCTTATTTTCACAGCTTTTACCACACTCCCCCCTGATATCATTATCACAGAGGGGGCAGGGAGGCGGCGACCTCCTTCTTCGGCTGCTTCTACGGGGTGGGGGGCAGGCAGGGACCCTCGTCTTCAGTTGAGCTCCCGTCCGCGGTCTGAGGATCAGTTAACCGGAGGCTGCTAATTTCAGTGCTGTCGTCATCCGATGAAGCCGGCGTATACCAGAATGATGGTTCACTGGTCGTGGAACTCGTTTCACTTTCGTCACCGAGCGGTGGCTGCGCCTGTGATGCCGATCGCAGGTCCCTGGCGTGTCGGGGCACCCCATCAATCCGCACGGCTTGCGGGCTGATGACCTCGGTAACATGCCCGGTTCCATAGCTGCGTCATCCCCGAGCTGCTGATACACGGCATATGTCCCCTTGGTGAGCCTAAGCAAGATGACTATAGCTGGGTCCTTTATCTTGCACAACCGGCAAACGCGTTCCGCTTTCTCTAGCCATTCGACCACCGAAGGTCCGTCCGGAGAGCCAATCTAAACAAATTCAAAGTCCAATGTGCAAGTCCAATGTAAACCAATTCAAAGTCCAATGTGCAAGTCCAATGTAAACCAATTCAAAGTCCAAAGTGCAAGAGACAGGAAAGAGGTTCGATTAGTACACACACAGACACCGTGACACGCCACCAACACGATCCAGCGTACACAATTACCAACCGGCCGTTCTTTCCTCTCACCTTGCCTTCCAAAACGGCCTGAATTTATAGTTGTCGAAGACCAACTGATTTGCATATATGCACGAGATTTTGCGAGAGTTTACGAGATCATACCATTACAAAACGCCGTCGGCGCCATCTTGGAATTATTTTCTTATCCTAGATTCGCAGCGATGACAAAGCACACACGCACACCTAGGCCGTTTGAACGGTAAGCCCTCATTTTCACAGCTTTTGCCACAATAGTTTTTCTGGTTTTGTTTCTTCAAGATGGGGGACCAGCCCTTCATTTAAAGGGGGTTGTCCAATCGAATCGCAATTTAAAAGCTGGTTGCTTTCTGGACGTTCTCGGGACAAAAGGCGGGAACCGCTCACAGTTTCAAGTTGGTTTCACTTTATTTATTTTAATACAAATTTATAATTTAAGATTATTTTTTAATAATTATCAGAAAATAGATTTTTTTTAAAAACAATCAAATACTTGCTCTCTTTGTCTAGATTAACTTTTTTAATCATTAACTTTAAAGATAAGACAAATGTTTTATATTAGAAGTGCAAACATTACAAATCCATTCTATCTAGCAACTTGACACCATACTAAATTCATTTAAGATCATCTCACTGAAGCAAATTACCTTAACTTTATTCAATATTAATAATAATAATAATAATGATAATAATAATAATAATAATAATAATAATAATAATAATAATAATAATAATAGCAAATCAATTCTACTAAAATAATTATTAAATATTACTTATTTACCTTTTATTCTAATATTTATTATAATAATAGTTTTTTTTTCCTTTATTCCATTTCTAATAATTATGCAAATCCATAAAATGAAAATATACATATATCTTTTCTAAACTAGTAATATTTAGTATTATGATAGTAATGGTTACTTATCTTTTTTTTCCATTTGTAATAATTATGAAATATTTTTTTCCTTTATTCCAATTATTATAATAATATCAATAGTTATACATTTTTATCCAATTGGTAATAAATAGAAAATATTGGTTATGTATCCTTTATTCTACTAGGTCTAATGATACAATACCAATAATATAAATAATAATAATAATAATAATAATAATAATAATAATAATAATAATAATTAATAATAAAGTAATAATTATTTATCTTTTACTCTATCAACAATAATATCTTTATCTTTACCTAAAACATTATATTTATGTTTATTTTCTTATTTCAGTTTCATTTTCATTTCATTAATAATAATAATAATAATCATAGTTATTTACTTTATTCTATTAGTAATAATTGTAAATATAATGCTTATCTAATCTGTCAACTTTTACTAATTATTTACTCATTATAAATCTATAATTATTACCACTTATTGGACGTACATATACCCCTTCTTTTCAAATGGGCGTATCTTTGCTTTATCTTTGCTCTATCTATCACCACCACACTAGCTGCATACAACAGAACTAATAAACGATATATGTCTCTATTAATTATTTGATTTTTGCCCTCTATTTATACTTGTTTCGTTATTTATGCTTTTAGTTTCTCTTTCTAACTCCGTAAATTTTCCCTTTCCCTTGTTTTCACTTAACAAACAATCTTTTTAATCCATTGCAATTTTAATTATTGTCTTTCTTTCTATTCTTAATCGTCAATAGAATTTCAACTACACATAATATGCATTTGTAATTATTGAGGCAACAAAGCCCCCCTGGTTTAAATATCAAACACTTATTAAGCTCCACTAAAGTATGTAGTTAAATAGAATTGTAGAAGGCGATACAATTCAGAAGTAACGGAAAGACACGAGCTGAAGCAGGTGAGAAAATTATTAATACAACTTATAAATACATGTGTACATATTCATATTTCATATATGCAGTATATTTATATTTGCACAGTGGTCACCTGGGAAAGTCGGTCTGGTGGTATGTCCGTGTAATATAATATTTCGAGAAAGACCTCTTCGTCAGATATTTACTTGACTTCGACAAACGTGCTGCTGTAATCAGTAACTATACCGCAGCAAAGCGTCGCTCGGGACCTGTGGGTAGTATATGGTTAGGGTTTTTTTTCACAATTCTTATTTTATATTTCTAAATTATTTATTTTACATTATATTTTAATTTGTTTATTTGTTTGTTTTTTTATAATAGTTTATATTCGGTCCAAACGTGTTGTGGTAAACAGTAAATAGTAACACTATCGGGCTAAATAATTATCCGGACCTTGTTTGTGGCTTTTTAATTTAATATGATTGAGTTTGTTTTTCTTTTACTAATTTTTATTTCTAATTTATTTATGTATTTTATTTTTTATTTTTTATAGTAGTTTATGTTTATATTGAGGAGATTTAATTAACTAATTCATGTGTTGTTTGTGTTTCTGCGTTCTGTTTGAGGTGGAGGGGGCGTAGACTTAGAATAAATCGGGTTGTCAAGGGAGACTACTTGATGGGTTGTTCTAAGAGGGATAATCGTTACCGATATTTCTTCTCAGATGTATAACGTTGCATTACTTTTTGTGTATTTTTTTGTTTGCTTATTTATTTGATTTTAGTGATATTATTCTCATTCTGGGGGTATTTTATGTAATTCGTTATGTAGTTTATATATACTCATTTATGGATTCTTGTATCTTTAATTCAATTATATAGTAACTATAATTATTTATTTATATATGCAATGTGTTATGACGAAGTGATTAGAAGTTATTTCGAGAGTTTTAGTAAATTTTTTTTTTGTTGTAATGTATTTATTTATTTGAGTTAACTTGGATTTCTGTTTTTGGTGTATAATGTCTTATTGTTATTTTCGATTAATATTGTTAGGTTTACTCGGAGAAATCAATTGGGTTATATTGGGGCATATAAACTTATAAATTTGCATGAGTCATATACATGTAGCCGTGTAGCCCACATGCTCGCACCATCTAATTTATATATCTTAGGCTTGGTCTTTAATTGTTAAACATTGTTATTATTATTAATGTGTAGCAATCTTGAATAGGGATTGTTTATTTATTATTTTGTTTGTTTATTTATTTTGGTTTATTTTAATTTAATTTTGGATTTTTTTTATTTTGTTTTGTTTGTTTATTTATTTTTTAATTGTATTATACAATGGTGGGATGGTGTGCATTAAGTTAAGAATGAAGAGCCTAATTCATGTCGGCGATTAATCTTGGGATGTAATTTGACAATCAGGATTAATTCTTTGATACGAAGGTTGCCAACATTGCGTTCGGTGGCTAAAATATCTACTCTGACGGATTTGTTAGTGTTGCCGCATGTGTGAAAGTGTTTGCAAACAAAAGAGGATTGTGTTTGTATGTTTGCTTTTACTCTAATGTGCAGGTGTCTCACTGAGCTACCGGCGTATGATTGGTCACATTTGGTACACTGTATGCGATATACTGTGTATGTACGGTGGCACATGTTAGTGGTGTTCATCGGGCAGTTAGTTAGGGTCCAGGGTACGTTGCTTAGGTGGGTTTTGCGTTTTGACAAATGTCGTAGTGATGGCCCAGTGTGTATAAGTTGTATGTATAGACCCTCTCTGTGTATAGCTTTGCGGATGGCTGTTGTGATCTTGTCGTTGAAATGGGGCAGCTTTAGAAAGCAGGTTTTAGAGGAAGAATGTTGCGTGCGTCTTCTAGGTTTATTAAGGTTTTCAATGGTTGGTTTTGGTTATCCATTGGTTTCTAGCACTTGGTTGAATTTATTTGTGCAGGTATTTTTATCCGCTTCGTTGCTGCATTTGTTGCGGATGCGCGCTATTTCATTCCTCGCATAGCTTATTTTAGCTTTACGTAGGAGGGCAGATTTATAGTGTACGAAGAGATCTCTACAGGCGGGTTTCTTGTAGAATTTGGTGGATATATTACCGTCTTCGGAGATCTTGAGGCTGAAGTCTAAAAGTGCCAGGGATCCAGAGCTGTCGGAGTGCTCGATGGTCAACTCAGTGTGGGGGTCGGTGTTGTTAAACTTGTTAAAAATTGAGTTTGCGTCCTCCCGTGAAGGTGTTAGGATTAGGATATCATCAACGTATCGCGTGAAGAAGGTGTAGGAGTAGCAAGAGTTGAGGGCGCGGCGTTCGAGTTTGTCCATGAATGCGATAGCGAGTAGTCCTGACAGGCTAGACCCCATAGGCAATCCTGTGATTTGTTTATATGTGCTTTGTTTGTATGTGAAGTAAGTGTTATCTATTATTATTTCTAGGACGTCATGTATATCAGTTCCAGTGAGGCCAAAGCAATAGAGGTTACAGGAAGAAATGCAGTCGGTAATTATGTCAATTGCCGGGTATGCAGGGACAGATGTGTAGAAGGCGACGACGTCTAGGCTGAAGGCATATCTGTTGTGCTTGAGTTGTTCTGATATAAGTGAACGTAACCTAGAGATGAGTTCGTTAGAGCTGCTGACGTGTCCCGGGAAGGTTGGAAGAAGTGGTTTTAAGAAGTGGGAAATAAGCCAGGAAATTTTGTAGAGTGGTCCTTCTTTGCTGGATACTATGGGTCTTATTTTGGTGATGGGGCCTGTTTTATGGGTCTTAATGAGGAGGTAGAATGTGGGAAGTCTATTGTTTCTTGTGGTGAAGCTGTGTCTATATTTGCTAGAGATGCTCCTTTTGTTGCAAATGTTGGTCCAGGCTGTATTGATGCGGTGATATATTTGTATAGAGGAAATGCTGTTAACTGGTGCGTATAGTGTGTCATCACTAAGGTGAGAGAAAGCAAGTGTGTCGTATGTGGCCTATGAGATCACACAAAATTCTTTCCTCTTGTCTGAGGGTAGGAAGATGAGATCTTTGTTTCTTAGGTTTTCTAGTGTAGTACGTTGCGATCTTGTTAGGTTGGGTATAATTTTATTCTCTTGGCGTTGTAGTATGGAGAAAATCTTTCGTTTTAGACGTGTGAGTTTGATGCCTAATCCACTGTTATTTGGTGGTGGGTGTAATGGATGATCAAGTTGGTATACAGGGAAATTGGGGTTGTAATCATCGTGTGTGGAGTGGTTGATGGCTGTTAGCCACTTGAGGTGGTAAGCTGTTCTACAGAACTGTGTCTCCATGTTGAGTTTAGTAGTGCTATTGATTCTTTGAGTCGTGATGAATTTTGGCCCCAGGGAGAGGAGTTCTTTCTCGCTATTTGATAGAGTTTCGGTTAGGTCAGTGACTAGATGGGTTACTGTGTGCTGTGTGCTGTTGTTGTTCAGGGTATCGTTATTATTATTATTATTATTATTATTATTATTATTATTATTATTATTGCTGTGCGGGTTCTCGTTAACGACCCCATGAGGGGGCGTGTAACTCTTTAGTTTAGATAGTCATGTGAACTTCCGTTTGAACCTTGTCTTTTCGTTAAGGACGGTGTAGTGATAGCATTGATCAATTGCTGTCGTAATCTCAGAGTATCTGGATTCTTCTGTAATGTGAAGTTCACTTTTAAAAGTGTTGAAGTTTTTTATATGCTGATGTAACCGGTGGTGTGGATGCTGGAGGATTTTTTTAATGCAGAATCTATGTATAAAGTCCCTTGAGGTTTTGTGTTTCGAGAGTTCGAAACAAGTGGGCAGATGCATGTTTCTGATAGTGTTTGGAATTGTGTTTTGTTTTAGGCAACGTTTGGGGAAATTGATTTGGAAGCCGACTATAGCACGTTTTTCAGAAAGTCGAAATAATTTTTTGGTTATGGCAAACTCTGTCTGGCTAAAACTAAGGGATAAGAGGTGAGTTTAGTTTGCTTGAAGCATTGTATAGTATGTAGTTAAATAGAATTGTAGAAAGTGGTACAATGCAGAAGTAACGGAAAGACACGAGCTGAAGCAGGTGAGAAATTTATAAATACAACTTATGAATATATGTGTACATATTCATATTTCATATACGCAGTATATTTATATTTGCACAGTGGTCACCTGGGAAAGTCGGACTGGTGGTATGTCCGTGTAATATGATATTTCGAGAAAGATCTCTTCGTTAGATATTTACATGACTTCGACAAACGTGCTGTTGTAAGCAGTAACTATACCGCAGCAAATCATCGCTCGGGACATGTGGGTAGTATATGGTTTGGATTTTTTTCTCAATTCTTATTTTATATTTCTAAATTAGTTATTTTATATTATATTTTATTTTATTTGTTTTTTTTTTATAATAGTTTATATTTGGTCCAAACGTGTTGTTGTAAACAGTAAATAATAACAATATCGTGCTAAATAATTGTGCGGACCTTGTTGGTAGCTTTTAATTTAATATGATTGAGTTTGTTTTTCTTTTACTTATTTTTATTTCTAATTTATTTATTTATTTTATTTTTTATAGTAATTTATGTTTATACTGAGGAGATTTAATTAACTAATTTATGTGTTGTTTGTGTTTCTGCGTTCTGTCGGAGGTGGAGGGGGCGTAGACTTAGAATAAATCGGTTGGTCAAGGGAGACTACTTGATGGGTTGTTCTAAGGGGGATAATTGTTACCGATATTTCTTCTCAGTTAGATGTATAACGTCGCATTACTTTTTGTGTATTTTTTTGTTTGCTTATTTATTTGATTTTAGTGATATTGTTATCATTCTGGGGGTATTCTATTTACTTCGTTATGTAGTGTATATATACTCATGGATTCTTGTATCTTTAATTCAATTATATAGTAACTATAATTATTTATTTATATATGCAATGTGTTATGACGAAGTGGTTAGAAGTTATTTCGAGAGTTATATGTATATATATATATATATATATATATGTATATATATATATATATATTATAGATTGTTATAAACGAGGCCTATAGGAGCAAGGAGCATTGCAGTTATGGAAATCTCAATAATTGTTGTAACCACGATCTATGTTTAGAAAAGGTGAGGGATTAATAATTTTGAAATTATAAAGTAAAGGGTGAAAGATAAAATGTATGATCCTTTCGGAAACGATATCCTTTTATTTATTCAATATTTCCAAATAAAATCATAGAGAAATAATTAAATATTTCTTAATTTCGTCTCCTCATCAGCATAAAATGTGGGGGGGGAGCCACCAAACTTTTTTTAGCAAGTAAATCTAGTTGCTGAATCTTGATTGGATAGTGTTTCCATGTTTTTTTTTTAATAAAATAAAAATATAGTGGCGTTTCTCGGTGTCGAACCATTTATTGGTAAACATATATTTTTAATCAATGTATCAATCAGTTTAAAATGCTAGGATCGTACATGAAAATATTACACAATTATTAATCTCTTAACTTTTATATATATGTATATATATATATATATATATATATATATATATATATATATATATATATATATATATATATAAGAACAAGTAGTCCATAAAACATGTTAAAAACACTTTGAAAAAGGGTTAAAAACGTATATAATTTGAAAAAGGAAGCACAATATAAGTGGATAGTCCTTAATCCGCGGAGTTTCGAAGAAATACTTTCCTTTTCATCAGAGGGTTTGGATTAGAAAAATGCTGGACTGGATTTTTCTTGCAAAAGTATTTTATGAAACTTACTTGGTAAACAATAGTGAAGCAGAGGGAATATAGGGAACAAAAGGGTGATTTCACGTGAATAGATGGGATGGTCGCAGTAAAATATCCAGTAACGGTAATATAAAAAAAGTTGATTAAATTTCCATTTTCACAAGTAAAATCCAAAAGAATTGCGTTAATGGAAGATTGTTCGTAGTAATTCGAATGGCACAACTCTGCGGAATTATATATGTAGATATATACCTAAAATTGCTCAGCGTTACGTGGTTGTAAAATATCTTTAATATGATATTTTAGTTTATTCAATTTCGGATGAATTTTTAAAGAATCAATCTTCTGTTTATTATTATATTATACTTTGAAAGTATAAAATAATATGATTTGAGTTCAATTAGCTATGCTTGAAATAAAAAAAACTACAAATCCATATATTCAGAGACTTCACGCCCTACAAATTTTTATCTGAATCTACTGATTGCACACTTAAACATTATCAACCTACCAATTTTATATTATAGCTACAAAATTTACAACTATAAATTTACAATCCATTATAAATTGCTCCTACCTTTCACATGTTTTCTATTATAACTAAATACTCCTATTTCTAATCATTTGTTGGTTTTTAAATATTCACTTAACTCCACAGCATTTACAGTATCATTGTAAACCTTTTTAGTCGTTTTCATTTCCCCTCTTTTTTAGCATTTATTTGTATAAATTTAACCTATTCATCATTTAAACAACCCCCTTCATATCAAATACTTACACAATACATTTTTTATCTTTTCAAATCCCATTATTTCCCCGTTTTTTTCCTCCTAATTATTAACCATTTGTTTTTTTATTTTTTTTTTTGTTTTCTATTTTGTACGGCATAAAAACATTGACACACCGGTTAAGCAACATTAAACCTGCTCAGTACTAAATTGGTGACAATTTGGAACTTCCAGGTGCTATATGCGCTCTCTGCTTATATTGGCATTGTTTCCAATCGTACTAGACTTTTTCTTGCCACTGGACTCAAACAGTATCGATTCAGGAGAGGTGTGGTTTGGGATTGTGGATCCGTTGCCTCACAGTTTACATGTGCAGCTGCCTCTGCAAAGGGTATCCTTTGTCTTTCGAAACTGACGAAGGCATCGGTATTTTTCTGTTTAACTTTACCCAAATAATGCAATTGCAGCAAACCTAATATAAATAATAAGACGTATACTAAATGTAACTAAATTGACGTATGTTTACTATATGTCGTATAAATACTTTCCCAATTAACATATCTAGGACGTATATATAGGATATATAGGACGTATGTGAGAATGCAATCAACTACACTTATGCTACCATTGTGGCCGAAAAATAAGCCTCCCCGACAACACTGCATTGTATGTAACTCCCTAACTCTAACTATATAAAGGACTGCATTCTGATACGCTCAATACATTACATATACATAACCTCAATACTTGTAAGTATACTTCTTTTCTTCTTTCCGTTTCACATTTAGTTTTCTTATCTTTCTTCTCGCCATATTTCTCTTATTTTGTTAATATCCACCCGTTTCCCTAAAATTCATATCTAGCTCTACTAAACTATTGAGTTCTTTTATCATGCTTTTTACCATTTGCACTTCTGAATATATACATATATCTGTGTCTGTGTGTGTGTGTGTATGTATATCTGTGAAAGTCTGTGTTTCTTTTTTGGTAATTTTTTTCAATTATATTTCAGTCTTTGTGTATACCAAACTATTAAGCCTAGAAGCTGAATGCATTGTAAATATAACAATAGATTACATATAAAAGAATAACAGTATAGCTACATTCCAACATCCGAATATTTATTTTCCATGCAAAAAAAGCTCCTCCAGTCGGTGAATTTTTTAGAGATCCGTTTCTTTATGAACACATAATCGCATATCATTAAGTCAATGCCGACCGTTCTCGTGCACATACTCCCTAAAGAAGATGGAAATTATTTGCTTGAAAATGAATAAATTTATGCTAAATTATGTCTGAAAAAAGAAAAAAAAGGAGGAAAATTTAAACAAGACTAAACATCACCTGTTTCCTTCGGTATCTATGTTAATTCATATATATATATATATATATATATATATATATATATATATATATATAAAGAGAGAGAGAGAGAGAGAAAGAGAGAGAGAGAAAGAAAGAGAAAGAAAGAAATGAGTGGGGGATTAAAAAAACAGAATATAATCAATTCCTTAAAAGGAGATTTATCGGGATAATGCAAAACTCAACAAATTGTATTTGAGCTTATATAGAAATCAATATATATATATATATATATATATATATATATATATATACATACTATATATACATGTAATATATACAGTGATGATCATATTTATTGGCACGGTAAAATAAAAGTTAAATTTTGTCTAATAAATTCTAAAAAAGGGATTAAATTAAAGAAAATAACAAAGTATATTATGTATTTTTAACTGGCCTTTCCGATGCAGCAATCGGATTTTAGAAAAAATAAATAACAAAGGAACAACAAACATAATTGCAAAAAATACTTGTTTATCTATCTGCATTAAAGGGTTATATCTATGGAAACTATTTACATCAAATATGGGGTTTAAGCTATGTCGCTATATTTTAGAGGGGGTACCTAAAATTATAACAGTGTATTAAAAATATAAATTATAAGAAATATTATAATAATAAAAGTGAGATGATAGTTGAATAAGATAGAGGATAAATAAAAGGTAGAATAAGGGGGCACAGATGCAAAGGAGTGTGGGATAAAAATATGTGGATTATATTAGTGATAATAGATTATGAATGTTATAAGAGATATAATGTTATTGGAAATAAAACGGATATAAAAACGGATATACAAAATAGATATAAAAACGGATATACAAAAATAACTGCAAAAATATAAAGATATAAATAGCCAAGTGACACCAAGAAAAAAACAAAATAAAATAAGATAAAAATACGACAAATGAGAAAACTACACAGTAAGTGAAAATTCTTGGAGGCAAGGGGTAGAGACGTTTTGCAAAGTTTTTTGATGGTCCTTGTTGAGTGTAAATTATTAAAAAAAAAACAATCAATAGAAATTCCTCTGTGAGAGTGGAGTTTCAGCCCAAACTAAGATGGTGATTCAAGGAAACGTATGGCATAAATAAGGACCCGACAATGTTTTTTGGACACTTTAGTATTCGAATTTCCGAGTACCATAGAGTGAGGAAATTCCTTTAATAGGATAGCATAAACATATAAATACAATTCCTGTAATAAAATGGAAGAAAATCGATTAGGTAAGGAAAACTATTTAGTTTTCATCATTTTTTACAAAACACACGGACATCGTTGAAAAACTGTAAATAGTCTGTTATATAACGTTTCTTTTCAATAAATTTATCAATCTCTCTTGATAATGATCAAACATATGCACAATAACATCTCTGTGTTTCTACTAGTTGTTTTTTGGCATCTAGTATCCGTTCCCATATTTGAGCCTCTTTCGTTATTTTAGACTTATCATAAACATGTTGCGCAACCATTTCCCAAACATTTTCCATTAAATTTAGATCTGAGCTTTTTGCAGGTCATTCCAAAGTAGTCAGATTCACTTTAGCCATCCATTCTTTCATGAGTTCTGACACATGGATGCATTTGTCTTGCTGTAGAACGAAATCATTCCTCATCTCTCTTCTCATCCTTGGTAGGGCTATCTCGTCCAGAATCTGTTTGAACCTTTAGCTGTGCTGTCGTCCTTTCACCACTCCCCCCATATATTTTAATTAGCAAAGATCTAATTCCAAACCATAACTCCTCCCAACATCTGTTGTTTGTTCAGCACAACAGGCTCACTTTTTCTCGGCCAAGTACACAATCCATCGGGCCCATCAATCTTGAAACGCTTCTCAGCAGTAAATATAACCTTCTTAATGTCAACAGGATTTGTTAACAACCATTTAGCTCTATCCAGTCTTGCCCCTTTCTGTTTTTTGTTAGTGTATTTTTTACTTAGCCTTTGCATGCTTCAAACATATCCTTTGTGGCGTTCTTTGTACTGTTCGGACGTTTACATCCAATTCACATTTTTCCTTCACTTTTCTTGCTGTAACCTTTACCCCAAATGTCAAAACCCATGTCACAGTCCTCTTTATTCTCCTTTCAGTCCTCTTGCCAATTGATCTTTTCCGTCCTCTCTTCTTTTTCCGCTCGGAGTTTGTGTTCAGCATGTATTCGACCGTTGATTCCGTCAGTTTCAACTCCATTGCGATCCTTCTGATTCTAAGGCCATTTTCCCGCTTCTTATGTGCCAAACAAACGAGTTCTTTTGAATGCATTTTACCTCATTAAACTTAATTGTTTTCCCAGTAGAATAAAACAGGTAACTGACGCTAATGATGACAGTTACGTGTACAAGCAGATAATTTGCATACAGCAACATATACATGAACATAACTCTCAATAAAAAGGATTTTTTGTCATGTCCGAAAAATAGTGTCGCACAAGTTTTCGCAAAAATCACAAAAAAAATAATATTATCAAAGCCAAACAAAAAAAAGATTACACTAATAGTGGATGTTCACTTTTAAACTGCGTACATATAATCTCAAAGGTTTTTGGCACTAGTAACCACCTTGAATTACTTTTTTCAAACTGTTCGAAAAATATTGTCGGGCACCTGAATATTAAGTTACCAAACATCTTCTCTTCTCTTTTGATGAGAAGCATTAGTCTTTAAAATACCATGGTATAAAAGGTTCTTATTTATCCTACACCCCAATTGGTGTATACCCTTATTGAATAAATGATTAAATCTATATATGTTACTATATAGTTTTTATAGTCATTTTCCTCATTGATTAATATATATATATATATATATATATATATATATATATAGGGCGAAAAAGATAGACACTGAAATAGACAGCAGATAAAGAGAGCTAGATAAAAAGATAGGTAAACAGATAGATTAATCGATAGAAAAACAAATTATATATGATATATATAAAGATAAGAACACCGATATATATATATATATATATATATATATATATATGCATCTTTTAAGCAGAATAAAGAAAGCGATACATACACGTGAATAATCGATCAAGAGAACGATAGTTAAGTATATAGTTAGAAACATACAGAAGCTGAAAACAGATATCTCTTGCAGGAAATAGAAAGATCTAAAACTATATAGGCACAAAGGCAACATTCAATGGAGGGCACGAAAATGAGAGATAGAAAAATGTGAGTTTATTTTTGTATTTATTATTTATTTATTTTTGGCACACAACATTTTTTATAATCTTTGTAATTTTTTAATCAGTTATGTAGATTTTGTCAGATGTTTCTCCTTTTTCAGAAAAAAGTGTATCCAATTCATTTTTTTTTCTAAAAACGAACCCACACGTTATTGTTTCGCTTGCTCATCTGACATTCTAAACAATTCTGCTCTGATGTAAAACGAAAATCCCAAAAGAAATTCGCATCCAAAAATAACTCCCAACCAATATGTTTTCATCTACGTTTTGTATCATTTGTTTTGTTCGCTTTTTTTTTTATTTAGGATTGGCAACATTCAGTTGGGGATGAACAACCTGATTGCTTATTGCATATTTTAACAGATTTATTATGAGTTTGAATGTTGATCTCATATATATATATATATATATATATATATATATATATATATATATATATATATATATATATATTATTCCTTAATTAGAATTTTTAAAAAATAAAAAATTAAAAAATAAAAATAAATAAATAAATAAGTTGATCTCAGAGTTTGTCTTTTCTGTATAGGCTACGAAATCTAACTGTTCGCGTTATTGTATGTTTTTTTTTTGTGACCAGAAAATAATATTTAAACTATGCCATATAGTTACTCAAATGATATATCGTAATATACTTCCAAAAACAATTTACAAATATATTTATAGTTACATTTTTTATAAATTATGCATGACTTAAATCTCCCAAATGTTCTCTAAAATACCATATAATAATTTATTAGTGAGATAACGTGTTCAGATTTGAACATTAAATCAAAACCAAGTTGTATCAACATTCCGGAATAGTTAAAACATTATTAGTTAAAGAAATGTTATTTTGTGCGTTAATTGTACTTGGAGTAATTGTTGAACGTATCTCGTCGTCTAAAGATAATGTCCGATCCAGTAAGTCCTATAAAAACTTTTAATTTCTGAACAAATATTAACGTTTATTCTTTATTGATATCAAATGTTTCCAGCTTATAATAACAACCTTTCATTATAATCTTTGTTAACCACTTAAACACACGTTCAGCCATTCAGCCAAGTACGTTAAGTATAACCGAATGCGTGTGGGCGCGTGTGAAAATATAATAAGGAGCAGTAGATTAGCTGGCTTGTGAAGATATTAGCAACAGCACCCGTTAAATCACATATGCAAATTAGGAGCTGTGCACGCTTTCGTTACGAGAAAAAGCACAGCATGTGGTTGAGGTGAGAAGCAAAGTGCAAGACACGAGTAAGATGGCTGTGTAAAGACAAATGCGAGAAATGCTCAGCGTGAGGAGAGAGGTGTGTGTTAGTCGAGATATATTATGGTGGCTGCGAGAGACTTTTAAGCTGGTGTCGATACGGCGAGGTTTTGTTAATCTCATGGCAAACGAAAAGAACAGTAAAAAAAGAAGCAGACATTGTTTGGAGAGTAACGGTAATAAATGCCTTTAGTTAAAACAGAAAAAAAAAGCCGAATCGGATTTATTTATGTTGGTTTGTTTTTTTCCTTTGCGACGGTACCAGACGACGTTGAAGTCCGAGAGATGTGTCAAATATGAAAAACATGATTTAAGCGTAACGGTCACACAAAAATCTTTACTCACGCTGCTCCAAACACTCGAAAACTATCCACTGCCTGCCTTAAACATTCCCTTTTCTTACCTTGTGGAATATTTTCATCGTTGACTTAATTTGGACTTGTGTTGGAGAACGACAGATAACAAGTCAGAAATTGACTACTGATGGTCACTCTAGCTATCCTTAAATATAGGCTTCTCTGGTGTCCATCTTTTTTAAGGATATCAGTCACGGCATAACTCGCATTCAATGAGACACGTACGTTTTTCAATAAAAAAAATCATATCTGCTGCGTTCTTGAACGCTGGCCAGTAATACTCTCAGTTCCCCGTGCGTCCCTCCTGTCATTTGAGCAAAGTTTAACATTCGTATGCACCAGTAAAACATCATACACATCACATGTTTACATTTGTTCTGGTTGACATTCTCATCAGATTTTTATTCAAATGCGTATCACGTTTATAAATATTTACGCACCAACTTCGACGGAGAATACACACGTCTCTAGTCAACACATAAATAACTCTAAAAGTAGTTTTTATAAAAAAAAAACTACATTTCCAAACTAATTTAATTAATTTGTGAAAAATTACGCAACTGTTATTCAAATCTAATAAAAATCTGACGCATTCTTAGCAAAATATTTCTTCAAATTTCGATTTTGATTTTATTATTTAAAAATTTAAATCGACATTTTCCAAATAGAATTCTGTCCCGTTTTGTTGGAAGATAAAATAAAAAATACTTTAATGAAATCTAATGCCAACAACACAAATATGCTGAAGTAAAATAAAATTCAATTTTAGTCATATGACAGTTTTAGCATGCATAATGTGTTTCATTTTTTTATGAAAACCCACTATTGCTTTTCATGCATTAGTTATTCAAAAAGTGCAATGTTTTACGCACTATGCTATATTAAATCTGAGTTAAGAACTTATCCACATAAACCCATATAAAATTATGATATTTTTTAAATTCTAAATTTTTTTCTTGTAATGAAGTTTATTCTATTTTTTCTATTAGTTATTTTATTCCTTCGTTATATGTGACCATTTCCCTTATGTGTATCATTATTGAGTCACAGGGAGATCTATCCTTAAAAAATAGCCTGCGGTGTTCCATGTAAGCTGAGTGACAAAATAGTCTTCCCAGACGTCCAGCACCCTACACCTTTATCGATAGTATTTGTAAATAAATTTGCATTATCGTAACAGCTGCTTGCCATTGATTTCTCGTTGGCATCATCTATTGGTCTCCGCTGGAATTTAAGTGGCAATAAGTCTCCCCATGAGCTAGTTCTCTTCACACTTTTCCAGCGGAGGTCTGGCCAATACTCCCTCCTCGGTCTTTCCTTCCTCATTGACTCTACTTGGCTGTTTAGTGTCATCTGGGGGGTAGTGATGTGGTAATATTGTATAGGCTTGAGTTATAGAATTTATAGATATGCAGCTTCAATGGTCCGGCTCCATGCAGCGCTTTATGTTTGTCCAGAGAGTCTGTATTTGCTATCTTTTATTTTTTTCTATATTTGCTTTGATGTCGTTGGTTCTTATCAAGTTATCTGGTGCTGCAATTATTAGGGACCCTGTTTCTCGGCTTATGTGTCCTTTTCGCATCCATGTCCGAGCGTTTTCGTTATTTTCATCTTTTGTCATCTTAGAGAATCTTCTATATAGTTTTTTTTTCTTGCATTTTTCTTTTATCGTCCTCTTCTTTATCTCTTTTCGGTTTTGCTGATTTTTTCAGTGTCTCTCGCTGCAATCTGTGCTGTTCTCTGGAGGCTGAGTGACAATAAGTCTCCCCGGACGCCCAGTTCTCTCCACACCTCCTTCGATAGCATTTGCAAATGAATTTGCATCATCGCAACAGCCGCTTACCATTGATTCCTCGCCGGCAGTGGCCATTGGTTTATACTGGAATTTGAGTGGTACTAAGCCTCCCCAAAGTCCCAGTTCTCTTTGCGCTTGTCCAATCGAGGTCTGGCTGGGGGTCTCTCCTCGGTCTTTCAGTCCTTCTTTACCCTTCTCAGCTCTTTGGTGTCACTTTTTTATCGGGGGGAGCGGTGGTGAACTATGGAGGGATGCATGATGGAGGTGTAGAACTTGTAGATATGCATCTTCGATGTTCTTCATTCCCTGTAAGGCTTATTCGTTATGTTGTCTTGTATTAATCTCCGCATTCAAGGGTTTTCCTTAATATTTCAGCCGTTGTCATTATCGTTAGTCATTGTACTCGTTATTATTGGCTCACATGGAGCTTTGACACAAGTCAACAAACGATCCGTTTGGAAACATGTGGTGTTCTCTGGAAGCTGGGTGACAACAAGTCTCCCCGACGTCCAGCTCTATCCATCTTCTTCGATAGCATTTGCAGATAAATCTGCGTCATCGCAACAGCCTCATACAATTGATTTCTCGCTGGTAGTGGCCATTGCTTTATACTGGAATTTGAGTGGTACTAAGCCTCCCCACGATCCTTGTTCTCTTCGCGCTTGTCCACGGAGGGCTGGCCAGCGCTCTCTCCTCGGTCTTTCCATCCTCCTTGACCCTTCTCGGCTCTTTGGTATCACTTTTCTATTGGGGGGGGATTGGTGTGAGACAATGGGGGGGAGGCATGATGTTGGTGTAGAACTTGTAGATATGCAGCTTCGGCCTTCTTCATTTCCTGTAACGCTTCTTTGTTATATTGTTTTGTGTTATTCCCCGCATTCAATGGTTTTCCTTAATATTTCAGCCGTTTTCTTTATTGTTAGTCGTTGTATTTTTGCAGTTTATTCCTGTGATTCCAATTTCTGACATTCTTTTTTCGAAGTTTTTCGGAATTGTTCCTAGTGCTCCTACTATTATCCGTACTATTTTGATTTTCTTCATCATCCAAATCCCTTTTAACTCTCTGGCTAGCTCTGTGTAGTTGCTTCGTTTCTCCTTTTCTTTCATACTCACCCTGTGGTCAGCTGGAACAGCAATGTCTACGATTTGGCAGAATTGTTTCTTTCTTGTTTATTATTATGACATCTGATCTTCTTGCCTGGAGAGGTTTGTCCGTCTGAATGTCCATGTTCCATAGGATTTTGTGGTATTTGTTTCCGATTGTTGTTGCGGGTTTATGCTTGTACCATTTGTCTGTACGCCCAAAATGCAGTCGTTTGTATAATTCTCAGTGGACCGCCCTCCCCACTTGGTCATGCCTGTTTTTGTATTCCTTTTGGGCCAGTTTGCTTCATTCACCTACTATATGGTTTATCGTTTCGTCTATTATTATTACTACTACTACTACTACTATTATTATTATTATTATTATTATTATTATTATTATTATTATGTACTCACTAGGAGGTCTCACAGAGGTCCTCATTAGTGGTTGCTCACGGACAAAGACCGTTGCTGTTTTCTGGAGTCTTTGTGAGAAGAATCTCTCTATATTTCCAGTAATTCTCATATCTTTCGACCACCTTGGCAAATAAATTTGCACTATCTCAACAGTCGCTTGTAGTTGTGTTCTCACTGACAATGTCCATTGGTTTTCACTGGAATTTGCATGGCAATAAATCTCCCCACGCCACAGTCTCCTACGTCGTAATCCAGTGGAGGTCTGGTAAGTGCTTTCACTTCCTAGCCTTCCAAACATCTTTGTCATTTCTATTTTCACCCTTTTTTGGAAAGGGTAAAGGGGGGAGAGGAATATAAACAGAGGGAAGGTAAGTGTAGTGGAAAGAGGTAGGAGATGAATGATGCGAAATGAAAGAGGCAGATGAGAAACGAGGGGAGATAGGAAGGGGGAGATGGAAAAAGGGGGTAGTAAGTCTACAACCTCGCAGCTTCAGTTTTATTGACTTGATTTTTGTTTTATTTCTATTGCATTTTTATTTGCCCGGTTGGCGATTGCCATTTTGTAAATAAAGTTCCGCATTCAAAGGTCTGCTTTAAGATTCCCGCTGTTTTCGTCATTACTGTCTTTTGCATAATATGAGCCTTCCCCTTGATTCCGATTTCTTCTAGTCTTATTTTCAAGTGTTGGAACTGTTCCTAATACTCCTAAAATTATTTGTATTATGTTGATTTTCCTCAGGTTCCATTTTTTTTTTTGCTCTCTAGCATATTTGTTTTTCATTTTGTCTCTTTGCTCTTCACACTCTGGGCTGTTGAGACGGAACATTTTTCAATTTGACAGGTTCTTTTTTTCTTGTTTATTATTATGATCTCCGGTTGTTTTGCTTGGGCGGTTAATCTGTCTGTATCTCAAAATCCCAGAGTTTGTGGTTTTCATTTTCCACTATATTCTGTTTGAACCATTTGTCTGCATGTTCTAGATGAAATCTTCTAAATAACTTCT
The DNA here is from genome assembly GCF_053919585.1 of Euprymna scolopes. Lineage (NCBI taxonomy): Eukaryota > Metazoa > Mollusca > Cephalopoda > Sepiida > Sepiolidae > Euprymna > Euprymna scolopes. The sequence goes on from NC_136511.1 coordinate 34,999,113, forward strand.
ATTGCACTGCCTTCCCTATCATGCTGTGCTTGTTCTTATATTATTTTGGAGTTAATTTACTGCACTTGCAAATTATGTGGTTTGTAGTTTCCCCTTTTTGTCCACAAAATCTACATTTATTGTGTTTCATTTATTTTAGCTTTGATGCGGTTTGTTCTAATTGCATAGTCTTATGCAGCTGTCAGTAGAGATTCTCTTTATCGGTTCATGTGTCTTTACTTAGTCATGTCAAGGTGTTTACGTAATTAACTTCTTTTGAATCTTCAAGGTAGTGCTATCTCTTCTCACTTTCCTTTTTTGCTTTTTTGTTTCATCGTATCATTTATTGTTTTCTCTGACGGTGTTTCTTGCTGTGTTTTGGTTCATTTACTTTTCCAAATTTTTTTATGCTTTCTACGCAGTCTTCTACATTACTAGTCGTCTTCCTCTTTCGTTATTATTATTATTATTATTATTATTATTATTATTATTATTGTTATTATTATTGTTATTGCTATTATTATTGTTACTATCGGCTCACCTGGAGCTTTCATACAAGTCAGCAAACGATCTGATTTGAGACCTGTGGTGTTCTCTACCAGCTGAGTGACAACAAGTCTCCCCAGACGTCCAGCTCTCTCCTCCTCCTCCGATAGCATGTGCAAATAAATTTGCCTCATCGCAACAGCCTCTTAAAATTTATTTCTCGCTGGCAGTGGTCATTGGTTTATACTGAAATTTGAGTGGTACTAAGCCTCCCCACGATCCCAGTTCTCTTCGCACTTGTCCAGCGGAGGTCTGGTTAGTGCTTCCTCCACTGTCTTTCCATCCTCCTTGACCCTTCTCGGCTCTTTGGTATCGCCTTTGGGGGGACGGTGGTGAAACAATGGAGAGATGTATGATGGGGGTGTAGAACAGGTAGATCTGCAGCTTCGGTGCTTATTATTCCCTGTAACGCTTCTTCGTTATATTGTTTTGTGTTATTCTCCGCATTCAATGGTTTTCCTTCATATTTCAGCCGTTTTCTTTATCGTTAAGCGTTGTATTTCTTCGCAGCTATTCCTCTGATTCCAATTTCTGACATTCTTTTTTCCAGGTTTTTCGGAATTGTTCCTAGTGCTCCTACTATTATCGGTACTATTTTGATTTTCTTCAGCATCCAAATCCCTTTTAAATCTCTGGCTAGTTCTGTGCATTTTCTTCGTTTCTCTTTTTCTTTCATCACCCTGTGGTCAGCTGGAACAGCAATGTCTACGATTCGACAGGATTTTTCTTTCTTGTTAATTATTACGACATATGGTCTTCTTGCTTGGATGGGTTTGTCCGTCTATATTTCCATGTCCCATAGGATTTTGTGGTTCTCGTTTTCGAGTGCTGTTGCGGGTTTATGCTTGTACCATTTATCTGTACGCTCAAAATGCAGCCGTTTGCACAATTCCCAGTGCACTGCCCTCCCCACTTGGGCATGCCTGTTTTTGTATTCCTTTTGGGCCAGTTTGCTGGATTCACTTACTATATGGTTTATCCTTTCGTCTCTTTGTCCACATAGTCAGCATTTGCTGTTTTCTTGTTTTTTTATTGATCCTTGCTTTGATATGATTGGTTCTTATCGAGTTATCTTGTGCTGCAGTTATTAGGGATTCAGTTTCTCGGTTTATATGTCCTTTTCGCATCCATGTCCAGGTGTTTTCATTATTCTCATCTTCTGTCATTCTTATGAATCTTCCGTGGAGTTGTTCCTGTTCCCACTTCTCTTTTCTCGTCCTGTCATTTGTCTATCTGTTTTCTGTTTTGTTGGTTTTCTTCGTATCTCTCGCTGCCATAATAATCCTTTCAGTGTTTTGCATTATGTATTTTTATAGTTCTTTTTTGTGTCCTTCACACAGCCTTTTATACAGATTAGTTCTCTCCCGCCGTCTTTCCTGTTCACGTAGAGTCTGTCAATATCATCCTCTGGGTGTATTGCATTATGCATGGTCATGAGTTTCCTGGTTTTCTGGTCGAGATGTCTCAGTTCTTCTTTTGTCCATCCTGTAAATGGTCCAGAGTATCTCACTAGTGACACTGCCCATGTATGTATACCTTTTAATAGGTTTCCGCTGTATAATTTAGTTTCCAGAAGTTTTCTTGTTCTCCTGAGGTATTCCTTTCCAATTTTCTCTTTCATTTCTGTTGCTCTGATGGTGCCGCTTCCAGAATTTCCAAGTATTTATAGTCGTCTTGTTCCCCTAGTGCCCTCATTTCTGTTTTGTTGAGTAGTTCCATGCCTTCTGTCATTTTCACTTTTCCCTTTTTTATAAATAGTAGTGCTCACTTTTCCATTCCAAATTCCATTTGGATATCTTAGCTGGAGATCCTGGTAGTGTTAATTAGTGTCTCCAGCTCCTTTTTCGTCCTTGCAAACAGTTTCAGATCGTCCATGTACATCAGGTGGTTCATTTTTTCCTCTGTATTGGGGAACTTGTATCAGGCTTGGCACTTTCTCAGAATACTATTCAAGGGCATCATGGCTATGATGAACAGTAATGGCGATAATGAGTCTCCTTGGAAGATGCCTCTTTGTATGTTAATTTCCGTTATGTGTTGTCCATCTGCTGTCAGTTCCAGTCTCCATATTTTCATTGCATGTTCTATTACATTGGTGATCCCGCTTGGTATTTTATACATTTTAGGCATTTTATTATCCATGCTTGGGGGATCCTGTTGTACGCTGTTTTTAGTCGATCCATGCCATGTCTAATTTTTTCCTTTTTCCTTTTTACCTCCATTAGGATCTTTTGATCAACATATAGCAGATCATGTGCTCCTCTTTTCCCTTTTTGGCATCCTTTCTGCTCCTCGGGGATGAGTCCACGGTTATTCAGTGAATGGTAGATTTGTTCCCTCAGTTGCGCTGTCAGTATCTTCCACATGTTGGGTAGGCACGTGATTGGCCTATAATTGCTAGGGACGGTTCCTTTTTTCGTGCCCTTCTGTAGCAGTGTGGTTCTACCTTTTGTCATCCAGTCTGGCACGTTTGATTCCTGTATACATCTTCTCAGGTTTTGGGCTAGCCTTTCGTGTAAGGTTGTGAATTTTTGGAACCAGTATGTATGTATCCGGCCGTGCCCTGGTGCTCTCCAGTTTGCCATTTTTCCTATGATTTCTTTAGGGTTTCCTTGCTGAGTTCAGTCACTGTTCCTTCTTCGATTTGTTGTAACTCTTCTTTCATGTCTTTCGGCCATTCGGCATTTCTATTGTGTTCTCGTCGCTATTCCCATATATTACTCCAGTAGAGTTTTGTTTCTATCGGATTTAGTTGTTCTGTTTTTGTTTTTCGACCGTTCACATTTTGGTAGAATTTGCGTTCGTTGGTTTGAAATGTTCTGTTTTGTTTGCATTGTTCAGATTTATATCTATATCGTTTCAATCTCGCTTCTTTTGCTTTTATTTTTTGGTCCAGTTCTTCATGTTTCTTGTTTAGCCTCTCCCTGCCAGTTACATTTCCAATATTCCTTTTTTCACATTGGTTTCTTCCTGTTGATCATTTTTGGTTTCTTTTTTATGTTTCTGTAATTTTAGTTCTAGTCTTATTTCCATTTTAGGTTTTGTTCCAGGTAGATTTTCTGATTTGAGATTCATACTTACCATTTTGGCGCCTGCGTAAAAGAGGTTGTTTAAGTCTGTGATTGTGTTTGTTGGTATGTGTGGGAGGAGCTTGTTAACCTCAGTTTCTGTTTTTAATCTCTACTGCTATTTGTTCTTTAACGATGTTTTTTTCCTCGTTCATAAACTGTGTTATTTTATTTATTTCATTTGCTTCATTCTCTGTTAGTTCTGTTTCATTATTCTCGGTTTCAAAGTTTTTAGTCTTTGGTCTTCGTATGTCCTGGGTCTTTGGTGTTTTTACTTGTGAGGCTTCAACTTGTGGGGTTTTTTTCTACGAGCAGTTCCATTGAGAGGGTGTTTCTTGTTCAGTCTCCTCTTTTATGTTTCGCTGAATTTCTGCTAGTTCTTGTTTAGAGAGCACGCCTTCTTTGGGTATCAGTCTTGCATGGCCCGAAATTCTTTGTTCTGTCGCTTGGTGGTCACTGGAGAGGGCCCATATTTCTTTCATTCGTTTCCGCTAACCTTCGTATCTATATTCAGGATGACTTCTATAATAGCATTCCATTACGAATCTATTCTCTTTTGTTTTCCATTTCTTTCTTTGTTTTTTTTTTTCCATTTTGATGATTATCACGGCTGTATTGTGTTTGTTCGGTATCATTTTGTTCCCTGAAATAAGAGGTTATGCTTAACTGTTCAGCGTCCATGTCATTTGAGTTTCTGAATTTAAGAAGTTGGTCAACATTCGCATGATGACGACCGGGTCCCCCATGCTGGCTACCGAAGGAGCACCTGCCGATCATGACACCCAGATCTTTCTTCTGTGCCCCATGGTTTGTAATTATTTTTACTGATATTTTTCATATTATTATTATTATTATTATTATTATTATTATTGGGTCTGTTATTATTATTATTATTATTATTATTATTATTATTATTATTATTATTATTATTGTTATTGGGTCTGTTATTATTATTATTATTATTATTATTATTATTATTATTATTATCATTATTATTATTATTATTATTATTATTATTATTACTATTATTGTTATTGGGTTTGTTATTATTATTATTATTATTATTATTATTATTATTATTATTATTATTATTATTATACTACAACGCACACTTACAACCATTAGCGCATGCGTGCATTATTATCAATTCTATTCATGTTTTCTTTTCTTATTTTTTTCTTTCGTACAAGATATATTTTATTGTGTCAGGATTTTTTTTATAATATGTATGTTATCTTAGTAAGTTACATCTGTTCTTTGCCTTTTGGACAAGATCAAAGTGTAGTATCTGTTTTCAGATGCTGCACTTCATTTTCTTGTTCTCTTTCGGTGGAGGAGAAATCCTTAACGACTGAGACAATTTTTATTTTTGTACCTTTTCTCCACGTTAAAAAACGACCCTGGTGTCTAACCCGTGGGGAGGCATAGTAAATAGGTACATCTTTTGGACAGTAGCCCTTAGTCTATTTCTAAATTATAGGTAATACCCCGGACAGTGGCTTACACTCTGCGTAACCTGTAACGTACACACACACACACACACACACATACACACACAAAACATATGTAACTATTCCTTAAAAGTAGGTGTTTTTTTAACTAATCTCTACTTTCGCCTTACATTTTATTAAACTAAGCAAGCCATAAGTACTGGATTTACAAAATAATATATCATGCTTCGTCTTCTGCATAAGTCCCCATAACATATATAAGTACAGAATACTTAACGAAGCTAATCTTCAAAATATTAACTTTTTATTTCATTACGACCCGTCTGCAAACAATTGAAAGCGATCTTAAATAAAGACACGGTTAAAATTTAGCATTAAATATTTCATATTTCTTTTAATAAAAATCACAGTCTAAACTAATTGACCGAGAATTCCCAATTTTGGGTACAGCTCGTAGGCGCAGGAGGAGACGTCTTAATATAATCTATAATTACTGCCCCTTAGTATCATGAGAAAGAGGTGGAAGCCCTTCTTAAAATCCATGAAGAATATTTACCATATTATCCAATTGCTTTATTTGTAAGTACACAATTTTTTGTTTACTGTTATGGCTTCGGGATACGCGTGGTAGCACTACTAGTTTTATCTAATTACCTGAGAATGCATATACTTTTTCTTGAACCCCTTTTATCATTTCCCCATTCAATTTTTTTTCATTTACTTTCAACAATGTTCTCCTTTTAATTTCAAAGAATCACCATTCTTCATGCCAAATTCTATACTTATGTCCTTACTGACTATTTGAACAGTTTCTACAATCATATTCAGCTGGTATTTGTTCTTTGCATCAGCTTTAAGTCAATCTTAAATAATAATCGTCTTACACGTTACTCTGTTTTTCTCCACTCATAATATACATTTTCGTTTCGTAATATGAACGACAAGGGTAACATACTCAGAGGAAAAAAAATCATAGGTGGAAAACTACGTCCATGAAAAACTCCTCTCTTAACACAAACTCCCCCAAATCTTTTTTATTTAATGTTAATAAGACTTTCCTTAGTTCCATGTTTCTTTTTCCAGGACAAGTCGCATGTTCTCCGGTATTTCAAATATTTCTACACATTTTAATGTACTTATGTGGAACCAGATTATATGCGTTCCTGTAATCTATCCAGAACATGCACATATTTGTGGATACAATCTCAAAATATTACTCTATCAATAAACAACTGATCATTTGTCCCTCTACAACCTCGTCTACACCCATTTCCTTCCTCAGATAAGATAAGAAGAGATCTTTCAAATATTTGTAAATCTCATCTGTCAAAATGCTTGTTATCAGTTTTCCCATCAATGGAAGAAAAGTGATGGGTCGATAGTTAGAATCTGCATTTCCTTTTAAAATAGTTTTTTTTTTCTGGCAGAGCACTGTACTTCCACACGCGCTCCATTCAGGAATTACATATGTCATTATTCCATCAATTTTAGATGCAATCCTTTCCTGCAAAGTGGTTAACTTTTTTTTAACTCATACCCCTGCACAGCATCAGGGCCGGAACTTTTGAATTTGGAATTTTCTTACATTATGTACTCACTTCTTTTTTGCTCACTTCCACTGTGTCTTGAAGTTGCTTTAACTTTGTATTTCATTCACCTCATCTTCCAGTCACAAAGCACTTTCTCTCTCTCTCTCTCTCTCTCTCTCTCTCTCTCTCTTTTTTTTACATTCCAAATCTCACGCAAAATTTTTTGCATTCTTCTTATTTTTGTACTCTATTTACGTAATTTGGCCGCCTACCAATTCCTTCATAGAACTTCTGGTCCAGACTAAATAATATATTCTCTCTGAACAGTCGAGTTTTCTGTTCAAACCCAGTCTCCGTTCGCACATTTTTTAGCATTCTTTCTTTGGCCTCATCTAGGACAGTTTTTATTATTTTTCCTTTTACTTTTCATTCGTGTGTTTCAATTTCTCTGCCTTCTCGGCTCCTAACTGTCCTCCTAAACCCCTTTATAGCAAGTTCATGCCTGTTCTTTATTTTTTATGCCATTTTTATTGTTTTTCTTATTTCTATTCTGATGCCCACCTCTTTTGAATCCGAATTTTTCCACAATCAAAATACTTCCTGCTATAATCAAATTGTTTCTGTGATGGTCTTGCATTTCCCATATTTCATTGCTTCATTTACTTTTTCAAACTGTATTTTCAGAGGTTTTCTATCATTTTTTTTAACCATGATCCCACCACTTCTTTTTTCATTCTAGCATAGTCTATCCACAATTCCTTTTACTTTCCTCAGTTTTTTCCAGCACCTGATCATCAGTTTCCTCATCATAACTAACTACTCCGTCCTTTGTTTCCGCTGTAATTCCTGCAACATCATTCACATCTTCCATTACATTTTCTGTCCTTTTCTCATCAATTTTCACAACCCTTTTATTAGAAGTGTCACCCCACGTAATTTCTGCGTTTACGTGTCGTTTTATGGCCTCCAATTCCAGCTCTATAACTATCCATTCTTCTGACACGGGCTGCACTCGCAATTCAAACGTTTCTCGTTTTCTCCATTCCTTAACCATACGTTTTTCTGTACACTTTAATAGGCTTTCCATTTTCATCATAAGAATTGCTTCTTATCGTGTTAACCTTTTTACTTTAATTTATTCTAGCAGCTGGCAGATGGGTTCTCGCTGTTGATCTAAGACACACCTGTCGTAGTAGTATCAGTAGTAGTAGTAGTAGTAGTAGTAGTAGTAGTGCTCTCTTTTCGCTACGAAGTAATAGTATCGTAGTGTTTTTGCTGTGTGTGTTCTCTTAATTATTATTTTCGTTTTTCATGTTTCTTATTTTCAAAACTAAAACGGATTGAATAAACATAAATACAATTGCATAATTTATTAAAAACAATGTCCTACTAATATAACAATACGACCTTAAACAAAACTAATATATTTTGATACACATAAATCATATATATGTTTAAATGTCTTGTTTATCTATTCATATATAAATGCAATATATTATGTGCAACACAATAATATCGCTCTTATGAAGTAAGCATGTAAATGCTATGCTATACAGTTCTGAGATTGGTGATGGCTCTCTATCGTAAGCAACTCTTGTTATGAGAAAATGCTAATATATTGTTTCTGTGTGTTCTGGATGTTTATCGCATCGCAGACAAGCATGTTACTTAGTTTTTCGTAATTATTTTGTCATGTTCTTATAAACTGTCGTCATCATTTATGATTCTAAACTTGGCAAAAAATTACATATTCCCGGAGCGAAATATTTACCTTTTTTTAAGACTTGTACAGCTGACATCAAATAATGTATTGTAGAATGAATGATACGACAATGAATAACGAAATAATGGATATCTACTGTATGACAAAACCAAATTGGTGTGCATAGATTTGGATCGTTTATATGCAAAATTTCTATTTGCTTCATACGAGAATTATGACGAATAAATTTTAAAACTGACCATACACGTATGACTTATATATTTAATCTCCGTGTTTTGCCAGTTAAGAAACTACATTGCGGCTATTATAATATTATATTATAATATTGTAACTGAATTCCCTGATTTAATTGAAAATATTATGCTATTAATATTAAATGGCTATAATATTGTCTTCTCCTTAACAAACTAAAACAGGTAGGAAAAATCGAAAACTTTCAAATTTACCGGTTTTTATTTATGAATTACTACAGGAGACGACTTCTCTTCAGTTTCAAATGGTTCGTATCAGTTTGTTAACTAATTTTAGTCACGTAAGTCAATAATGATTAGTGGCTGGCTGTGTTGAGCAAACAAATTGTTGTCAAATAAGCATATGTATTAGTAACTTGTAAACCAGAAAACAATATTGTTACTCATGTTTCAAATCTTGGGATTGAATAACTAGTGTGCAAGATCGCTCTATATAAATTGTAACGTGACCGTCTCTCTGACTCTACAATTTTGTATACATAATAAACATATTTCAAAAAATTTTAATGGATTAAAATGCATTGTGGTAATTATCTCTTTCCGAAATATCCAATTTTTTACATAGAGAATATTGCATTAATAGCAAATAATAAATCCCAGAGCTATTACACAGATGGCATGACCGGAAATCCACACATTGAGATCTTGAACTGATCTATTTATCTGAATAGAGCTTAAGCATTATCTTTACGAGATAATTTATGGTTTTGTGTAAGTGGATTCACGCCATTCTTTTGACGTAATTTCAAAACATGTTTTCGCTTTAAGTACGTATTGTATTCTTTCACAATTATATAATCCTCCAAATCTGGCAAAAATTGGAGACAGAAATCAGCATCGATTTGATAATATATTTACATAATACAGTCATACAACAATTTAAAATATTAAATACATGTCAATTTATATATTTATTTGCGGCTTGTTATCCTCACTTTCATTAATTTTGTTGTTTCATCACGTTTCGGACAACTGTTTCTGTTTGACCTTCTTCGGGTGGTTTACCGCAACGGGATAGCAATGCTGAGTCTCAACTGCATCCCCAGTAATTACCGCCTTCCATAATTATTGTTGTCTCACCACATTTTCGCCAACTAATCCTCTGCCCTGCTTACATATATGCAACACTAGACTACCCGTGACTCGTTACGTCAGTATGTTATATTAGCTATGGAATTAATGTATGAGCGTGACACTTGTGACGTAAAGAAAATATTTTTTTGTGACATGACAGAAACATTTCTATGAAAGCATATTAAAATGAAAAAATAATATAGATAGATTTCTATGTGTGGTTCTGTTTATAAGTGTTTATTTTTGAAAAAAAACAAAACTTAGAGCCATTGAATTATAAGTGGTTTGCCATTACTTATAGGTAAATGTGCATTGAACAGATACCATAATACTTAAAGTTAAATTCAAATGTTGATATATCTTTAAATTTAAACACGAAAAAAAAACAATTGGGACACTGAAAATGTACACAGTAAAACAACACGTTTTATTGTCCCAGTGATTATTTGTTTATGTACGCATGCGCAACCGGAAGTCGTAAACCGGATGTTTGGTTAGAAAACCCGTTTCGAGGTCATTTCAGTTTCATAATTTTATAGGTTTATTAACATTTACTTACCTACATGCATATGTTTCACTGGCTCTGCTAGCATAAGTATAGAAATATCTAGCGAGATGGCTATCACGTCAGACGTTTAAGATTTGATGCACCATGCCTTTATAATTGTGGAAGAAATAGTAACCTATTACAAGTGCTGTCAAAGCGCTATCTTCAGACAATACTCACCTGATACCATAGAGATTCAAGGTCCAATCCATTGCGCCACGGGCCCCGAAGTCAGAAAAATAAATAAATATAAAAATTACTCATTTTAAAAGATTTCAATAAAAATATATAAAATATTAAATGATAATAATGTTTATGTTTATTTGTCTGTGGAAGCAGCAAAATCTGTGGCGTACTAATCCGTGTTTGGAGTTGGGGGTTGAAATTGATAACGATAACATGTGTTAATGAAATTAAGGTCTACACAAATCATCGAAGGCATTATTTGTGATATTAATTCCGAAATTACAAACGATAAAAGTAAATTTTAAATACATGAATACAATACATGAAAATATATTGCGAGACACTTAATTATTCCGATGTAATTTAGAAATGAATATTCAAAAAACAATTAACTAATTAAAACACGTTTATTGAAAACATTTAAGAGTCGATTTGTTGAGATATTTATGACATTTCAGGAAATGATATAAAAGTACATTCTATTTACAATTTTATCACGTATTGAGCAAAACTAATTTATATGTTATCTCGGTTTTTCACAAAATACGTGAGAGTCATTTAAAAGAGTTCATTTTTTTTCACACAATTTTAAAGATAGAATGACAAAATATTTAATATTTATCGGATGATTTTGTACTAAACGGAATAAATTATGTTTTCTCTAAAATAAAATTTTGTATAGTCTATACATCTATAAACATTAGAATGTGATTATGCGTGAAGACCATTTTCAACCTATATTCTCTAATTTCTGATCAACAGACTATTTGAAATTTGACATATAGGGTATTCAGTCAAGCGGAAAATTTTTATTGCTTTTCAACTGGAAAAGGCTGTTAATTAGTCAAAACTGACAAATTGAGGAAGTCCTCAGATATTAAAGACTTTGTTAACTGTTTTACGAATGCGTATGCGTATGCGTAAATTATTTCCATGAAATATTCCTTATGTTTAGAATAAGTTGGTTTGGAAACACATTTTAAAGAGTGTGTTCAACTTGACTAATGGTTGTCATACTTGACTCACTATCTTTAGGCTTTGATTTCGATCTCAGCTCGAGTATATTATTTTTACTTACAATAAGTGAACTCTTTATAAAAATAAAGCATAATAATTGCATGCATTTAGCTCAGTTTCTGTATGAATTTAATGTATTAGTTATGCGATTCTTACGACCAGGAAGCATCGGTCGACCTGCTAGTTATTCAATAACTATGGCCTCCTCTTAAAAACATTACTGCGCATCTTTGTAAAAAATAAAATAAAATTTAAAAAAATGTAAAAGTGTTCTAGCTCATTATCAGACTTTTTCATCAGTAAAATTTCTACCTTTAAAATCAGGACTTCCAAAGCCTAGCTGTTCTGGGGAAGAAACTACTGGAGTAGAAGGCTCTCTTGTATCTAGGGATCTATACTGTGAAGAGGTGGGATTTAGCTGCTTGTCGGGTTTGTCGGGGGTATTTACGTCGTGGGAGCACAAGTGCTTGCAATACGTCAGAGCATCTTCCGTTAAAGTACTTGTAGAACAGACAGAGGGATTTAACATTTCGTCGATGGGAAAGAGGCTGAAGTTTAGCTGACACTTCAGGACCTATGAGATTGGCGACTCCCTTTTGAACCTTGTCTAGGAGCGAGAGACTAGAGGCAGATGCACCAGCCAAAATATGCCAGCAATACTCCATACATAGACAAATGGTGGCTTTATAAAGGTATATGATACTTTCAGGCGTTAGTAGCTTTCTAGCACCGTAGAGAGAACCCACCTTCTTCGCAGCAGCCCTGGCAATGTTCTCAATGTCATTTGTCCAACTCATGTTTCCTGTGAACGTTAGGCCAAGGAGTTTAAAAGATGTACTTTCAGATAAAGAGCCATTGGCCATTGCTATTGGCGGTAGAGAAGGGTTCTTGTAATTATTGAAGGAAACAAGTTTAGTCTTGGCAGCATTGAAGGTGACTATCCAGTTTAAATAGCTAAATCTAATATATGATTAAAGCAGTATGTTGCAATCCACAATGTACCACCCACACGCCTCCATATATATATATATATATATATATATATATATATATATATATATATATATATATATATATATATACATTAAAATTTAGTTACGTGCATGCATGTGTCGCTGTGTCTGCGACGTGTAAGTATGGACATATCTAGCGAAATTTAAAATTTAAAACCAGGACAGAAATAGCTGACCTGAGCGTTTAAGATTTGAGGCACAATTCCTCTAAGCAGTGGTAGAAATAGTAACATAAGTGTTGTCAATCATAAGTGTTGTCAATCGTTTATTCGTATTTTATTTTATTACCTTTAAGGATAATTGAAAAGTATTACATTAGGTTGGTGCAAAAATAATGTCTTTTTTTGACGTTCAACTTACAAAAGATCATAATTCCTTTCATAATAAAATTTATAAATCGAAGTAAGTATCATTAGAGTCGATACATTTTTGCCAACGAAAACCAAGTTTGTTTACCAAATTAGCATATAAATCTGGAGTTCTGGAAGCGATTAAGTCACTGAAGGACGATTCGGTAGCATCTCGACTTTTAAAGCATTTTTCGAAAACGAAGTTGTCGAGACGCTTGAAAAATTTAGAGTCAGTGAGCGAGAGGTCCGGTGCATATCGCGTATAAGGCAGATTCTCTTAGCCCAATTTGTTTAGCTTCTGCAGGGTCAATTGCGGGCGAGCGTTGTCGTGAAGAAACATTGGTCTCATTAATTTGTTCAATCTCGGGTACATACATACGCACGTTATCGTATCGGATCCACTTCACATCACACGTTTGGTTGCGCAGAAGGAGCGTAGAAGATACTTCAGAACGACATTTTTATTATCGCTCAATTCATGCGGAATCCATTTATTCAACTTTTTTGATTTCCCTATTTTTTAAAATGGCGAACAACTGTTGAGTGGTTAACCCCGTGTGGTTTTCCGAGGGTATACTTCAATTAAGGCCTTCAAATACCAGTATCAACCGCAATCAGCCGGTTGCAACCGCCTTAATCATCGAGGTTTTCGTCATCATTGCGAAATTTCTTCAACTACCGTTGTGCATCACATCCGTTAGCTGTCCCTGGGTCAAACGCATAATTGACATCAGGAGTTGCTCGGCAACTTTTCGACAGTTTAAACTGGAAAAGTAAATCGTGGTGATTTGAATTTTCTCCATGCTGTCGAAAAGCCTGCAAAAATGAATGAAAGATCGCGAACGGTATCGAATAACATGAATCGATAGAGTGAAAAACTCGCTTAAAAATGATATATGATATGGCTATATACATCAGTGAATTAATTCAGAAATCATATATAATTTTAACATATGTGTGAAAACTTTAGTGTTTTTGCATCAACCTAATAATTAATAATACGATAACATCTTTTAATTTTCACCAGAGTGAGACACAATGAGATATTGTGTGCACAGAGAAAATAAAATAATCTACAAACACGGGTTTATTGTTTATACGACTCATAAGTGTGGCAGGAGTAAGCAATACACACACACACACACACACACACACACACATATATATATATATATATATATATATATATATATATATATATATATATATGTATGTATGTATGTATATACTTCAGAATAAATTATCCAACAGTCAGCTGTTATGGAAACCTGTGATTATAAGATTTACAAAATATTACTGGCAGTAATATTCTATAAGTATTATCCCACCTAAATATGAATTGCTCGATATACAAGATAGAGCAAATAAATCGTATTTAGCATCTCAAGGAGTTTATGAGTCGTCTCTCTTTATTACCCACAAATAGAGTAGACATTTCTCATTACAAGGTATTTTGCCGATCCACACATATGAATATGAACGCATAATACTCAATAATGCGTCATCCTTGTTGATAATATAGTAACCCGGTTCTATAGTCATAGTGACATAATCTTATTCTCTTTTCTTATTTTATGTTAATTAGCAGTTATAGTAGTTAATTTGATTTTTATTATGAATATTTTTTTTTACTAAACTGTTTATTATTATTAATAGTATGGTTATTATTAGACTTTCGTTTATATGTATATATATATATATATATATATATATATATATATGCATATATATATTAAGTTTTTGCCAGTTAAATAATATTAAATATTATTATTATCAATTTCTTTTATGTTTTTCAGTACAGTATTATTATTGGCTCGCATAAAGCTTTCACACAAGTCAACAAACGATCTGGTTGGAAACCTGTGGTGTTCTCTGGAGGCTGAGTGACAAGAAGTCTCCCCAGACGTTCAGTTCTCTCCACCTCCTTCGATAGCATTTGCAAATGAATTTGCATAATGACAACAGCCTCTTACCATTGATTTCTCGCCGGCAGTGGTCATTGGTTTATACTGGAATTTGAGTGGCACTAACCCTCCCCAAGGTCCCAGTTCTCTTTGCGCTTGTCTAACCCTTCTCAGCTCTTTGGTGTCACTTTTTTATTGGGAGGAGCGGTGGTGAAACTATGGGGGGATGCATGATTGGGGTGTAGAACTTGTAGATATGCAGCTTCGGTGTTCTTCATTCCCTGTATTATTCTCCGCATTTTAGGGTTTTTTCTTAATATTTCAGTCGTTTTCATTATCGTTAGTCGTTGTTATTTTGCAGTTATTCTTCTGATTCCAATTTCTGACATTCTTTTTTCGAAGTGGTTCGGAATTGTTCCTAGTGCTCCTACTATTATCGGCACTTTTGATTTCCTTCATCATTCATATCCCTTTTAACTCTCTGGCTAGCTCTGTGTATTTGCTTCGTTTCTCTTTTTCTTTCATACTCGCCCTGTGGTCAACTGGGACAGCAACGTCTACAATTTGATAGGATTTTTCTTTCATGTTAATTATTACGACATCTGGTCTTCTTGCTTTGATGGATGTGTCCGTCTGTATGTCCATGTCTCATAGGATTTTATTGTTCTCATTTTCGAGTACTGTTGCGGGTTTATGCTTGTACCATTTGTCTGTGCGCTCAAAATGCAGTCGTTTGCACAATTCCCAGTGCACCGCCCTCCCCACTTGATCATGCCTGTATTTGTATTACTTTTGGGCCAGTTTGCTGCATTCAGTTATTATATGGTTTCGTTTCTTTGTCCACAGAGTCTGCATTTGCTGTTTTCTTGTGTTTGATCGATCCTTGTTTTGATATGGTTGGTTTTTATCGAGTTATATTGTGCTACAGTTATTAGACATTCAGTTTGTCGGTTTATATGTCCTTTTCGCACCCATGTCCAGGTTTTTTCGTTATTCTCATTTTTTGTCATTCTTATGAGTCTTTCGTAGAGTTGATTCTCTTCCCACTTCTCTTTTCTCGTTTTGTCATTTATCTCTGTTTTCTGTTTCGTTGTTTTTTTTTCAGTGTCTCTCGCTGCCGTAATTATCCTTTCAGTGTTTTGCATTATGTATTTTTTCTTCTTCTTCTTCTTCTTCTACTTCTTCTTCTTCTTCTTATTATTATTATTACTATTATTATTATTATACAGTAAAGTATTATTATTAGTATTATAAAATTCAAGTAACACGTTTTATTAATACGCCTGGATTTAGTTTTATAAATTACTTACACATATTATTATAGTTCTAAATTTTCAGTTCAAATTTTTTCATTTAAATTATATTATCAATACGTATAAAATTAACAAGAAAAGGTATGTATGCATTAGATAATTCCATTTGAATTGACTGGATTTGAATTGATTTAAATAAATTAAAGAAATTAATATACAATTAGTTTAAGGGTTGGTTTGTTTGACAAGCGTCATTTTCATTTGCTCCTTTTTCCCCTTCTTTTTCTTTTTCTTGCTTTTTTCTTATATCTGGGCTCACCCTGACCTACTTTCGCGGCCAGTCAACTTTTTTATAGGTTGTTTGACTTTAGCTACAGAGGTCATCTTCCTCTCTCGATATGTATCTCCCCACTCTCTTTCTCCATTATTATATTCTCTCTTTACTATTTCTTTTTTCTGTCGTGGTACCAGATTACGTCACAGCTAATGGTAAAGAAAAAGAAAATAGTGGCATGGATATGGACCCACGGGCGGCTACAGCAACCGAGAAGCAAATACGAGTGTGAGATAGCCGTTTACGCCGTGGTGACATGAAAAATAAAAATACGTGCAGAATTTTCTAAACCACATGGCAGATAAGTGGAATAGTAAAGGCCAAGACGCAGGCATTGTCTGGAAATTACCGTTTATAAATGCCTTTGAATAAAGAAAACATAAAAAAGTTCGCACCGGAGATAATGCAGTTGCAAAGAAAGGGCGAAACAATGAACTAAGCCGCGAATGTAACCTTGGATAAAGCAAACAAACAAAAATGCAAAAGTCGTGTTTTTTTCTGCTCCTGATCTTATATGATTATTGCAGGAGAACAGTTCTAGTATTATAAAACATTGCGTAAAAATAGATCACGCGTGTTTGATGTAGCCAAGAATACATTAGAAATATTTTAACTCCTTATCCTATAGGGTTTCGATGAATTCAGTTGTAAATAGGAATTTAGAATTGAACATAATTATATTCTTACAAATTTGTATTTGGACTGTTCAAAAGGTTATTTAATTAACAGCTAAAAATAATAAAATATTGTTTTAGCTTGTGGATGCTTAAAATTGTGAATTTAAAAGAAATCCAGTTCTTAGCATGAGATATGCCAAGTAACTTATAAATATATTTTTTTTAAGTTAAGTCTTTAAACCATGTCTCGTGCGTATATTATTAATAACATTTTTTTTTAAATCTTATCTTTTGAAATTTCTTAATGATGTTGAATGCTTACAAGGTATATTATGACTTGGATATAAGGGGTTACTATTTGTGACCATGCCCAGGAAAGATTAAAAAGTTGTTGGTTTACGTAACATATAAACTTCTGCATATCAATACAGTAAGAGAAGCAGGTAGCAGAAAAGGAAATTCTAAAGTCTAGGTGTTTTAGGAAAGAAAGTATTAGAGTAGAAATCTTTCTGACATTTAGGGATATCAACGGTGAAGAGGTGAGAGTTTGTTTTTAAGCAGGTAACTCGGAAATATGTACGTCGACTGGGTACAAATGCACTGAGTTTATCAGAACACATTCCATTAAAATGTTTGCGAAACAATCACAGATATGCAACATTGCGGCGATGGGACTAGGGGTTGAAGCTTAATTGACAGTGGGACCTATTAGATTGAAAACCCTTTTCTGGACCCTATCCTAGGAGGGGGTGTCAGTGTTAGATGTGCTTGTCCAGGTGTGGCAACATTACTCCATCCATGGGCGAATGGTAGCCTTGTAGGTGTATGCGATACTCTCAGGTGTTCGTAGTCTTCTAGATTGATAGAGGGAGCCAACCTGTTTTGCAGGAGCCTTCGCAATGTTCCAGTTCATATTGCCCACAAATGTTAGGTTGAAGGGTTGGAAGGAAGAGTTCTCGGGTAGGGTTTTATAAATATAATACCGAGCACAGTATTGTCGCAGTACTGACATGTGGTAAAAGACGAAAAGATGATAAGTGTTGCATTATATTTTGATATTCGTCGAGGCCGTAGCCACGGGTAATGCTACAGAAACTTTGAGTGAGCGGTCAACTATAATTCTCTCGACTAATCTCGCTACATGAAGCTGAGCATTGACGAGACAAAAAGTTAAATGAAATAGTACTGTCTCAAATTATCTCGACACAAGAGGATAAGCAGCTTCGACACAAATATGTCGTAGGTTTAAGCAAGCCGCTATGCTACTTAGTTGGTTCAAAAATTTCAGAAAGGAAGTTTTAGCATCTAAAAATCTTATTGGTCAGTCCGCATTAAAAATTCACTACTGACGAGAATAAAGAGATATACCCATGACTGATTCGTCAAAAAATTCATATTGATCGATTAAAATACTTATTCCGTAATATATATATATATATATATATATATATATATATATATATATATATATATATATTACTAACTTTATAATTTATCCATATTCTCCCTGTGTTACGTTGAGTATATGATCGAAAATTTATATCAATCCGTTTATATGTGATTTAATCTCTCCCTCGTTTATCTTTCTCTATATAAATAATTATATCTATCTATATTTACATATATATATACTTATATATACTTATTATATTATATATATATATATATATAGAGAGAGAGAGAGAGAGAAAGAAGAGATGTATATGTTAGTGTGTGTGTGTGTATTCCAATTAAAAAACAATAACATGAGACTTTGCTCATATGATCTATTCTCATATTTTAACAGTTGGTAATAATGATTCTTATTGCTTTTTAAAGAAAAATGTCTAAAATAAAAGAAAAAACACCAAACCCCCCTCACAGATTAAACAAATAATCCGGTTGAAAATGTCTATCTAGGGTACAACCCATTTTATCTCCCATTTTCTCATAACTGCTTAACTACACAGTGAAGTCTGGTACCCATAACGTAATTTATGCCGTCTGATTCGAGCAATTGATTATGGCATTGGAAGCGATATTCAGTGTAAATCCAGACTAAACGGATGGCGACCCATTAAGGCAGTTTAAACCTTATAGTTTTATTGTTTTCACTTCCCGTGCGCGGAAATAATGTCCGGTTCATGATGTTTCCTTTAGTTGCATCCAACTCATCTGCCTGAGCGTTAATAGCTGAATGGAAATGAAGACAAACAAACATGTACACATTAAACGATCTCCCAGACCAGCAGCGGTTGATTAGTTTTATGGTGACTTTAACGTAAAAATTAATATCCGTTGCTGCAAAATAATGTATTCGTTTATGTCCAATTAAATGTTGTGCCCGGGGGAATGAAGATTACACAGGAACACCTGTTCTTAAATCATGATTACATATTAATATGACTAAGTTTACGTTTGATCTATTTGCGTTCATTAAAAAAAATATTGGGTGTAAGTTTTCCTCTATCGGCTGGAAGTAAGTTGACAAGCTCATACAGTGACACAATTTAACCAGTATTTTGAGATTAGCAAGAAACAAGAAAAAATAGAAAATAACATAGAAAAAATAAAAGAATAACTGAGAACCGAGTTAAATCTTAGACTCATTTAGAATCTTAAATAAAGTGTTTAAAATCTATAAAAATAACAAAAACTCGTGAACTTCTTTGTGGAATATATACTGTATACAGATATTTTTCCTGATTGTAGCATTGGACAGTTCTTTTTGTAATAATATTAGCAAGCTCTCCGTCTCGAGTATATTTTAATAATCTCTTAACTAAGTCACATCGTTGGCCTGTTTAAAGATGGTATTTTAATATAGCCCGATACATTGAATGAATCTTAGAGAAAAATCGCGTGCAATTACGCTAAGCATATTCGTAATTGTTCCTTTTCTTAATCTCCATTCATATACAAAATGCACTTTGTCTAAGTTTGCGTGTGTGAGTTCGTTCCCTATGAATTTCGAAACAGCTGGGACAATTTTATTTTATATTTTAAACAAATATAATTTATCTGAAATAGTGCAGGTTGTTTTCGTCATGATCGGGCACAACGTTTATAAGCAAGTTGACAAGAAAGTTCTTGCGGTTTCGAATTTTTAAATTCAGATGAACATATCTCGGCTTAAACCAAGAATTTATTGATCGAAAGAAGCCCCATCAGAATCAATGCACTTTTGACAACGAAAAGCAAGTGTATTTATGCCAGTAACGTAAGAATCTTGCGTTCTGGTAGTGATAAAATCGCTAAACGTATTTTGATATCGCTTAGGTTTTTGAAGAATTGCCTACCCAGAAAGTTGTCGAGATATTTTAAAAAGTAATAATCGGTAACTTAGAAGTTTGGAGGTTATGGCGACTGAGGCAGAGTTTTGTAGCCCAAATTCGTTCAAATTCTGGCGAGTCGGTTTAGCAACATGCACTCAGCCATTGAAGAAAAATTGCTGTCGAAGTTTCTCATGTTTTTCATCCCTTTGTTGACAGTACTTCTCCGCCGTAGTAGTTTCGCCTGTATTAAAAAAAATGTAATCGATGAGACCGGTCGTAGACAACTAAACAGTCAGCATGACCTTCTTTTGATACAACTATGACTTCGGAAAGTGTTGTGGAGCTTGACGGTGTCTTCGCCGGTTGTCGTAAGAAAAAAACACTTTTCATTGAGAGTTACAAACCGATCAGAAAACGAGTCGTTCTTTTTGTTTGAAGGAAGGTAAGATTACACTTCATAATGACGTTTCTCTTCGTTGTAGTTCAATTTTTGAGGTATCCATTTATCAAGTTCATTTGTCTTTCCAATCTCAAGTGGTTAGAAACCGTTGTATATGCCCCATTTAGTTTAGAAAGAAATCCTCGAACGGTTGTGCGTTGATTGCCTCAACTAAGGCTATTAATCGATCGTTGTAAACATTGACTACTACGCTCATCTTCAATATTCCTGCTGCCGCCATGAACTTTCTTAAACCACCATTGTACTGTGCATTCAGTAGTGATTATTTGGCTAAATGTATCGATGATATCGAGAAATAATTCAGCAGCTTTTGGGTCGAGCTTTAATTGAAATAAGAAAATTGTGAAAACTTGCATTTTCAATCTTGTATTTATATATTCATTTACATTTTAAAATGAAATAAAATATTGATGAATAAATAGATATTTTGTATCTCCGTTCAATTTCTCATATATATATATATATATATATATATATATATATATATATATGTGTGTGTATGTAGATACACATGCACACACGCACACACACAAACTCACACATTACCATACACACACAAACTAACACACAAACACACACACATGTATACATATATATATATATATGATAAATACTTGTCTACAACTTTAATATAAAGTTTTATATAAACATCGTAAGTAATCTACTCGGAAGCACGCAATCGAGCGAGACATCCATTCACTGATAAACAATTCTAAAGTAAATTAAAAAAATGTCGTCGTCGCGTCTTCCGATTTCCGGATTTTTCTCTTGATTTTTTTCTAATTCAGAGTCCTTAGGAAACATGAATTGATTTTCGTAAACTTCTAACACTATATATATATATATATATATATATATATATATATATATATATATGCATATATATATATATATAATTTTTAAGACAAACCCATCACATGCATTTCTTTTCACCGAAACCGGTTAAATTCCACATTTTTTATCAAATCAATTGATTTACCGCTCTAATTAGAGATTACCACTCGGTTACCACGCGATGCCTCCTTGCATTGATTTAGCCTTCATTGCATGGTAGTCTTCATTGCACTGTAGAAAATGTACTGTTGATTTAACAAAATAACTTAAAATTAATGACTTCACTTAAAGTTTAAAATGCAATAATCGAGTATGATGAGCTCTTTGCGCTATAAACAAACATTCCTCTTTAACTTGCTACTGTTTTATCAAAACGCAATTGTTGATTATATGGAATTCTCTTTACATAATCACTTGAATTAAAGTTAAACGTACAAAATTCAAATATCATTGTACGATTGTGCTCTTAAAAGAAGCATTCATTTCTAACACGTCCATGTCTTATAGGAGAATTTTCAGTTGATCTTATAAGCGGAACTTTTCTGCTTGCTCGAAGATTAAACTTCTCAAATTGATACAGACTTATGAGTTTAGAGTGTATAAAGGTGTTAACAGGAGCCTACATCGGACTTAATTTTTAAATCAAATTTAACCGATTATCGATTTCCTATGCGTATCACACGCATTACGATAGAAAACTAATACACCTTAAAAAATTTTCGAGTCCTAGTAAACGAACGCACATACATACACAAATACACGCATACGCACACAGATACATTTTCTTTTGTATAACAGTAGAAATGTCGCTTGTACTTCAATAAAACCAAGTACGGTTTATAAACGTTTTTTTTCTTCGAAAAACAGTAAAATTCGACATAGCGTTGCTCTCATTCTTTCGTTACTCATGTTAGTACCGACCGAATCTCTCATATTTACACCGTAAGCCAATCAACAAACTGAAGAACGCATAATCAGTTAAACATGACTTAAATTAAATTCTGGTTTGAATAGTTCAACACGTCATGCAGTTTCAAATGATTAAGTTATTCAAAGAGCACTTTTATTATTATTTTTATTTTTAGAATTCTTTTGGAGAAGACGCTTCCTAATTTTTGTATCCTTTTTTGCAGACTGTTATCCTTATTGTCTTTATTGTCATTGTTTCACACGTTTCGACCAACTTATCCTCCTACCTACTCCGGGTGGAAAACCGTGATTGGATAGAAACGCTTGTACTTGTATCCCAAGCACTTGCTACCTTCTATAGTTGTTGTTGTTGTTGTTGTCTCATCACGTACTGATCAAATAATCATTTTGTCTGCTTTGTGTAGGATTGAAAACGATATCTTCAGAAAAGGCTCATCTGCACGTGTAGAGCATCAAGCGTCTATCTAACCTGAAAAAGACCAAAGGATGTGTTGACCAAAACGTGTTGAAACAACAGAGGACTTTTTGTTTTAGGTAAACAGATCCTGTTTAGCCATTGCATCTGTCATTAAAATATGTTATGATTTAGCTATTACATCTGTCATTAAATATGTTATTATTTAGCTATTACATCTGTCATTTAAATATGTTAATATCATGTTTTTCATTGCTTCTGTAGGAAGACCTGGAGGTCAGTATAAAACTAATCTCATCTGTGTTTTTTTATGAATGATACATGACTAATTCTGGGAATTGTTCTTCGATGTTGGATGCCTCCGTTCAGTCTCAATAGAAAATGGGCATACCCGTAAGTATAGCTGTGCTGTAATGATCATTTATATGTTATGCACTCCCCAATCACACTTCTCCTGAATCTGCACTGTTGTGGTCCAGTGGAAAGAAGAGCCTCCAACACTGAATGGAGACAATACTAAGATAAGTGTGAAGCACATAAAACACCTGGAATTGCGAAATGGTCACCTATTTAAGCACTGACAATCCTAACCGTTGCTAAATTTTGTTGACCTAACGTTATTATGACGCCATCGTACGTTCTTCCATTTAAGTGATGATTCCATGTGTTATAGTACTACTTTTATGTGCTAAAAGTACCCACGGTCAGAATTACCTTCAATTACGAAATAATTATAAATACGATAGAATATACCATTAAGAAATCGTTTAATATATTATTAAGTATATGATTATATAAAATAAGAAAAACTGCGTATCGACCGAGTGTCTATTTCACACATTACGTCAATGTAAGCTCAAATCAAATGAACACAAAAACACAGGGTCGAGCGATAAAAGTTTTCGGCCATAGTTATGGCCTATTGTGTGGTTTAAAGTAATGACAACAGCATGCCACCTCAGATTTCTGAATTCAGCTTGAAAGTCAATACCAAAGTATACTTGGATGTGTTGAAGAATGTGGTGAGAACTGGTGTAAGCCCTGGGTGTGACAGCAAGTCTCGTCGCCGACCCACAAGTCTAAAAACTCCAAGGCTTGTCTCAAGAAGTGTGTCTACGGCTCTATATCTTTCTCTCACTCATCCTCTCTTTCTCCAAGCTTAACTCGCTGTACTACATTTCAATACAAGTTTTAAAATGAATGCTTAGTATTGTCTTCTTAAGGGCGACACTTTCATCCTTCCACCCTGTAATATAGGAGTAGTTACAGTCCTTAAATCACTTAAATGTTTTTTTTCTATTTCAAGTATAAGGTCTGTTATTGCAGATATTGATGATCATGGCCCTTTAGTCACCTTTGCATTCGGCTTTTCTGGTGAGATCCATTGTCGTTTTTACATTGATACTGTTTAAGCCGTCAGTGAACTTTGTTCGTTCTCTTCCTCTGAACCTCCTTTTGGCGAGTTTTCATGAAGGGTTTTCCAAGACGTTCGCCGCATGAAATGGCCAAAGAACTTTAACTGTCTAACGTGGATGGTATTGACTGCTATAATCTGCGTTACGCATGACTCCTACATTTGTCTTTCTTTCTGTCCATTCATTCATTGAGGAAAAAGGCAGAATAAAAATGTGTACATTTTAATCGAATGTTAGGTTTAATACTTAAGAATTGACATTGACAACGAGTATATATTAATGATTACAGTTGCGTTGTTAATTAGGCACCGCCAAAAATGGCCGCAAAATCAAGTTGTTGTTTTTTAAAACGAAATTACATTTATTAAAATCCATTATTTCTGAGTAACTTTTTTTTCCAGAAAGATAAAACCCTGAATTTTATCATATAGAAAACAGAATAATGTAAAACTTTTTCTACTATTTTTAATTTAATTTTAAATGTTAAATTTTCCCAAAAAGTTAACAATTGACATTTTTGTCTTGCACAAAAAACGTACTTAAATATTTAAAAAAAAAGGGGGTTTTGAAATAATTAATTAATTTATTTATTGTCTAACTAAGATTTAGGATGATTTTCTAAGAGAATATGCAAAAATATTATAATATAAGTTCCTGAATTTCCACTTCTTCATATAGGTAACCAGATATTTCGCGTTGACGTAGAGTTCAGATCGGCTCTGTTTACGTTTTCGCTTGATAAAAAGCAAACTATGGAAGACCAAACAGGCCAAAAAAAACTTATTTTTCAGTGACGAAAATTTCAATGTATTATTAACGCTGAGGCTGGCCAGTACCAGATGGGTGACCATTTGTATGCGTTTGGTTTTTAATGTGTATGTGTGTGGGGGCCAGGCTCCCCAAAATGGGGGGGCAATTTAAAGCAGAATAAAAAAAATTATTTCAGCGCGTTTGTTCCACCGTAGTCGAAAGGCGGCAAACGTTTTCAAACGGGATCGAAAAAAATGATGCTATTTTTAACACAAAGGGCACAATATTTATCGAATTTTTTTTTTTTTTGGTATCGATTATTCAAAGCATGCCCTGTTTAATAATGGTCATGCATTATTCGGCTCGCTAAAAAAAAATTGTTAATTTATTTATCAAAAATTTTAAAATAGCTTTTTTCGTATAAATATTAAAAATTTTTTTTTTTGTTTTGCTTAACTTAAATTAATTATTTTACTTAACATATTCACCGAATTTCACACTTCAAAACTCAAAAGCGGGATAATTAAACACAATCGAAGTTCTGATATTCAGACGTCAAAATAAGGTATGCAAACAATTTGTTTTTTTTAATCTATAATTCTGTCCCTTACAACAACACAATATGTTGATTTCAGTTTCAGATGATTATTTTTTAGCATATTTGTTCCCACTTCAAAACAATGGGGGTTTTGTAAGCAAATATATATATATATATATATATATATATATATATATATCGTTTATGAAAAATAAGTACACTGTTATAAAGTTCATTCTTCTCCTAATAATCGCTGAAAATTTCGTATTGATCGGATAATTACCTGATTTTTGGTAGACTTTTAAAAAGACGGTCCGTCAAAAAGTACTGACCTGCCCCCCCCCCAGTTTTGGCGGTGCCTATTGTTAATTCATATCGCTTTCATGTAAAGCGATTTTACAGGTTAATTTATATTCTGATTTGAATGGAAACATTTGCCCACATTTATATATATTTGTTCTTATTAGAATATCAAAAGATATTATTGCTTTTACATTTAATCAGATAATTTAAATTAATTAATGAGGCTAAACGGCTTCATTATTTTTATGGTTGTATTTTATTTTCTGCGTACATCCAGAATTCCTTAGTGTGTTATTGTAGAATATGGAGTTTTGATCGAAAGCCTTTTTGTCGGTTGAGAGTCTAGAAATTCTTGTAGAATGTGGTCGTATTATGAATTTAATAATTGAAATTAGCTGTTTTCTTATTAGGTTAAACTGTTTAAGAAAGTCCAAAAGTATTTTTTAAAAAACATGAAGTTTCGTGATAGTTTTATTATACCTCCTATGTAAGACTGTTTTTACGAGAAGGGCATCGCTTCTATATACCTCCTTGGATCTGTTAAAAATTGATCTTAAGCTCCTTTAAACCCACTAAATCTGTCACCTGTGCAGAGTCAGAAAACCTATAAGAATATCAAAATCATTGGGGGCACCATTCCTATTCCAATGTTTATTGTCAATATAAATGAGAGAACACCTAGTCAAGGAAATACATTTAATTTCTAAGTCCGTTAAATTCGAGTATTTTTTAGCAAAAATTAGGGCCTTATTCAAATGTATAGAGCAAATAGATTGCTAGTAATTTTTATGTCATAGTCTATTTTTTTATTTACCAAGTCAGAATTTTGCAAACGTCATATCCTGCTCGGTTAGGTAGTTAAATGTATCGATGGAATTCTATATAATGTTTTGAGGAAATGCAGTGCTCTTATAACTGTGTTCTGTCTTATTCAACACTTTTTAAAATAATTCCTCGTGTCTCTTCTGTTGAAGTAGCAATTTCTCGCCTTGTTCCTTCTGTTGTAGATACAATCTCTCCCAACATACTTTGTCGCTGTATTTGCTGTTGAATTTGGTCTTTCAAACTTTCTTCCAACTTTTGTTGGTGATCCATCTGAGCCCTTAGTAAGCTTACATTTTCCATTACGAATGGGATACTTCTATCTAGGATTATTCTGCTCACTGCACCAATATAAGAGCAAGAAGGTCAGATTAACCTTATAGTAAAGTTATCTTGGAAATTGGGTTTATGCTTCTTAAAGGTAAATCTCAGGGGGCCTGGAATTAATATTTCCGTAATTTTCATCGATTGTAAAAATTTGTATCAGCATTAATCTCATCTAAAGTGTTAGGAGGCACGACCGTGTAAGCTTATAAACAGAATAGTCCAGCTTGTATTAATTGTTTTTGTTTTGTCTGCGGGGACAAATATATGGTTTGGTTTATAATTTTTGTGCAAATGTGTTATTTGTCTAGAAACTGTAATCAGGGGGTGTTTTTCCTTTTTTAATGTGATCCTCTTTACGAGATCTATCAAAGTGTTCTCAAAGTCATCAAGGTAAGTATTGTACTGGATTTAAGCCCATAGAATGTAGCTGCTCTCCTTTTAATCCCCGCCGTGGAAATTGATAGGGAGTGAACGTTTTTAGGGATTCTGGGTGTGGTTGATCAGCCGTAGACGTATGGGAGTTGACATTTTTCTTTGAATTTAGATCATACCGGTAAGCCTTATATCTTTTCCAAAGATTAAAAAGCTTTCACAAAATTAAAGATGTATGCCTTTCTAGATGGGACGGGGTGTCTTTTGCAGAGAGAGAGGGAAGTATTTTTTTGTCGAACATAATTGGACGGGATTGAAGTACTCAACTAAAAACGAACAATCAAGGCAATAGGAATTAAATGTTTACTCTATACAAGCAAGTGCAAATTTTAACCGAAAATAAATCCCTCGAAATAATCACTTCTCATTTTCCAAACTGCTAATCTCCCAATCAAATAGCAATGAACTTGAACATTAATATCTACGAATAAATTTGCTAACTAACATCGATAACAATATTAATAGTGATTGTTTTCCCAACTCTTGTTTTGAACTCTTATGATAGTAATATTGACAACCCGATCCGCAACAATAATTCTAATACTGACCATAATAACTACAGAATCCACAACACCAGAAACAGTAACGAGATTTCACCCAAAACATTCACATCCATTGGATCCGCTTTCACTTTAATAAAGCTTAGAATATTCTATCTACATATCATCTTTTAATAATGTGAACAAGAATTTAACTGCTCTCATAAAATACTTAGATCTTTCAATTCTCGGTCAATTAAAATAGTATCTGCAAATCTATATCATCTGCTTCTGGCTCCAAATTTTGTAGTATTTACTTGTCTGAGCAGGAAGGATAATGACTTCTTCTTCAATGCAAGAATATAATCAATGCTAAAAGTGAGGTATTCTCTAATGCGAATACACGGCAAAATACAAGTATTGCAATTTTGAAAATACTTACCCTCCACTGAAACATTAACTGCATAATGAATCTGATTTCTAAAATTATTATAAATCTTTCTTGACTCCCTCAAATGCATTTAACATTTTAATTTTCTTACTCCTTATAACTTTTAATCGTAAAGCATTCATCCTATTAAAATAATACATTATACTAGCTAGTCATTAACCGTTTTGTCATTATTATTACCGTCATTTTTACTAGTAATACTAATGGCAATGTATATCTTACTATTTCTATGGACCATGGAATACAGACACCCTTCGGGTCCCGTGGCGCAGTGAATAGAGACGTTGAATCTCTACGGTTCCAAATGAGAATTGTCTGAAGATAGCGGTTTCAATCCCAACCAAAGTCGGCCAGAGGCATACTTGGCCAATACGTGGTAAGACAACAACAACTATGGATGGCAGTAATTGCTGAGAATGCAGTTAGGAGATTCGGAGTTACCACCTGAAGAAGGCCAGGCGAATAATTGTCCGAAACGTTGTAAAACAACAACTAAGAAAGATGAGAATAATAGTCCGCAATAAATAAATTAATAAATAATACTCATCTCAATAATGACGTATAATTAAATAATATGTACATTTAGTTTACTTCGATTTTACGCAAAGAGTGAAAAATTTACGTGAAAATTCGATTAATTTCGATATTAGATGAATCTTCGTTTGACATTAAGAAATAAAATTACTTTTTTAATAGGGCAATTTACATGGATAGTATGTTAAATTTGATTAATGGCGCCTTCAGTGAAATCGTAAGTTTGATTTCCTGAAGGTAATTACTTGTTAAGAAAAATTTAGTTTTAGCCATAAATGCTTAGTAAGACAATATACAGGACTTTAATAAGTTTTTCAAATGTACGGCTACAGTGTCGTATTGCAAAATCAATTCTACCGTTACTGTTTTATGCGTAGATGTTTAGGTTATATATATATATATATATATATATATATATATATATATATATATATATATATATATATATATATATATATATTAATTTTTATTGTCGAGGTATTGTTTATATAATTTCAACATTTCAAGACTATTAAAGTAAAACAGAACGAACGTAATATACAATATTTTCCTTCTTAGTTCTAATTCTAACATAAAAGAGGGTAAATCATGTTACAAAATGAACGTCGGCAACGTAGGGGGGTGGCAACATCGTTTTAAAACGTGATCAATTATGGTTATTTTTCTTAAGTTTACACAAAGATGGTTGACGCAAATTAATGGATACCGCCTCAAGAAATTTTAAGTTGATTTTCGAGCGTGCTTAGTGGAAGATAGAGAAAGAGTCATCCGTGCACCCTCCAGTGGTTCAATAAATTTTAATGATGGCCGATTTATGAGCCTGTAAACACCCGGATGAATTTGTGTGAGATGAAATCAGTACGCTATTTCTACTTCTAATGAAACACAGATGAATCAATTATAATGACAGCATATGTATAACGAGAAATACAATTTCTAAGAACACTCAGCGGGCTTTATAACGACGCTATTTTTGGTTGAAATTATTACTTTGTTATTAGTTATACGCACTATATATGGCGATTAAGCTACACTGAATATTCCGCGTTTCATCCACTCTAGGACTCTTCAGGCTTATGCGCCCTAGAGTGGATGAAAAGCGGAATATTCAGTGTAGCTTAATCACCATATATATTTTATAACATACTAACCAGCTCTACCTACGTACTGAGCACTTTTGAAGTAAATACTTAAAGTTTACGCATAAATGTATACTTTCGTATATTAATTTTATGTAGGTAAATGTGAGTAAATGAAGTAGTTATATATATATACATATATATATATATATATATATATATATATATATATATTTGTAGTCATCGACATACAGTCCCGTTTCGTTGTATCACAGCTTATCAGTGCCTCTAGACTAGATCCTCTCCCAAGCCGAGGACTGAACCTAAAACTATCACGTTTATAGTCAACCATTCTACCATCGACCCACGGGAGCGGCGACTGTAAATAACATCGCCAAATGTTTATTTTA
Organism: Euprymna scolopes; assembly: GCF_053919585.1. Classification (NCBI taxonomy): domain Eukaryota; kingdom Metazoa; phylum Mollusca; class Cephalopoda; order Sepiida; family Sepiolidae; genus Euprymna; species Euprymna scolopes. The sequence continues at coordinate 35,029,388 of NC_136511.1, forward strand.
AACAAACAATTGTCCACCACTCCATATACATATATATATATATATATATATATATATATATATATATATATATATATATATATATATATATATACTCGTCGTTGATATGAAACGTCTTTATTAAAGTATGTGTCTATTTCTATTCTTTGGAGGCCAGGCGCGAATTCAGACCCCACAATTTTATTATACCATCCCTATTTAACTTTAGAAATACTTATGAAAACATTATTATGTACATCTATATCAAAAACACTTGTAAACGTTTTTTTTTTCATTTTTAATTTTTTATTTCCATACTTTGCGGGCCAGGCGCGTACGCAGACCCCACAATTTTTATGAATCATCATTATGCCAGATCAACCATACCCATTCCTGTGTCTCGATACATCTTCTACCATTGTATGTGATCAGTTTTCTATAATAGTCAACCATATAGGAGCCTATTCGTGACCAGACACACACACACAGGCGTTCAGCTTTATATATATATATATATATATATATATATATATATATATATATATATATATATATGGCATTTATGGCATTTATGGCAATCAAGCTATACATAAACGTCCACATTTCAGACTGAGTGAAGTGATGATTCCCTGAAACATGAAACATGAAACATGAGAGCCTCTGTGTAGCTTGATTGCCATGAATGTGTTTTCATACTTTACTCTATATATACATATATATTTGTGTTGGTGTCGGTCGGCACTAACCCTATTTGGGTTTAACTGGCTTCCTCCAAAGGAGGAAGTTTCATGGGAGTAGGAAATTCACAAGCGGTCCCCAATTGCATGTATATTCTCGTTAGGGAAGATGACGATATTAGGTTTTTACAACTCTTGCAGGGAGGTGTCGACGTCCTCCTACATACAGCGCCTGGAGTTCCCAAATTGGTCACCCATCTTAGTAATAACCAGGCTCAATATTGCTTAACTTTGGTGATCTGACTGGAACCGGTGTGTCAACATGCATTATGCCATATATATATATATATATATATATATATATATATATATATATATATATATATATATATATATATATCAGGTCATGTCATGTGCTACTGGTACCATGTAACCCAGTACTACCTGCCTCATGGTCGGGTCACCGGCGATTAAACTGGTTTCCCCACCAGACTTGTTTGGTGAGGAGGGCGGCTAGCCTCCCTGAAGGATTAAATACAAGACCTTCCAAAGGGCGAATGAACTCTTTTTCCGGGTCAACGGCCAACTCGCACCGTGTATATTTGTGTGTGTGCATATGTGTATTGGGGTTGAGAGGGCTCCCGTAAGCCGTGGTGAAGGCAACCTTTCTAGGAGAAGCAATTCTCTGATTTAAAAAAATCATAAAGTTGAAGACCATTACCCGCATTAAGCTGGTCTGCAGTTTAATTTGTTGCTGGCTATCTTGCTCTTGCTTGTTGCTGGATCTCAACATTTCGCACCGAGAGAGAGAATTAGCTGTCGTACAAAGCTAAGACTCTGTAACATCATATTTGCATAGATACTCCCTTAGGCATTTGGGCTCACGGATTTTAAATGTCTGAGGGAGTGGCACTCGTCTGACAAGACGTTGCAATCATAATATATATATATATAATGAGAATATTAAATATGTGTTTGTGGTTTGCTCAACTAAAGAAGCAGAAATTAATGATTTCAAACGACCGCATTGAGAAAAAACTAAATGCGTTATGTCTGCGAACAGTAATGGATTTCTTCAAAGAGACTGAGATAGATTAATCAGCACACCGGGCTAGAATTATTGCTTTCTTTGTACGAATGATAACGTTTTTTCTCTCTTTTCTATTCATATACTAAACCATATCTGTGTATTCATTTTAATAATTTTCTCTCAAGACCGTTATTTCATTTTTTTTCTTCATATCTGTTATATGTAATATATATTAATTATTAATTATTAGACTTGACATATGCCATATTGATTTGGTACGCTCCAGTTTTACAATTTATACATCATGTGCAATTCTAAATGATATATTTCAGTCTGATTGTGCATTTCATGCAAAACACGAACATTATTAAACAAAATATCTTTCATTATGAATTAAAATATAAAATAGGTTTTATTTCTGAATTTTTAAAATGGATTTTTAAAAAATGTAGAAAGATAAATGTAAATTTAATTAAAATTCAATGTAAAAAATACTGAAAATTAACCTTTTTATGCATATTGTGGCATTAAAAAAAAGTAAAAGAATCTATTACTTAACAATTAATATTATGGCTATATAATTTTTAAAAGTTCAACAACGTGTACTTAGAATAAAAACAACGTAATGTTTAGATTCACTTTAAACTACATTTTATTTCTTGCGTTGTATATTTATAAAAATGCACTTTGAAAATTGATGAATTTCTGATTGAATCTTTGACCTTAATTTTTAAAATTAATATAAACAAACATTGTTTAAACCAGTTTCCTGCCTTTCAAGAAGTTTTTTTTTCTAAATGGTATTTTTCTTAATTAACCTTTAACTAAATTTTTTATTAAACTTCCTTAATTAAATTTATTACCTTATTAAATTTATTTACTTTATTAAAAATCCCTAAAAAGTTTAACTTACTTTGTATTTCACTATTTTACTTGACTGTAAAAGTAAAATTAATTTTTAAAAATTAAATCTGATTTAAATGAATAAAATATTTTGTTTTAAAGCCAAGTGAATCCACCAATTTCCAGCAAAGTATAATGAAAAGACAAAAACACTTCTTGCGCAAGCAGTGCAAACTATATAAAAATTAGAAGGTCGCATCGGTGCTACTGTACCACTTTATAAAATAAAAGCGGATCTGTTGTGTATTGTTCCCGTGCTAGCTAACGGCTTATTTAACAGGCGATTTGCATGTAATAAATGTACTGTTGTCGTCAGATCACTTGATGTCTCTTTACTTAACGGCCCGTGATTTATTAAGTGTTTTGGTGCGTGCGTATCAAGCATACTATACACATAACGAAGACGACGTACCTTTCTGCTGCTGGGCGCTTCTGGGAGGTTCCCCAATTGTCCTTGGGGATGCTGGAACCTTCTGTAACAGAGACGGTTCAGGCGGGGACCCAAGATGATGTGCGTTTTTATATGTATTTTATTCACTCATAGGTATTCTGTCAGCAGAAATGATGTAACCGATGATCTTTGGCTTGGCATTTCTACCGGCAACCGTCACCTCTCTCATAGGGAGACCCTCTTCACACCGGAACATCTGACAGGTTACATCTGGTCTAACCTCGCATAGTTCACGTAAATTCACCTGCCACCCAGTTTGATACATGTCACAATATGACCCTTTGATCCTTTCTGCGTCTGCATGCTCTCTCAGCTTATTGTTTCCCACGAACCAATCTGTTGTTTACTACTAAATATACAATCTGATAGACAGAGAGACAGACAGATAAACAGATAAAAGACAATCAAATGCTTTGCTATATTATGTATTATCTCACGTAGAGAGAAATCATTTTAAATGATCAGTGAAATAATATAACGTAAGAGAGGCCACAGTCCCACTAAAAGTAATAATTAAAATTAAGGTGACTAGTAAAAACAATTTACTAAGCTCCATTTTTAAAAGAGAAAATGTTTTAAGTGAGCATCGCGAAAGAAGCAGGTGTCCATAGCAGTAAATAAATGTAATAAAACCAAGTTGCTTATCCCTATCCTTAGAAAATATATATTTAAGTGGGAAGTGAAAAAAAAAACACAGGGGGAATCCAGAGTGTAAATTAAAACACTAAATAAAAGTAAAGAGGCCATCAGAGCACTATTAAAACAAAGTTTTACCATCCATGAAAATAACTTATCATTTAAAATGATTAGTGGAAAAAAACTCAGGGGCCTCCAAAGCGCTACAGAAAGCTGTATTTAAAATTAAGGAGACATTGAGTTCACAGCGAGAATTATTGTCTAGTACGTTATTTAATATTTAAATAAAACCGCTTTGTCTTTTTGTGATGTTATTTGTACAGCTTTTCTCTCCGCCATGTGTATGGTTTTTGTTTTTGCTTTTATATGGGTAGAATTTTGAACAAGTACGATATTGCTAATTTTAACAAAATTACGTGTGACTTTACGTGATTTTTGCTGAAAGAGCTTTTCTTTTAATTTGCGTGTACGGTTTTGTTTGTTGTTTTATGCGCATAATCATGTAAAAGTACCTATTCTATTTTAAAATAAAACTAATCGATTACTTTACATTATTAAGTTGTACGACATTTTATATCCGCCTTATTTTTTAATTGCATTTTTTTCATGTAGGTAGACATCTGTACACGTACTTCATTTTTTATTTAAAAATAAAACTATTTGATTATTTTATGTGATTTTCCTTGTACAAGATTTTATTTCAATGGCGGATTTTGTTCGTTGTCTTCAACTGGGTATAATTCTGTACAATTTATTTATTTCCTGTTTAACAGAAAACTAATTGATTATTTTTTGTGGTTCTTTTGGTTATTTATCCTCTTCTGTTTTTGCACATGTTAACCTGATTTCGAAGCATCTATTCCTAACATAGTTTTTCGTTTTGTTTTTGCACCGGGCTTCAATTGCTTTTGCGATGGGAATTTGGAGACTGATTTACTAATAATGTAGAGCCATGCAGCTAAAGAGACCCGGTTTAGCACCATGAATATGTTGTATGAGACCCTTTGGAGAAAAGTTTTAATTTTTTTTATTGTTGCCCTTGTGGTCACGTAGTTTAGACTTTGGGAAACTAAGATCATAAATACAGCCCCATTCTCTGGATCATCTTGATTTTATTGCACAGCTATTCATACACATTATATATTATATTATATACACGCACACGAATAAACTTACACACACACATACACACACACAAATATATGCGTGTACATAAACTATTTTAATTAAGGAATAAAAAAAATTAATAATCACAAAGCATAGCATTGAATGCAATGTTGCAACGGATCAATACAAAATAGAGGGAATGAGAGAAGTCAACAATCTAACCAATATATTTCGTTTTCATTTCTATATACCATATACAATAATATTTGGTAAAACGTAAACAAATGTCTGCAGAATTGTATTTATTTATTGATATTGGGTAGATATCCTGATAAATAGGGGAAGTTTCAAATCAGGGAATAATAAACACTAAGCTGCTGTAACATATATTATCCGAATAAAGAGAAACGTCCAACAGAAATAAAATATTCATGAGAAGTAATATTCGAATTGCAAGCTTTTTAGAATTTTTAATATCCTCTTGGTGTGCGCGGTAATACATCCATTCCATCGGTTTTCGAAAAAAGCATTAATTTTGGGGTTCTTGATCTTTTTTCTATATTGGGAAAACATATAGGCAGTTTGGCTTTTCTTCAGTGCAGTTATATCTATTCAGTTTATTTGGGCACGTGGGGAAATTAGCAATTTCTCCGTCACGGATTCTACTCGTTCGTGCACGATGACTTGATGAGACAGTAGACAATCTTATTTTATATTTGGTTGAGGTTACTTCTAATGAAATCTGTCCTCATGTCATTGTCTCTGGCAAACTCTTATACTGAGAGATCGAAAAAAAACCCAAAAAAAACTGCGCAGTGTCTAGTGAAGTGGCGAGAATTGATGAACATAAATGACCAAACTTAAAGAGAAAGGCGTCAGCATTACGCTCACACTTGATGAGTAAAAACAAAAATACGCGCATGCGTATGGAAGAAAACATTGCTAAGAGTTTAAGAGTTCCGGTTCTATGGACCAGAATTCTTACTAAACTACATTTAGTTTACTGCACTTCAGTTTTAATATTTTCGGAATAAACTTAATAATTACAAATAATAATATTTTGATACCAACCAAATCCTTTGTTATGGTATGCATAATGATGATGCGTCTTTTAATCGACTGTGGTGATTGCTCCAACTGTGTCAACAACCTCGTTAGTTGGTCTCTATATTCAGATAATGTAATATAGAAATTTGGTGACATCAGCATTAGATATCTCATAGATATCTCATAGATATATCATAGATATCTCATAGATATCTGAAAACGTAAAAGTAAGAGAGTGGAGATGAGAATATTAATTATAATTCGTATTTCCGGAATATTCAGACTACATTTCTTAACGTGTATGTTATTCTCACAAAATCCTGGTCAGTGAAATCACCGTCTTCGGGTGAATACTTTTGGGCTTAGCAATCCTTTCTATCGAACTTACGTTTTTTGCGTTTTCAAACCCTTTTATTTTATCTAGACGTAGCTAGGCAAAAGATAACTCTTAATAATAATTGTAATAGCGTTTCTACTGAAGATTACCAGTAGACATTTAATGAGGATAGAGGGTTGTATGCATCACTTGAAGTAAGATTTTAGCGTTACCAGAGTATTCGTATTTACAACATCTTTAATATAAAACATATTACTCTTTTTTTTATTTACTTATATAATTTAAGAAAATATTACAAGAACGATTGCTATATATATACTCCCTTATTTATTTTCGTCTCTTGTCTGTCTATAACCCCATTTATATTTGACCATAAGCTTTAGAATATGAAAAGCATAGACCCATTTATCTATCAATTTGTTTCTTTTGAAAGATCAGAATTGCTATACATAATGTTTACTCGACAAAAAGGAACATAAATTCATTGCACATAAATTCATTCAACACAAAATGTTTTTCTCTTCGTTATAAGTTAATCTTGAGCGTCAGTTTATTGCGTGTCAGACATAATTCGTTTAAGCGATCGGTAGTCAGGCGTAAAAACACTTATTCTTTAATATTTATTTATTTAAGTATTCCTCTCATTTTTATGCAATCGGATATTATATAGTTTTTATTTTATTCATATATATGCATATATATATATATATATATATATATATATATATACCCATATTTAATGAGTTCATTTATTTTAGATTTTTCCTTTTTTTACTTTTGTCTTTATATATTGAGAAGATTTCCATAAAATCAATCAGAACAATTACATCGACATCGACTTCCTCAGAATAAAGTCGTTGAATAAATTTAACAAAATATAAAAGAATCACGTTATCAAATTACAAAAAATGTTTTATGTAAGTAAACCCCAGATTTTTTAGCATTGCCAACTAACACGTATTCTTCAGTCTTTCCTGATTGCTTTGCGGTTAGTGGATATGTGCTCCTTGTTATACTGGCTCAGACTGACATATCCACGGTATGTTGTATATACTCACAAAATGTTCCTTTACGCAAAAAAGAACCTAATGACCACACTTCATTAGTTTTGCACTAGCCGTAAATCAGAGCGTTAGTTGCTTACATGACTATTACAGTTCCCTTTGAATTCAATACTCTACTCTGCTCGACAAAGTTACTGAGTGTTTAAATTAGGCTACTGGACTGGATAAAGTAGATATTGAGGCATAGTTCTCCTCACGGAAATTTGTAGAAACTTTTCGAAATAGTTCAGTGCAGTTCAAAAATTCCATACCATGAACGTTCTTCCATTTTCTGAACAGTGTGTACATTAGGGTACTAAATTGGGTACAAAAGAAACTGAGGCACAGGGTCTCTTAATAAAAAAATATTTTCTTTTCAATTCCATTTACTTTAACTATTGCTGGCATTGTCAAAACACCACAGCAATAGAAATACGTAATAAAGTTAAATTGTCAATACAAAAACTGAGTCGCAGAAATTAGGAATTCGCGATTTCTGTCAAATCTATACTACTGTAGTGAATATTTGATAAGTGATTCCTTCACTATCTAAAAAGCATAATGTCGCCTGTACAATAATTCGGAAAGCTGAACTGTTCGCCTGGCGATTGACACCAGAAACTATTTCTTTCCATATGTAAGTCACAGTCTTACTCTATAGTCTGATAATTAACCTTTCGCATATCCGTGATATCATACAGAACTCGGAAGTGTCTAGGTATAATCGTATCCTTGTTAAAAGAAGTATCAGTACTCCACAAAAATATTGCCGTAGTTTTCTACTGTGAGCGTTGAGAATTTTTCGCTGTTATACCTTATTGTGATATTCTCATAAAAAAGAAACTGCTCCATAAATTATAATCGCATTTTCTCTGACATCTATGTTCAACCCATTGAGTAATTGATCATTTAAACGTTAGTCTACCACTTTCTGAAAACAACACATTTTTGACTAATTGTATATATTTATGCAAGCTTGCTTAGTGTGAATAGCCTAAGTACCGACTCTGAAATTATATACCATACGCTGGACAAGACTGGTTATCTTTAATATCTTCAAAACATTTGACAAGGTTTTATATAACGGTATTTTAATGACAAACAAACAGTACAATATTACGGGACAACTACTACTTATTTCCGATCCTTCTTAAACAAGAGAAACATTGAGATAATACATGATTGTAGTATATCCAAGCAAATGAGATTAATGCGTATCAGCTCCAGTTTGTATTCCTTGGACATTTATTACTCTTGATATTCTTAAAATATATAGCGATAAAATAGATATTTTGGTGATGACACTCAGCTCTATAATATATACGAAGGAAAAACGAGTGTACACATATCGAAGGCAAAGGTATAAATATTAGAAAATAACCTCCAAACTGTAGTTTAATTGGGAAGTAAATTGATAATAACATTCATATTTACTAAGACAAAGCTCGTCTCATTTAACAATTACACAGAATCGTACTAGCAACTGATTTTATTGGATAATAACAGAGAGCTCATGACATTTAAAGACAACATGAACTAAAACAAATACTTAGATGATATTGACCAGTCCTCTGCAAAAATGTTGACTCCCTTAACGCCATAAGACATATACATACACTTGACAGTATCCTATATTATTATAAAGGCAGCATTTGCGCATGCTTGTATAGTGTCCCATATATAAGCCGAAGTATCAGCCATAGTCTCTCTTTATGAGACCACATAAAAAAAATGATCTCAGATCTTAAGAGTCCAGAAACAACTACTTCTGTCCCATCATGACTATGTTACATCTCTGTGCTGATTTTACTGCTAGATATTGGAATTCCCTACCCGGATTTCGCTTCGCTGATTTTACTAATGTGAAAAAACTTTAAATGCAATCGGATCAGGTACATCGCTGCAGACCATCTACTAGTTCTGCCAGTCTTGTACTAATCTAAAGAGCGAGAGAAGTCTTCCTCATGTCAAATTAACACAATTTTCAACGAGCGAAATTTGAGATGCATCACTGTAAAACTCATGCTCTCCACGGATCCAAATCCTGACAACAGGTCCATTAGCAGCACGCTCAATATGCATCGCTGGATTGCCACTAATAACAGCGATGTGCCTAGGGTAATGAAATAATATTGCGGCCAGGGTTATGGCCTTTTGTGTGGCTTCAAGTGAGGAAGACATCATGCCACCTCATATCTTCGAAGTCGGCTTGAAAGTACCCAATAAAGTGTACTTAGATGTGATTAAGAATGTGATGACCATCTGATGAAATCAGATGAAGAGTGTGATAACAATCTGGTGCAGTTAGATGGCCGGTGGCATACCCTGGGTATGGAAGCAAGACTCGGCGCCGGCTCAAAAATCCAAAGTAACCCAAAAGGAGCGCTACGACTTGTAATCTTTTCTCACTGGCCCCTCTCTTGCCCTGGCCTGAAGCCGCTGAACTACTTCGTTGGTCATATATCGCGAGCATCAGTAACAAGACCTTCCGCGACACTAAAGTCAGCCTTATTGCCGTCATCTGCTGAGTATTTGTCGGCGCTTGTGGAAAATGCATGCTCCCAAATTTGGTAAATATCGAAGCGGTGACTGAGGCTGAAGACGGTTACATAAAATAGATGTCAGCTCTACTACATCATCAAGTTTACTGAATTGTTTTTTAGCTAATAGGTTTCAAATGTAGTATTGTTTTCTTCAGGGCAACGTTATCGTTCGACCCTGTATAAACATAGTTTATAATTCATATCACATCACGTCTCACTGGCAATTCGTTTTGTTTTATAAACAGCTGAATAAAAACTAGTCATCTAGAATTTATGTAACATTGAATGAGAATTAAATAAATAGTTGCCTTGTTGCTTTAGCATGAAGAATCATCACAAGAGTTTTAGGTAATAATATAATAGTGTTTAATAGGAGTGTCCTGTGTTAAACATTAATGGTACTTAGATATTAAAAAACAAGCATTACTTACACTCTCCTTTTTCCTGTATTCTCTCTTCACCTCTCTCTCTCCCTTTCTTTTCTCATTATCCTTATTTCTCTATTATTTTTCTCTCTACGAAAGCATGACGCAGAAGTTAATTTAAGTTGAAAATAATATTATTATTTATAATCAATAGCTTCTTTATGAATACCAAAGTTGCACACTGCCCGAGAAATAAAAGCTAAAAATCAGTCAATTAGCGTTATGCTATATTAACGACTTATGCCCGTTTGAACACTTTCAACTTTTTACTGTTTTACTCTCACTTGGTATTTGGGTGTGAAATTTCACCAATATATATATATATATATATATATATATATATATATATATATATATATATATATATATATATATATATATATATATATATATATATATATCGTATAGTAAGCAAGAAGTGTGATCTGAACATATTAATGAATCTGGAATCTTATATAAAGCATCTGGTATATATATATATATATATATATATATATATATATATATATATACATACATATATATATATGTATGTATGTATATATGTGTGTGTGTGCGTATGTTTGTATATAGATATATTTAGATATATATATATTTATATATAAATACATGTAAAAATATCGTTAATTCATAACCCACACAGCAGCATCTGTATACCACAATGATAAGAAGCATTGACTGTCGTTTGTTTCGATCCTGGCTTGAGGCATTTGCCTGTCTAGTCGCACTGATGAGCTGTGAAACAGCGAAACAATGCTGTCTGCGGATGACTGTCTTTGTTTTTAACATATATACATCTTAGTATATATATATATATATATATATATATATATATATATATATGTATATATATATATATATATATATATATATATATATAGTTATTCCAGATAGAAAGATACCCAAAAATGAAGAACCATTGAATTTATTATTCGTTATGCGAATATAGTAATATCTTGCTACGATGCACGGGCTGTTTCGATCATAATAGATCTCAGCAGACAGGAAAAATTAAAAATTAAAAACTGAAAATGGTTCAAGACCATTATCAATTTTAGAGGAGATATACTTTGCCATGACAGCGTGGAGCGAGGTTAAAAATCTTATGGATTTAACATTAATTACAAAAATCAATTTTTTTTTAAGAAAGCGGAGGAAGTTGTTTTTTTTTTGGTGGGGGTAGAGAGTGTGATAAGAGGGAAAGTATAACATAAATATATAGGGGTGGTATGAATTTTCAAAGAGATTGAAATGGAGAATGATGAATGAGATTAGTTGGCACGTAATGAACGAAGATGTCAGAGTAAAATATTAACGATTTCATAAATCAAGAGATAAAACCTGCGAGATTAACAAAAAAAGGGTTAATTAATATGATCTATATAATTCATAAAATTTTGCCTTATTATAGTCGAAAGGGTGTGCACATCGTAACCAGATATGACTGTATTTACATAAAGAATAATAAATAAAAATGGAGACAGAGTGAGAGAGAGACATATAAATAATGTTTCGGACAAATAGTCAGTCAAATGTATCACTCGCCATCAGACGACTTAATGAAGTTGGTCTTCCACTGAAACATTTGTTTTTATATATATATATATATATATATATATATATATATATATATATATATATATATATATATATATATCAATATAAGTATTCTTGGCCTTTTTTTATTAAGCACTCTTAATAACCTCGTTAAAATTACAACTTTTTTTCTCATAAAAACGTGGGACTTGGTGTATATATATATATATATATATATATATATATATATATATATATATATATATATATATATATATATATATATTAAACTGTAATTCAATGAATTTCAAAAAACTCTTATTGAAATGAAATGAAGTGGTTGAGTTTCATATCAAAGAATGTTTATTATTCTAAGCAAGACAAAGAATGTTTTAGAAAGTTTATCTCCTTAACCTATAGGGTGTCGATGTCTACCATCTCATCAGAGGAGTGAAAATATTAGCAAATAGTTATAAAGGTATGCATCCTATTTGCTAATGTCAGTGAGACATGGAAAGGCAAAGTGAAAATAAATTTATCAGAAGTTTATTTTAACTTTGACTTTCCATGTCTCACTGACTTTAGCAACTAGGGTGCATACCTTTATAACTATTTGCTAATATTTTCACTCCTCTGATGAGATGGTAGACATCGAAACCCTATAGGTTAAGGAGATAAACTTTCTAAAACATTCTTTGTCTTGCTTAGAATAATAAAAATTCTTTGATATGAAACTCAACCACTTCATTTCATTTCAATAAGAGTTTTTTGAAATTCATTGAATTACAGTTTAATTTATTTGCTCTATCTTGAATATCGAGCAATTCTCGTTTAGATGGGATAACTTATAGAATATTACTGCCAGTAATATTTTGTAAACCTACAATCTCACGTTTACATAACCACTGATTGTTAAATAAAAACTACTCCGAAGTATATATATATATATATATATATATATATATGTGTGTGTGTGTGTGTGTGTGTGTGTGTATGTGTGTGTGTGCGTGTGTGTGTGTTCCCAGCAAAATTGATAATCTTATCGTTGTATTTAAAACGCAAAAAAAACGTCATCTCTGGGAACATAATTTTTTTTTTATTTCATCAAATTTGGATCTAGAACTTTCAAGTAAAAATCATTTCAAAATATAGTTTAACCATTTCATCAACAAGACTGCATGTCTCGTCAAAAAAATGTTTCAAAAGCATGTGTATCGTTCGTATAATTGCTTGCATGTTATATTCTATTAAAATAATACTTTAATTAAATGATTTTATTTTCAAATGATGTTTCAATTATACAAGCGGGATATATATTTTTTCTCTTGACTGTTTATCAAAATAGTTGATCAATAATTGCAAATATTCCTAAACTAATAGGATAATAAATTCATTATATTTGATTCTAACAGCATCACTACATCCTGAATTTTAATTGGAATAAACAAGTGATTTACATATACCATTAATTCTGCATGGTTAAATATTAAAAATGCTGCCCCATATGAAGTCGTTGATGTAATTAAAACACCAGAAAGTGCGAATTATTTCGTGTTTTAAATTATATAAAAAATAACCATTTTACAAACTTAGTTTCGTGCATGGACCTCTAGGCACAATTAACTACATTTGCGATATACCTGTAGGCTGTACTAATCACAGCGCAGAGTTAAAACTGAGAAAACCCCGGGCAAACAAATTAGAACACATTCTTTCACCAACACATACAGAGAACTACTAATATATAAATATATATATATATATATATATGTATATATATATGTATATATATATGTATATACAGTGTATCACAAAAGTGAATACACCCCTGTCATTTCTTTAAATATTTAACACACACACAAAGACACACACACACATATATATGTATATATACACACACACACAAACACACACACACACACACACATATATATATATATATATATATATATATATATAAGCGAGATAAGACACTGATAGAATTCAAATGAAAAATACTGATAGATATTACTTGAAGTAATACTTTTGAGGTGATCTTAGCCAAAAAGGAAAAGCTCCATATTTAAGATTAGACCAATATATAAGTTTGGTGGTTCAATTTTAAATTCTGAAAAAAAAACATATAGAGACATATATTCGAATTAGAACTTATTTTTTGACAAAAGGAATATATAGAAGGGGTTATGTTAATTTCCTTAATCGATAGATTTTCAATAATCGACATATCATCAGAAGAAATGAAATGCGGTTAGCAGAATGCTCAGCTGTGAATGGACGCTTGTTCTCTTTTCAGCACAGTCATTGCAAATAGTTTTTTGAGTGGTTGTGGAAAATTATATGGAAACAATTATACGAAAAGAAAAGATGATAGAACCTGGACAGTCCATTATCGGAAAGAGTACAATGTCCTTCGGGGTTATAAATCCAGGTGGGTAGAAAATAGGTCCAGGGGATAAGGTAGTATTCCCATATAGCAACAGCGTATTACTCCTTATTGATTTTCTAAAGGTATACGGGGCAGCCGTATTCGTTAGTGCGTTGAGTGAGTGTTTGTTGATGTAGTCCAAAAGCTTTCCCGGTGTTGACAAAGTGTATCCGATGTTAGGTGGATATACCATTCCATTTTAATTATCCCCGTGAGTATTATAATTTGAGCATTGAGTTATGTATGCAATGGACCTCGAAATCAATAGTATGGGTAGCAAAATAGAACAATAATCCGGGAGATGATATTCAAGACGGTGGGTTGGACGATTAGCTTCTGGTGTGAGTCCCGGTAGAAAGATAGTTCGCTTTCTTGTTGATAGCGGGTGATGGAAGCCTTTAGATGAGGAAAAGAGGAGAGTGGGATGAAGTAGAGAGGGTAAAGAGAGAGGGGAGTGTTAAAATTGGACGAGCATACAGGTGCTTTAATGGAATTTTATTTTCGGGGGAGGTGTATTTTAGTAATCTTTAAATGGGTTTACCTCTTGATTTTAATTCAAATGGGAAATGGATATTCTTGTGATTTACAATGAGAGTGTGTGTGATATGGGGTGAGTGTGCTGTTTTATCTGTGCGGATTTGTGGGCTGGTTAAGTGGAGATAGAGACGAGTCATGATCTGAAATTTTGCAATGCTTGGAGGGTTACTTATTTAATTGAGTTTAAGGTTGGGTTCTTTTAATTTGGAGTGTATATTTAAAAATTTATTAAAAATGTATATACTTCTGTTTGGAGGCGATCTATGGATTAATTTGTTTTGCTCTTCGTTTGGTTGGAATCGAGTGAGTGCTTTATATACTGTGGTTAATTAGCTATTTTTATAATGGGGAGATTTGATTTACATGCGGTGCCGGGTGTGTAGTTGCCCAACCGTGGTCGAATTTAACTATTTATTATAATGAATAACTGTTTGTCCATCTGTCAAACCTAAACATAAGTGCCGATATAAGTATATATATATATATACATATATATATATATATATATATATATATATATATATACCCACATACACACGCGCATATACATATATACCTACACATATAGATATACATAGTATACACATACGCACAAACACTGATCCATAACATGCATACAAAAATACAGACTTATATCCACACGCATCCTTATACTAATTTAACTGTGTACTCAATTACATATATACACATAATAACGCATACACGTAAGCATACATATTATATATAAAATAGAAGTATTGTGAAATGTGTGAATGCATGTGAATGCATGCGCGTGTACTCAAGAATACAGCTGCGCCCATATACACGGCCGGACATCGCTATAGTGCAAGATACACACATATATACACTCCAGCACATAATCATATGTATACACACTCAACACAAAACGCACGCATACATGCCTATACATATATATATATACATCCACATACATAAGGAAATGGAATAATTAGAGATAAAATCATGCATATATAAACACACACATTCACACATATATACACATATACACATATATACACATATATACCCAAACATATACACATATACAACCATACGTATATAGACATGTACAAATATATACGTACTCAAACACGCACATATATAAGCACATATATAAGCACACATATAGACATACGTATATATTAACACAGATACAACGCAAGCAATATCCACACATTCATGCATCATACAAGCGTAAATGCATGCGTATACATATAGGGGCAACATTCCAAAACTAGTTCAGGTATAGTGACTTAAGTGGTTTAGAGCTAGCTATACTTTTTTTTTTCTGTGCTTGCATAACTAAATAATTTTTGGTGTTTATCGTAGCTTTAGGATATGTTATTATCACAACTGCTTCTGAGGTGCAAAGGTTGCAGAATTTGGATTTAGGGGTGTATGAATTGGATTTTTTCAATAAATACCATTTTAGCAAGTACGGAATATTCCTATGTTGGAGGTATTTAATCAGAGTTGTTAGGGAGGTACCTTTATTGCTATTTGAATTTTCATTATTAAAGGAGCTTATATGGTTGGAAATTCTCAGTTTAATTAGATTTGCCGTTACGCCGATATGGGTGTGGGATTTCACATTTGCATTAATTGTGTTTAAGTTGTCGGAGTTTCTACTATGGGTGTGGGATAAACTTGCAGAAAGGGAAGGGGTGATTAGGTTCGAATCGTTTTCAGGATTGGGTTCCTGAGTTACTTGGATGTTATCATGTGTCTTATTTATGCGGTTTGCATAGTGGAAGTAAGTGGAGCTATCTAGTGTTGTTGGTTCAGTAGTTAATGTATTTTGAATACGATTTTTTGATGTTCTATCAGTTGCACTTACTGTTGTGGTTAGAAGTTAAGTGACTGTACATGAATAGATGACGTCCTTGTGCATGCAATCGTTTCTTAAGGGACATTCTTGTTTGTTTCGGTAATTACGATTTTGTGTGGGTCGAATTTGCGGGGGATGGGCCTGGGTTTTTCTTATTTTAGAGTTGTTGGATGTTATTATCGTTTGTGCTATGTTAGGCATAGTGGAGTAAGAGATTTTTATTGCATTTTTATTTAATATAGTGCTGTATCTATGGGGTTGTTGAAAAGATTGTTCAAATATTGTTAAACAATCCTTTGGTATATTAGTTTTTACGTTGGAGCAGTTTGTTGGATTTTTTCGCCTTAATTTATTGATATTCTTTTTATTTTGTTTGCTTCTGAATTTAGTTTTAGAATTTGTGTGCTCTGGATTAGGATTATGCTTGTTCGAGGAATTACGGATGGGGTTATTGCTTTTCTTTTGGGTCATGATATGCGTGATTATGGATTTATTTTTGTTGTTTTCCAGTTTTTCTCCTATGTATTCTATCTTATCCGTATATCCTGAAATCCTGAATTGCGTAAGGCATTATTGTAAAAGGTTGCGGTTTGGCTAAATGTTTTCTTTTCGGCTGATAGGCTTCATCTTATTTTTGAGACGGATAGTACTATAGAGTTGATAATAGATCTGGGATGATTCGACTGCTTATGCACATAGAAAAGGTTCAAATTAGGCTTACGTGTGTATGAGTGTATATGTATGCTTGCATGATGGGTGGATGTTGCATGCGTTGTATCTGTGTTAATATATACATATATATGTTTATATGTGTACTTATACATGTGCGGGTTTGATTATTATATGTTGGTACATGTCTATGTATGCATGGCTGTACATGTGTATGTGTGTATATGGATATGTGTGTATATCTGTATATATGTATGAATGCGTGTGTTTATATATTTATGCATGATTTTATCTCTAATTATTTCATTTCCTTATGTATGTGGATGTATATATATATATATATATATATATACATATATATATGTATGAGCATGTAGGCGTGCGTTTTGTGTTGAGTGTGTATACATATGATTATATGTTGGAGTGTATATATGTGTGTATGCACGTGTGTGCTTGTGTGCATCTATACGCGTGTATATATATATATATATATATATATATATATATATATATATATATGGGCGTGTGTATATGTGAGCATGGACATTTAATAGAGTTACACAACTTAGCCGAATGTTAGTACTGTCTAGCTGTCTATATTTCCCTGGGCCATATGTATGCGCAAGCAAATGGGGATTATCCCCCTCTCTAAAATAGAATCATAAACCCGACCATTTGTTGATGTATGTATATGTTTAACGGTAGGTGCACGCTCGTTGTATTTGTATGTTACTTATATCAGTTTGCGCACCTTTATCTCTGTTTAGACAAAGCCCTTATGTAGATATGTTTATTTGATGCATGTATACGATTGTATGCATATGCCGGTGTTCCTTGCATGCTTGCACTATAGCGATGTCCGGCCGTGCATATGGGCGAAGCTGTACACTCGAGTACCCACGCATGCATGTACGCCCGGTTGTATAATTAGTTCCCTTTTCTAATATGTGTGCTTGCGTGTATGCGTTATTAAGTGTATATATTTAATTGAGTGCACAGTTTAATTAGTATAAGTATGCGTGTGTATATAAGTTTATATTCATGTATGCATGTTATGAATCAATTTTTGTGCGTATGTGTATATTATGTATACCTATATGTGTATGTATATATGTATATGCGCGTGTGTATGTGTGTCTGTGGGTATATATGTACTTATATCTGCACTCATGCTTAGGTTTGTCAGATGGATATACAGTTATTCATTATAATAATTAGTTAAATTCGACCACGGTTGAGCAACCACACCCCCAGCCCCGCATTTAAATCAAATTTTCCCATTATAAAATTAGCTAATTAACCACAGTATAAAAAGCACTCACTCAAACATTGATTCCAACCCAACGAACAGGAAAACAAATCCATCCATAGATCGCCTCCAAACAGAAATATATACATTTTTAATAAATTTTAAATAAACTTAATTAAACCAAACCACATTACAACTACAAACCTAATGTACTAACTGTATCTCAGTTAATCAAGTCATCTTTAAATATACACTCAAAATTAAAAGAACCAACCTTAAACTCAATTAAATAAGTAACCCTCAAAGCATTGCAAAATTTAAGACCATGACTCGTCTCTATCTCCACTTAACCCGCTCACCCATCCGCACAGCAAAAACAGCACACCCACCCCATATCACGCACACTCCCATTGAAAATCACAAGAATATCCATTTCCCATTTGAATTAAAATCAAGAGGTAAACCCTTTTAAAGATTACTAAAATACACCTCCCCCAAAATAAAATTCCATTAAAGCACCTGTATGCTCGTCCAATTTTAACACTCCCCTCTCTCTTTACCCTCTCTACTTCATCCCACTCTCCTCTTTTCCTCATCTAAAGGCTTCCATCACCCGCTATCAACAAGAAAGCGAACTATCTTTCTACCGGGAATCACACCAGAAGCTAATCGTCCAACCCACCGTCTTGAATATCATCTCCCGGATTATTGTTCTATTTTGCTACCCATACTATTGATTTCGAGGTCCATTGCATACATAACTCAATGCTCAAATTATAATACTCACTGGTATAATTACAATGGAATGGTATATCCACCCAACATCGGATACACTTTGTCAAACCCGAGAAAGCTTTTGGACTACACTAACAACCACTCACTCAACGCACTAACGAATACGGCTGCCCCGTATACCTTTTTAAAATATCAATAAGGAGCAATACGCTTTTGCTATAAAGGAATATTACCTTCTCCCCTGGACCAATTTTCTACCCATCTGGACTCATAACCCCGAAGCACATTGTACTCTTTCCGATAATGGACTGCCCAGGTTCTATCAACTTCTCTTTTCGTATAATTGTTTCCATATAATTTTCCACAACCACTCCAAAAACTATTTGCAATAACTGTGCTGAAAAGCAAAATAAGCGTACATTGACAGCTGAACATTTTGCTAACCGCATTTCATTTCGTCTGATGATATGATCCATTATTGAAAATCCATGGATTAAGGAAATTAACATTTTATAACATTTCTATATATTCCTTTTGTCAAACAATAAATTCTTAATTCGAATATACGTGTCTATATGTTGTTTTTCAAAATTTAAAACTAAACCACCAAACTTATATATATATATATATATATATATATATATATATATATATATATATATATATATATACTAGCAAAAGTACGTGTTGTTTACTGGGTTCAAAAACAGCCTACATAAAGTATGATATGTTATGAAAAGTAAGAGTTTTAAAGAGATAGCTTCGAATTCGGGGGTATCAAAATCAAAGCAAAATATAATGAAAGTAAAAATAAAATAGATAAACCCCATACTTTATTATACCATAACTGTTCACACTGAAACACTTATCACAATATTCTGTGGATTTATATTAAAAACCTTGGTAAACTTTGTGACATATTTACATTCTATGGATGGCAGGTGCGAACGAAACCCCATCAGTTTATTATACCATATTTCCTCAAACTGAAACATTATGATCAAAGTATACTTACGCAGATAGATATTAAAAGTCTTTATTAATGTGTGTGCCTATTTCCATTCTATGGAGGCCAGGCGCGAACGCTGCCCCCACAATTTTATTATACCATCCCTATTTAGGTTAAAACATACTTATCTAAGTACTCTTACGTACATCTATATCAAAAACACTCGTAAACGTTTTTTTTTTATTTTTAATTTTTTTTTTCCATACTTTGATGACCAGGCGCGAACGTAAACCCCACAATTTAAATGAACCACCGTTCTGCATGATCAAACATACCCATTCCTGTGTCTCGATACATCTTCTATCCTTATATCTTCTCAGTTTTTTTTAAATAGTCAACCATATAGGAGCCTATTCGTGACCAAACACACACATTCAGATTTATATATATATATATATATATATATATATATATATATATATATATATATATATATATATATATATATATATATATCAGGGGCTGAGATGGCACTAGTGCCACTCGTGCCCGGCACGACCAATAACTTGGTCAATGTTATTCAAAATAGATTTAAAAGTAGATCGTTTACCCAGAGAAATGTAGCCGAGAAGCAAGAAATTATCAAAGTTGGTCACCTTCTATTTTATTGGTGAATAAGCTTAGAACTCGTTCGTTCCAATCCAAATTGTTTAATGACATTGGCTAGTTATGTGTGAGTAAATCTGAGGAAAAACTATTGTTGGGCTTGCTTTCTTTTCACGCCTTAATCAGAACAATCATGGACTGATACTGGCAAGGTACGTTAGTCAAGCTGTGCTATACAATGGAGAGTCACGCGATAGCAACTATGATGACTTACTTTAGGTCCATGGACCAGGGGTTGGAACTGAAGTTGACAGAGTGTAGTGGGGGGCACGAGTGTAATGCTATGACCCTTTAGGATGTGCTCATAGCGTAGTATATGTTAACTGTGGCAAGCGGGAGCAATGGTCAAAACATTATTATTATTGTTATTGTATTCTTATTATTGATTTGAGCGACGGATGCTCGCTGGATCAGTTATGGTGATTAGAAGAATAAACAATTAAATTGAGGAAGAAATGATTGACGTGTAAATCGCAAAAGGAATGCGAAAATAGAAAATAGATGTAAACATTCTTTTGGATGTGGATAAACAAATAACTAGGCGGATTAGATTGGTATTAGACACGTAATTAGGTGACGTAAGAGAACAAGTGATGTAGTTAGTTTTGGAGAGATTGAGAGAGTTGAGGATTGACCATCAGAGTAGACAGACGTCTAGACAAGGGTGGACAGACAGCTAGGAACGGGCTGTAAGAATAGAAAATATAGAAACTGCAGATCCCGTGAAAATCATTTGAGAAAACTGTAATAAATTTATATTATAAAAATATAAAGAGTTGTTTTAATGGTTTCACAAATAAGAACAGTTGTCTCAATTATATGGTGCTGATCGCTTCATGTTTCGTCACGGAGCAGCAGGAAGTTAAAAGAACTCTTACAGAAAAAGGTATGAAGCATATATTATTATTCTTACATCTGAACTGTAAAAATATCCCGTGTGATAAGTCTCATACAACATGATTCAAGTTACACGTCAATATCGTGTCCTCTGGCTAAATAATATACATACGATTTATACGTTTATTATCTATCTGTTAAAAGAACATTATCTTACATCCGCTAGACAAGGCATGACACGTTATAATATATCATCTACTCCAATATAAACAAATATACAACACGAGTAGCAATAGTAGGCTAGAGACGCCACTGATATATATATATATATATATATACATGCAAAATGTGAACTTTGTGACTAGTATTATACTTAGAACCGCGTAATCGCAACCGCTTCGGTGTTTGAATTTTTTTAGCACATCAGTGGGGAACTATAAAAACGCAATTCGATTGCGTGCGACCACAAAAGACCTTTATGTGTCGATAAAGTACAAAGAAAATCGGTAGATTTCAATACGAAGAGAATTTATCTCGAACGACAGTAATTTATTTCGTGAAAAAA
Organism: Euprymna scolopes; assembly: GCF_053919585.1. NCBI lineage: Eukaryota > Metazoa > Mollusca > Cephalopoda > Sepiida > Sepiolidae > Euprymna > Euprymna scolopes. Next base: position 35,051,562 of record NC_136511.1, read on the forward strand.
AAACTTTGTCGTCCAAATAATCACTTGAACGTCGTGAACAGAGTTTAGAAGTGGACATTCTTTTACCATTGGATAAAAAGAAAGTAAAGAGAAATAAAAGCAGGAAAGCGAGTACAAAAGTAAAATCTGTGCCAACGACGATCGAATTTAAAAAGGAACTGATAGAGAAATTTGAAAGAGCAATACGTCAGCGCTTGCAAAGGAATATGAAATGGCAAAATAAATTATAAGTACTATTTTAAAGCATAACTATTTTATTAAAGCTAGTGATGTAGCAAAAGATGTAACTGCGTTTACTAAACAAAGGCCACAGTTACCAGAGTTAAGTTTTATTACATAAGAGAATGAGTATTTACTTCAACATATTTTTAATTGTGATGAGACGAGATTATGTTCGATGAAAATTACAAACAGGATCTTTATTACACGAGAAGATAAATCCCTTTCTGGACATATTCCAATGAAAACGGCCCTTGATATGACTTTAAACTATATCCGATGGTGAGGCACCAGGGGGAGTGTGGAGCCACCCTTTAATTGCCATTTCCCCTAGGTCCACTCCGACCCGGAGTGGTAGTACTTGTTAGGGTCTCAACTATGTGTTAAATAGAAACCGACTTGCAAAAAACAAATATATTCTATTACAGAATGTTCTTCAAAATCACCGGGTTCGGCATTAGATAACCTGAAAAGGGTTAATATGTCATAAAACAAAAACAACCAACCAACCAATCTAATGAAAAAATAATTACACACGATTGTTGTGTTCAAATGCCAGGTAAGATTGTAAGGTGAAGACACTGCTTAACTATTATTCTGAGAATCCTCGGGCTTAAAAATCACACAAACGAACTGGGAAACCGTTTGTTAGGAGTCTCGAAACCAATCCTTTATTATTATTACGGGGGTACCGTATTCGGACTCCAGCTAGGCTCTGGGACATAGTTGCTGATTCTCTGTTTTGAATGTTACTTTTTACTGCCTTCGTTCAGGATTGATATCAGCACCTTTGGGTAACTGTAAACTTTGATACAACGTCTAGGCCCTAGTGACATATGGCCGAGTGGCCCTAGACGTTGTATCAAAGTTTACAGTTACCTAAAGGTGCTGAGATCAATCCTGAACGAAGGCAGTAAAAAGTAACATTCAAAACAGAGAATCACAACTATGTCCCAGAGCCTAGCTGGAGTCTGAACACGATACCCCCGTAATAATAATAAAGGGTTGTGTTCGAGACTCCTAACAAACGGATCCCCAGTTCGATACAAAACACCTGATGAAGGTCGGAGGGCAAAACGGTCGAAACGTTGTGACGATAATAACCAAGATGAGGAACTCAGTCCGACAATCTCAATCAATGAAAACACTTCATCTAAAAAATACAGACAATTACTAATCAAACGTAATTAAGTCGTTATGTTACGAGCAAACTCTAAAGCTTTGTTGACCAAGAAGTTCTTTACTGATTAAGGTTTTAAAGTATTTGCCCCTATTGTTGAAAATATTTGGAAAAGAAAATGTTGCCTTAACAATGTCTCTCGATAACGGATAATGCTCCTGCCCATCAATCACTTTTGTAAGCGGATTTAACAGGAAAGTATGATTTCATAAAAAGTATGTTCTTGTCGGCTAATAAACCTTTAATTAAACCAATGGACCAGTAGGTTATTGCTAATTTAAAGCAGCTTTACACAGAGTGTTTGTTTAGAAGATGCTTCGAGGTAATCAACACTCAGACCGAGCTGACCTTACGTGATTGCTGGAGGAATTATTTTAATATCGTCTACAGCATGATTTTTTTTTTCATAAAGCATGGTCGGATATCTCTTATAAGACCATATGTGTAAATCCATGGATTGCCTGGTCACGTAAAAATTCTCCGACTAGTGACATTAACTGAAGGAAGCCATTCTGAGCATTTTAAGTGGTTGGTCTATTTCAAACCGTATTAACTATACATTAACTCTTATATCTGTAGCTCTTTACTGATACCGTATTTTTCAGGGTTGGGCGATCAATAAGAGTTGAAATCGAGAATCCGGAAAATGGAACATTTAGAGGTATCGGATTCGGTATCGCAATCGGAAAAAAATGTGTTTATTTTCCGATGCAAAAAACGATCTCTTTAATTACGTTTTCTTAATTGATTTTGTATTAAACAATATCTTTTATTGCTAGTAGTTAGAATAAAATAATAAGTATTTAGTTAATTTGAACTACTAAAGACAACCATTCACAAGTGTGTTTTTATTTTTTGAGAAAATACATGTGCATTTAACGTGGGGTTTTACGGTAATCGTGGAACATAAAAATTGTACATTTTAATACATAGAGATTTATTAAGAATCGGAATCGGTAATTGTATCGGAATCAGGAATTTAGTACGAAATCCGTAATTCATCGGAATCGAGAAAAATATTAAAAATGTATCCATCACTAGTATTTATTAAAACTAAAAATGTTTATGATTATACGTATGAAAATGAAGATAAAACTTGCAACATTACTAATCGAACAAGTACCTGACGAAGATAGGCAATCCACCATTGCTCTAATTAGGCTGATGATAGAGAAGAGTATATTTCTGAATGTTGCTTACCACAAAATCGCCACTGTTATTCTTTTTCTTGTAGAGTTTTGCGTATGAATGAAAGAAGGAACCAAGATATCGATGCCAAGGTGTATTTGTCTTCAATAGTCGGGCGAACTAACGCCGAATCTCGCCGGATTTGCAACAATCGTGTGCAGATTAAACGACCCTGGGCTTCATATAAGTCGTTTGTTTTTAAGAAGGGTTAGATGTCCACAAGTTCTACGTAAAATTGTGATATGTTGTGGAACCTGGGAATACAGTGTAAAGTAAAAGACTGTGCCCATTATGTCGTCAAGAAAAATTGCTTGCTTTTCGAAAACAGATGGTAGACATAAGAACGGCAAAGCTGAACTTAAAATGGCAAGAATAAAACTTAGAATGTTTCTAAGACAATGAGGCAGTCCAATAATAACAGTAGGAAATGCTATAATGATGAGAATAGGGATTTACATAATCCTACGAGTATGTCGCACTATATTAAAGATACAAAAATGCTTAGAGTATGGTCGCATATAATATGGTAATACCCCGGCATACGGCATTAAAAATTAGTAACAAAACACAGCACAGTAAATAATATGCATGTATATAACTAAATAATATTAAAAATATCACCGGAAGGCGGACAAATACCGTAACCAGGAGCCGAAACACATCCTATTCCACATCCTAACCTGAGAAAAACGGATCCTAGGGTCACCGTATCCTGGGGTTCCAGTGTAGTGAAATTAAATTTTTTTTAGATAAATATATATGGTTGGTGCAAAAATAATATCGTTTTTGACGTATATATCTGATAAAACGACATTACTTTTACATCAACCCACTGTTTTTTTATTGAGGTTTCACCCCAAATAAGGCTTAAGTCAAGTTCGTCGTGAAGGCCTTCTATTTGGGACAAGATTTACATGAATACTATTTATGAAGTTGGGCAGCAAGACGTCTGTTCACATAACACTGAAATTTCTGCATGTCAGTAATGTCTAGGGAGCAGGAGGGAATTCCAAAACGCAGCAGTCTGAATGAAAAAGCTATTCGAGTAGAAGGCTTTACTACATCTAGGGACCTCTACACGGTAAGGTGGGATGTTACTGCTTGTCGAGTTTGTCGGGGATATTGTCGTCGAAAGAGTACTAGTTCTCGGAAAACATATAAAATATTAACTTATATATATACGCGAGAGTCAAAATAATGAAAAGAATATTCTCTTGTCATAGCCCTAGTTATCACAGTGTACCTGGCACGGTGTCTACCCATGGATATACATGAGGCTTTCTTGCAATTTTATTAGAGAGAAATAGTCGACTGGCGATATGCTAAGCCTCTTTCTCATCTCATATGTAGAATGATGGACAGATAAATAAGCCGGAACACACGCGATGCTTCTCATTGTATCAGGTTAAAGTCATCTAAAAGACTGGCATAGCACTTATGGCAATATCTGCTGCCAAGCTTGAATACATCAACTGTAGAAAATTGTTATTTAATGTGAAAGGCGTGTTTTACAATTTTGTTTCATTTTACTTTAATCAAAGTTCCAAGCGGAAAGCTCTTGAATTCCATATGGAATACACAAGTATTCGAATATTTCATTGAAGTTTTTCTTTCCCAACCACAAAGTTATGAAATTGTGATATAGTTTTGTGCTCCTCAATTTACCATTTAAGTAGGTTATAATATATCTTTCATGTTTATTATTTAATTGGAATTCATGATTATTATTTCTTAATTTATTTATTGCGGAGTATTATCTTCATCTTTTTCTTAGTTGCTGTTTCACTACGTTTCGGCCAACTATTCGTCTGGCCTTCGTCAGGTGGAAACTGCGACGGGATAGGAACTCCGAATCTCCATACATAGTTGTCGTCTCACCACATTTCAAGGTGAGAATTGTCTGAAGATAGCGGTGTCAATCCTACCCAAAACTGGCCAAAGGATTACTTGGCCAGAACGTGGTGAGACAACAACAACAACAATGGATGGCAGTAATTTCTGTGAATGCAGTTGGGAATATTCTGAGTGTCCATCTCGTTGCGGTTACCACTTGACGAAGGACAGAGGAATACTTGGCCGAAACGTCGTGAAACAACATCTAAGAAAAAGATGAGGATAATAGTTCACAATAAATAAACTAAGCCCTCATGTTGTCTTTTTGTCTTATTGGGTTCGATGACACGAATTCATCTAGTCTGGTAGCATATCCAGATTGAGTAAACATCTTGCGAAGATGCACCATTCTTCAAAAAAGCCAGTGTGTTAGCTATAGCATAAGAGAAAAATCAAGGTTGTCCTCTACGGTCGTACATCTAAACAATATGATATAAATGCGGGAGTGCCTCAGGGGTCTAACCTTGGACCTAATAATCAGACACGTGTAAAAGCCTTTAAATTGTTTTTATCCGGAAAAAACTGTTGCTAAGGAGTAAAAATTGAAAAATGAGTACGTGGGGTGATCGGAGTTTTATGTTTTCAACTGTTTCACGACTCCGCATGCGCAGTCGTGAAACATAACAGCTTTCTTATGTTAAGTATAAGTTGCTTGCAGCAGTTTTTAAAGGTCATGTCAAGTTAGTTTAATCGTTATCGTTTTTGAGGCACTGCCTTTAGGTTTTGATTTTGATCTCAGCTTAGGTATTTTATTACTTACAAGAAGTGAACAATTTAGAATAATCATAATGGTCGCATACACATGTCTCAGTTTTTTCCGTTTTTTTTTTTTTTTTTTGATGATGGGTATATATGCTGATGACATCACACACTATAACAGGCATGACAGGAAAACAAATGAACATATATCTAAAGAAATGACAAAACACTTGAAGATGACCTCCAATCTGTAGTTGAATGGGGGACATAAATGGATGGTCACATTCAATGCTGCCAAGACTAAACTGGTTTCCTTCAATAATTACAAGAAACCTTCTCTGCCACCAATAGCAATGGCCAGTGACTCCCTGTCTGAGAGTACATCTTTCAAACTGCTTGGTCTAACGTTCACATTAAACATGAGTTTGAACAATTACATTGAAAGGGTTGCCAGGGCCGCTGCAAAGAATGCAGGCTCTCTCTACCGTGCTAGAAAACTACTAACACCCGAAAGTATCCTTCGCCCATGTATGGAGCATTGCTGTCACATTTGGGCTGGTGCATCTGCTACTAGTCTCTCGCTCCTAGACAAGGTCCAAAAGAGAGTCGCCAATCTGATAGGCCCTGAACTGGCATCTAAGCTTCAGCCTCTGTCCCATCGACGTGGTGTTGCATCCCTCTGCCTGTTCTACAAGTATTTTAATGGTGAATGTCTTGGCGAATGGCAGTCACTTGTGCCCCCGCGACGTAGACACCCTCGATAAACGAGACAGGCAGCTAAATCCCATCCCCACACAGTAGAGATCGCTAGATATAAAAGATATTTCTACCCCAGTAGTTTCTTCCCCAGAACCGCTAAACTCTGGAAATTCCATTCCAGGTCACTGCTTCTCCAACTGTACTGACATGCAGAAGTTCAAGTGTAACGTGGACCGACATCTTACTGCCAAAATCCCAACATAGTACCCCAGTTGTTGTTGCACCTGATAGTAGCCCCCTACACCAAAGTGGCAACGTGCCTTGTTTGGGGTGAAAATGTAAAAAAAAAAAAAAAAAAAATTTAAGTTATTCTTAATGTCATTCAATTCATCCTTAAGTTCATTAAAGTCATTCTAAGTCATTTATTTTTTATTTATTTAAGTCATTTCAGCCAATTTTTCGGCCATTTTAGTTTATCTTTAAGAATTTCATGTCAATCCTGCATTCACGCATTCATTCATTACACGAGAGCACGCGACTAATGGCTATCGGCCTTGTTCGATCATAAAAGGATTCTTGCTCACATTCCCTTTTATCTATACACATATACAAAAGTTTCAAAAATATATCTACAAATGAGAGAATGTATGTGTGTGTGTGACACTTATCAACATATATCTAATGAATTTTGGATAGACAGATTTGAAATTTTGTATATCGGGTATTCAGACATTTGGAAAATGTTTTTAATCGGTTCTCATCCGGAAACATGGTAGCGAAGAGATGAATCTTGAAAAATTGGTACTTGGGAACAAACGGGGCTTTACCTATATGTCAACTGTTTCAAGATTGCGCACGCGTAGTTCGATCACGTGAAAAATGACTTATATAAAAAAAATGAGATGGTTTGAAAACGTCTTTCAAAGAACGTGTCAAGCTCACGTTAGTGTTATCGTATCTCTCAGGTTTTGAATGAATTAAAATATAATATTATGCGTATTTTACAACCGAGCAAGCTATTATATATATATATATATATATATATATATATATATGTATATATATATGTATATATATATAAATATATATATGTGTGTGTGTGCGTATAATTATTATTATTATCATTATAACAATTATCATTATATATATATACAATGATAATTACATATATATAATGTTAATTGTTACAATGATAATAATAATTATACATATATATATATTATAACAATTATCACTATATATATTTTATAGTTATCAATATATATATATATAAATTTATATATGAATAATTACCATTAGCATTGTAACAATTATCATTATATACACACACACACATATATATATATATATATATATATATATTTCAATAATCTCCGTTACGCATGTAGACCTAAGTAGTAAAGTTTAAAAAAAAGAATATATATATATATATATATATATATATATATATATATATGTATATATATATATATAAATTACGCCACAGTTAATTTTCCGCTTTTCAACCTGATGAAATAGCCTAGCGAATCATTAGGATGATAAAACGAGGAAACTTATAGGGAGCTTAGTTGCCATATATATTTGCAAAAATGTCTACATATATATATTAAGATATATTAATATATAATATATATATATATGTGTGTGTGTCTGTGTGTCTGTGTCTTTGTGTATGCAATTTTGTGTATGATGCAAATACGGCTTACTTAATTCCTTCTTCATGCTCCGTTTTGCGAACGCATTGTACATTGAAAGGCCTTCTCACAGATATATGAATATCAAATGAGTTACGTAATAAAATGTGTTTTAGTAACTGATACTTGCTATTCACTTTCAAATTAATTTATAACATCAACTAAAAGTAATAACTTATACACATATAGATATATTCCTGCATGTACACAGATATAGAGGTCGAAACATGTTTGCCCCAACAGCTTATGTATATATGTATGTATGTATATATATATATATATATATATATATGTGGGTGTATATGTGTGTGTATATGTGTGTGTACGCGTGTGTGTTTGTTTATTAATAAGTAATAGAGTTTTTTAATATATAAGGGATTTCTAGTGGCTGGTAGAATACATTCTAGTTATTTTCTACTTTATTTTAAAATATCACTTCAGTCAATTTTTTCATTTTAATGTATTTTTCGTTCTCGGAATCTAATAGTAATAATGGTCCTGCCTGTTTAACTTATCGCAATAGAAATGTCTTCTAATATAAAAAAAATCAGCAATATATAAATAAGAAATAATTCTACGCAATAATTTTCTTTACTGATTTACAATTATTCCTATGAAGGTGAAAAACTCTTTTTAAAATAAATAATTTTCTGAGAAAAAATGAAAATAACAAACTTCAATCGATCCGTCGAAAATAATAATAAACTGATATGAATAATACATAAATAATACAGATTCTGTGCGAAAGTATCTAAGAAAAGCAGACAATTAAATATGCAATATATCTTTCCGATCAATTTGGCTTCTTTTTTTTTAGGGGGGGGGGTAGGGGGGTCATATACTAGGTTATTGGATGTTACAAAGTTTTATAACAAGGATTCTCCTGCAAATAAAAATGTGGAATATTCTTGTATTTTGAGTTGGTGGCAAAATTAGGTGCCACAAAATATCTATTCTAAAATTAATTTTAAATAGAGACAATATTAAAAGCGAGTAATATATTGATGATAGTACTGTCAAAACGATAGACACGAGTCTACTTATGACGTGGAGCTAATGGTTATTTTTATACTATATTTATTGTTTAATACATTTTAATATATGTTTAGTACATTTGTTTAAAGTGTATCTCTCTTCAGACATTTTTTTTCCGACAAATACGTTTCTTTTGAAAATACGTTTAATTTGGAAAAACGAACATTATCGAATTGAAACAATTTTTGGCTCAGATAAAATCTGTGATTTCAATTCTATTGTCATATTCTGAGTCGCATGCCTCATGTCATTTTTCAATCTGGATGAGGTTCCATAGCCTTTTAAGGAAAACTGCAAGGCAGCAGTAGGATTTGAAGTCAGAGTTCCCATATCTTATCCTTTTGCTGTAATAAGGCCCACAACGCAGTGGTGTTTGATTTTAAGGTCGGTTCCCCTAGTCTTCGCCCAACCAAGGGAACTCACAAGACAGTGGGGTAGGGGTTGGTAGTGTGCCACATTGGTGGACCATAACGCACTACCTTTCGGGTTCCCTACTCCTCCGAGAACTTCTACATGTTTAGCTTGGGGCCGCAAGGCACCAAGTTACCGTGTGTGGCCAACGTGGAGGCACTGTAGGAGTCTTGATGGAGAGGCTATGTACTGGCAGGGAAGACTTATGCAGAATTGCTCCTTTTTCACCGTGAGGTTAGCTAACGGTGTTAACTGGAAGCGAGAAGGCATGAAAGCATGAAAACACTAACTTATGCCTAACTAAACGCATCACATCCCTCTGCCGGATTAAGAATCCAAACACACAAAGGCGTAGTAACGGACACGATAGGGCGACTGTCTACCTCACTGAGATTACTTTCAGTCAGAAGCTGCGGCCTCCTCTGCTGCCAATCGACGTGGGTTCGCTCCACTGGAAATGAGCATTGGAGGTTCAGAGGGTGTTTATCTGATGCGCAACAGATACTACAGCTAAACTGCGCAAGCAATTTAGGAGCCAATGTGGAAAGTCCTGTACCGAAGGATAAAGCACTGAGGCCCCGACTAGTCATCGCCAAGACTGACAGACTGCATGATGATGATGATGATGATGATGATGATGATGATGATGATGAATTTTCTATCTATAATACATTTGGTGCATGTTTCTCAAGATTTGATCAGTACTGTGATATAGAATTTATGATGGTTTTCCTGCTCCCTCTCATTCACGCATGAGTGGGTGTTTCGGATTAAAAACAGACGGTGTATGATCAATTTTATTCTTAACCGTAACATTTAAGCTATACTTCTAACAATAAAGTCTAAATAGACTAGTTGGCTTTATTTCAGATAAGACTTCATTATTTTGCTTTCAATTTACGGCTATGGCATCGACTTTATTTAGTATTTGTACTATTATCTGTATACCGTCTATTCCTAAAGGTTTATAAGATCCGTAAGATTCTAAAATATAATACATTTAGGAAAGTAGTTTCAACTTTACTGAGAGACAAACGACAAATTATTACTTTGTATATTAGGTTGGTGCAAAAATAATGTCGTTTTTGACGTTCAACTATATATATATATATATATATATATATATATATATAAACACCATTATTTTTGCACTAATCTAATTTATAAAGAATATAAATATAATAAATAATGGTGTTTATATATATATATATATATATATATATATATATATATATATATATATAGTTGAACGTGAAAAATAACATTATTTTTGCATTAATCTCATATATAAAGTAACAATCTTGGTAATAATAGATTTCCGAGTTGTATAATGCGTAACAAAGCCTCTATTAGGTATATTGAGCACTTACATTGCTATTTAAAATTTTCACAGATCAATAAGAACTTATTAATTACTATAGTAAAATTATGTACGAACCAGTTGAACAATTGAAATGAAGTTCTGAAATTGAAAATAATGTTTAATAAAGTAGTAACGTTTCTTCTCTTGCACTTCAGTGCATTTTATACATTTTTACATGGAGGCCATGGCATCTTCTGGATACACTTAAACTCGTATAAATAGATGTTGACGGAGATTAGTTTGCATGTTTACGACAGAAGCGTTGTTTAGTTTAATTTAATTTCTTTAGATCAAATTTGCACCAAAATCCATACAAATGTCTAAATAGTCCATTCGCTCAAATTTCAAACAAAAGATCTTATGATTTCGCTTTTGATTCCAGACGATCATATCAAATTTGCTTATTGTTATTTTGTACTGTTATGCACGTATGCATGGTATAATCGTGTTGACACAACGGTGCTCATCTGTTCATCGAAGGTAAACAACGTTGAACTTGGTTAGTACCAGATGGGTGACCATTTGGGAATTCTAGTCGCTGTATGTGCTCTCTGTTTATTTCAGCATTTGTTTTCAGTCGTCCTGTACATACGCTTCACTTGCTACTGGTATTTAACAATGTGGACACAGGAGAGGTGTGGCTGCCACAAAACTTTCGCGTGCAGGCACCCCTACATGGGTATCAATAATCATTCCAAGACTGAAGGAAGCTATGTACTATTATACGAAAGTCTTTATTATTACAGTGAAGGAGATGTGTTATAATTCAAGTTAAAAAAATCGCAGTGCATTTATTACGTAAAATATTCAGGCTTATAGAGGTACAGACGGTAAACGTGTATTTATATAATATACAAATCTTGATATAAATGGTTTTGATCTTAGTTTTCATTTTACCGCGTATGAAAACATTCAACAATTATAATGTAATTTTAAGTCCTGCAATGCATGACAATTTTGTATATCAGTAAGATGTACGGACCATCTAAAGAACCTTAAATAAATTGTTTTTAAATTCCGGACATCTCTCCCTCGTCTGCTATACTCCCCCGGCCTCTCACCTACAAACTTCAAGAATTTCACGCACATCGACAACGTTCTGTGTTAGAAATGCTTCAAAAATGTTTTCAGCAACTTCATCGTCGTCAGAACGCAAGATTTTTACGTGGCTGGCATAAATAGATTTGCTTTACGTTTACAAAAGTCAGTTGATTCTGAGGTTGCTTATTTCGATCAATTAATTTTTTACAGTGCCGAAATATGTTAAGTGCTTAGAACTGTACGCCTATGGAATTGTCTTCTGTTTTCTTGCTTTCCAGCTGACTACAATATGGTTGTCAAGTTCAATGTAAACAAGTTCTTGGTGAGCCATTCCACTTAGGCTAATAAATTTACCGAATTTCCATAACTAACGATTACTATATTGTCCAATTGACTACTGTACACTCTTAACTCTTATCCTCGAGTGGTCGCTGGCCTTGATAAGTGGTTATGCCTATATAAAAAAAGTTAAATTTGAATATTAAAAACAGGAAGAACTTTCTTGTCCACCAGATGATTCTTCTTAAAAGCTTGCCATGTTTGAGCAATTACAACCTATTCATATCTTTACTGCATTCTTTTACAATTTGAACGTGAAACACCGAGGGGCATAATATCTTGTATAGATAATTAAACTCATAGAAAAAAAAGGTGTTGACGATTTTAATCATTTAATTGAGAAGCACGTTCGAGTAGGTGTAAGAATGAGAAAAAATAATCCGATAGAAGGGATATTTTCGAATAGCTTTAAGACAACCTTGCTGTCAAGTGCACGCGTACTCTCTTGTGTCGCTACTTTTTTAACAGATTATTTCAATTCCAATGGTTTTACTTAAATACATTTAGACAATCTTTAATGAACTTCTCGGCAATACACATACAACTAATTCACCTCTTTAGCTCTCAGTGTCTCCCTATCATTCAAATACCGTAATGTTTGAATATATGGTTAAATGGCTGTTTTAGTCATTTAGAACTGCATTAAAGCTTTACCGCTTACTCATTTTTCGACCAAATTTCAAACAATTATTACAGTTTATAGATCATCCTTTTAGCTATGTTGTAAAAAAAAATTCAATTTTTGTTCAGTAAAACAAAAATTATGATGAATTTTCTGATGTTCAAATTCGTAAAAATATGTAAGGAGGTGAGCGACGCTTTTTATGATTAGATTCCATAGCAACCACGTCGCTTCAGCGACTACTGTTTCTACTAATTCACTAATGAAGGCATAAAAGGAGATAATTGGGGAATTTTACTGAAAGCAGACGAGTGTCGTACATTTTTTTTTTACACATATGTTTATGAGGGAAAAATAAGACTGAAATTAAACAAAGAAAAGCAAATTTATTGGAAGCCTGAGATAATCATAAATTGCAATAGAAAAATGCGAGCATGAATAGTTTAAGTTTAAACATGGAAAAGTAAAGGACTTCTTGTTAAAACTTGAAAAGAAAAGGCAAGATACGCTAGTAAAAATATAATAAATCTATAAATTAAATATTGCAGCATTAAGAAATTTTGATTTTTATTCAATTTCTAACATTATAAAACCAATTCTAAATGCTGCAATATTTTAAGTTATAAATGTATTATATTTTTTACTAAAATATCCCGCCCGTTTCTTTTCCAGATTAACTAACTAGTGCTTTACTTTCCACGTTAAAGCTTAAGCATACTATACTTCATGCTTGCATTTTTCTATTGTAATAAGTATATATCTTTCTTTATATATATATATATATATATATATATATATATATATATATATATATATATATATATGAGTGTGTGTGTCTGATGTATGTGTCTGTGTAAAATGTTACAAAATACTCAAAAATATTGGTACTGTCACTTTCAAATCCGATACAAAGGAACCCGTGTACTGTCCATAATATTGTATTTTTAGCCTGTAGTTATATCAGCTTTTACCGGAAATTGCGATCGTCAGTTGTTTTATTTTGCAGTTCGAAGTATTTTGTACATTATTTTTGTTTTTGTTTTTACTTCTTTTATTCTCTCTAATTCTTTCATTTTATTTTATATTGTGAGTTATTTTCATTGTGTGTGTCTCTTTTCTTTGTCTCAGCAGAAACATTTACACAGCATTGTTTCACTGCAATCTCGTGTAAAATTTATGATTTTGGTGTGGAAGGTTCGGGGAAGATTTGCGTTTCAGGGCAACTTCACCTAAATTATCCCTAATCTTAAATTAAATAATTTTAGTTTAAAGAATTAATTTTTTTTTTTTTTAAATTAACAGAGCCATTTGCAAAAATTATTTGGAATTTGCAAATTTACATATAGACCTAGGCTGTATTTTCTTATCTTATTTTTGCCTGGATCAAAGGATTGTTTTGTTGTTTTTTGTTTTATTTGTATTGTTTTTTGTTTTTTCTATTTGTTCTTTTTGTGTATCGAATTTTTGACGTTTTTGTTTCAATGAAAGTTTACTCTATAATCTTTATGCATTCTTAAACTTAATCACATGTTCTGTATTATTCCGTTTTCGTCACGCATATACACCCATATATACCTAATATATGTTCAGTTACTCTTACTTTAATGCCTACACACATTTATACAAACACAAGCAGGCCGCTTGGCGTTGCCCGGTCGTAAAATACGCATAAATATTATATTTTATTTAAGAGAGAAAATGAGCTATATGCATGCGAGTGTTAGGTTTTTCTAAACAGTTCACTTTTTGCAGGTAAAAAAAGGGCAAACACTCGAGCTTAGATTTAAACCGAAACCTAAAGACATTGAGTCAAGTACGATAACCGTTACACCAGCGTAACAAGTTCTTTATAAATATGTTTTTAAAACTACTTAATCTTAATAAGTAATAGGAACTATTCACGCATGCGCGTTCGTGAAACAGTAAACACATAAACATCCGATTTTCCACGTGCCGTTTTTTAAAAGTTTACCCCTTAGCAGCCCTTTTTCCAAGGAAAACTGGTAAAACATTTTCCATATGTCTTAATGCCCTATATACTTTATTTCAAGTCTAGATAAAACATTCGTTGAGTGTATAGGTGGAAAAGTGATTATTAGCTTCATATGCGCTGACATGTTTCTGTAGTGCCATCTATTTTGATATTTTCTATGCAACATTACAATGTAGGAAATCTCAATAAAGGTTGCTAGAGAAACATGAATGCACATATGTAGCTGATAATGTTTGCATAAATGTGTGTAGATATCCGTGCTTAAGGTAGCTGGATACTATAGATGTATGCATTAAGTTACATATGTGCTACGTGTTTCTGTAGCGACCTCTGTGATATTTTCTCTGGAGCCTAACCATATAGGATCTCTGAACAAAGGCCACTACATAAATATGTATGAACATATGTAACGAATAATACTTGTATAAATAAACATATTATAAACACGGTCTGTAAATTCACCGAGTACAGTTTTATAAACAGGAGATTTAGTCGATTTACAACTAGGAAACTAAACTCTACAACCATTATATGCATATGAATATAATAAACAGAGAGAATGCCTCTTGGGTTTGAGCGTGATTAGTCTCTAGGATCGAGTAATATAATGTTCCTTTATTTTAATTGTTTTCCCAATTTTCTGTCTTATTTTCCCTCACACAAAACGTAACGCAACGTAATTTTATTTTAAGTTGTACATATTTTTATACCCCCCCCAACAAAAGTCGATTCAGTTCTGAGAAAGTGAGGGTGAAACCGGTCAGCTGACTTCCTCTTTTTTCTCTCTTCTCTTCTTCATCCATTTTGCTTTGTTTTAAAACGTTTTTACTCATAAAGTCTTCCGTTCATGTTTAAATTCAGTACCCTCCAAAGAAACACACACACGCACACACGCGCGCGAACACACACACACACACATACATCCCCCATATACATATATATATATATATATATATATATATATATATATAGAGAGAGAGAGAGAGAGAGAGAGAGAGAGAGAGAGTTTGTTTTTTTTTGTCATACTTGTTACGTTTTATTTACCCTTTTCGCATCGCTAATAACATTCTGCTCAATTTCCTAAGGCGTTTTATTTTTTTTTACCCATGCCGGTCGCGTGCAAATAAATATTGCATGGTAACATTCCGAATGACTGGTTCGTACACTCAACTCAACCTCATTTATCTTTGTTTCCATGAAACACAATGCGATTGATTCGATTTGCAATTTTATGGAAAACACTTGAACGCGGAAAGAAATGGCCGCGATCCATTTCAAACATTGTTTGTCCATCTTCAGATCATCTAACTTTATCTAGCGATTTGAATTCTTACGATGAGCTCGCTCTATGATTTAAAAATCTGCTTTTCGCATTAATTTGTTTCTTAATCTGATTTTTATCAGAAAAGTTTGTACAATTTTAGTGGAGCGTTTCTATTTATTATAAACTAGCATGGGTGTCTGGCGTTTCCCGAGTGTTTTGGGGTGTGTGTTGAGCAAAAAAAAAAGTGGTAGTAGAAAAGCTGGCTCGAACCTGTACCCTGAAGTAGGAAAAGAACGTGAGAGAACGTGACGTCTTTACTGTTACGACCACCGCCAAACGTAGGTTAAAATTAAGGCTAGACAGTGAAAATATCGGCGAAAAAAGCGACACATCCCTGTAGAGAAGTGCCCATTTGAGAGTGCAGAAGTTACTTTTTAGCCAATTTTTCGGTATTTGTCGTCTGAAAGGTCGAGCTTTAAAACGATACTGATCTTTTGAAAATCCGTTTCCTCTGCCGAATGTTTTAGGCAGACATGCAAACATACATATATAGATTTATATATTTGTAGCTAAATTTTTCGAACCAAACCGATTAAAAAGCTTGCACTATTTCTGAATACCATTTATGTAAAATTTCAAATTTTTAGATCAGAAGTAACCTGAGTAATTTGGTAGAAACCGCAGAGGTCAATTTTTTTAAACTTTGACCCCTTTTATGACCCCTAAACATTTACTCTTTTGGGCTCAAATTAAGTTATTAAGTTAGATCAATGTACAATGTATATCTAATATTAAGTTAGATCAATGTACAATGTATATCTAAAATGTCATGTGCTTAGAACCAAAATTGACGGAGTAGTTTAGTAAAATTCTCAAAGGTAAAATCGTTGAATGTTGACCCTTAACAGTCAAATTTCTGGCCGAAAACTGATTGCAAAGCTTTTACCAAATCGCAATATGCTGCATATCCAATTTCGAGTCTGTAGACTGAAAATTGACAGAGTTATTGTGTAGGGAAATGTACAGACATACACTTCCACTTTTATAGATATATAGATTAAACAAAGTTGTGACTATTAGTTTAAAATTGCAATATTTATTTTCCGAAACAATGAAAAACGATTATTAAATAAAAAATAAGATGGATAGTCTTAAGTTACGTGTATTTAAGATTAAAAATCCTAGTAAAAACATGAAAGCGACAGACCAATAGATTTATAAAAGTAAAAAAAAAACACATTTTTACATCACCAATAAATATAAAGTCCAAAAGATAAAGTGCCTTTAATTTTAGGCTTAACCATACGATTCTAGTGTTATTTATTTGCAATAACTATTTAGTATTCTTATCAATTATGTAAAATGTAAAACTATGACTTTATATACAGTATCGGAATGATTTTAAATACTTATATTATGTGGCTGCTTTTAAAGATAAGGAATACTTATGAAATGGCATGCCACGATTGCTATACATAATTTTAAAAGTGACCTTCTACTCCAGTATTTAGCACTGTTTAAAGAAATACTGATCTTACATGCACACAGTTTTATGCAGCTCTATATATACAAGTCAGAAAAGCATTTCATACAAGGCATGAAAATTGTAAAACAAAATGTTTTTACTATAGGCTTTAAAAAGAAAGGTACAAGATTCAATTTGAAATGTATTTATCTTAAAAGTGCACTTTTATAAATTTTACAAAGTAAGGTATAAAAATTATATTTAAATTGAATAAAAAAAATTACCTTGGACTTATTTTATATAATGTACATTCTGTTGCACTTTTAAAAGTAAAAACATTTTGTTTTACAATTTTCATGGCTTGGATGAAATGCTTTTCTAACTTGTATCTTATCTTGTTAAGATTATATTTTAAAACTCCTCTTCTCTCTATTACAGTTTTTATTTCTCCTAACACCACAACTCATTTTTGCAACCCCCTCTTTGTATTATTACAAGTCTGAATATTCTATCTGTTTCAGTTTGTATTTCTCCTCACACCACAACTCATTTTTGCAACGACCTCTTTGTATTATTAGAGGTCTGAATATTCTATCTGTTTACATTTGTATTTCTTCTCACACCACAAATCATAATTTGGGACCCCTCTTTGTAATACAGGTCTGAATAATGAGAAAATCTGATTAAAAACAAAACAAAACTTTAAAACAACGTTTTTAGATCAAATTTTTTTAAACTTCTTTCGGAATAAAAAATCTTAAAAATTTAATAAGAAACATATGTTATAAAGGTTTCATTAACAAATATTCAGTACATAACGAGAAAAATAGAGATAAAAATTTCAAAAGGACTGTATAACTGGTTACGCTCAATTTTAGTCCTCGCCAGCGAAAGTCTTTGTTAGTGTTATTCTATTATTATTATTATTTAAAACATTTTTTGTCCTGCTCTTTTGCGCGAGGACTAGACTAATATATATATATATATATATATATATATATATATATATATATTATTTTCACGAGAATAGGACAAAAGTTTGATTGATAGCAACAAGTAGTGTATTTTCATTGTTCGTTACCAATGTTTCTCTACCATTCGGGCATTTTCAAACCATATATTTGTAACGAACAATGGAAATATACTAGTTGTAGCTATCAATCCAACTTTTGTTGTCTTGTTTTTGTGAGAATAATATATGAATGCTCGATTAAAAAAACTTTAATTTTGAAGGTTATAAATTAAGTCATATTATACTGACTTAAACTTTATTGGTATATAAACGATTACCGAATTCTCAATTATATAAGCATAATAAAATTTTATTATTAATACGAATATTTTATGTATATATATATATATATATATATATATATATATATGTGTGTGTATGTGTGTGTGTGTGTGTAGTATGCGTAGTTTAATATATAACACTCCATGATAACAAAAAGAACGCTGAACGAAAAACCGCTCTCATAGTAAGTGTGTTGAGGCATAATAAATTTGTGTTGCAACTCTTTCCGAAACTAGGTTTGCTGATACAGGACAGCAAGTTGTTGAAAGTTGATAGACTTTTCATTGGATTGGAAAATCAAGTTCTGAGAAACGTGAATCTGGTGTTGGTTTTTCCGTCAGAGATGATATTGCTAAAAATGTTGAGTCCCTGTTTGTTGATACATATGGCAGATTACGTACATGCACCTTGCGGTAGGAAAGGACAAAAGTAACATATTTTCAAGTTGCTATTCATCTACATTTCATTCATATGATAATCTTAAAGTGAGGTTTTACTCCTCTTTACGTGAGTAGATTTACAAGGTTTGTATACAGGATAAGCTGTTTGTGTTAGGATACTTCAATGCTCTTGTGGGTAGTGATACACAATTTCAGAGAACTGTCATTGGTTCACATGGAATTTGTAAAATTAGCTCAAACAGTGTTCTCGTATTGTCTCTTTGGGGTGAATTTGGTCCTTTGCTAATTAATACAGTGTTTAGGCTGAGTAATTGCAAGAAGGTCAATTGGAAGCATCCGCTGTCTAATCATTATCATCTCATTGACTTTGTTATTGTACGTCGTTCTGATAGACAACATATAAAAGTTACATTCACTTAAAGTATCGGGGGGGGAGTCAGATCATAGATTTATCTGCTTTCAGAGTCAAGATGAAAATCAATTGTCCTTTTCGAAATCACCGTAATTCTTCCATCAAGAGAATTGATTCATGGAAGTTGAAGCGTTAAAAGACAATGCACTCGTTTCAAAAGGCTACTGATGAAAAGCTGTCCGACATTGTATGCTGACGTATCTTGGAGAGAGTTTTAAACTGCAGTGGATAACTCTGCCAAAGAGTCATTAGGATATGTTGGGAGTAAGGAACAAGATTGGTTTGATGAAAATGATAAAATTGTCGTCTCTTTGCTCAATAACATGATTCAAACCTATCAAGTGTGGATTACCTACGAAAATTCTTCAGTAAACCACAAGACTTTTAGAATGGCTAAAAAGTTGTCACAATCTCGGTTTCCGAAAATGAAACGAAACTGGCGGGAGCTGAAAGCTAAGGCCTTACAAGATGCGGCGGGTAAGCGTTATTTTTAATCATGCTACCAAAAACGTCAAACCTGTGTTTGGTCCCATTTCACGAGGAGGCATCTTTAATGTTTTCGTCGGATGGCATTCTACTCAATGATAGGAAAAAATTACTAAGCGCTGGGCTGAACACTTTTCAGATATTTTAAACAAAGAACAATGGATCGGAGAGTGATTGATGATATTTCTCAGATGCCAACCATTAAGGGGCTTCCTAACAGCCCACCATATATGATTGAACGGGATGTAAAGCAACTTTCAAATGGTAAGGCTCCAGATGATGCAGAAGCATACAAATGCGGAAGCCAATTTATAATCAGGAAAATAAATGCCCTGTTTTTATTAATATGGAAACTTGGTATCGTATCTCAACAGTTTAAAGACGCGTAAATTATTCGCCTGTTTAAGCACACAGCATAAGTGTGAGTGTGATAACCCTAGAGGAATTTCGCTTTTATCTGTTGCTGGTAAGATTTTATCTCGTGTAATCTTGCACAGACCCAAACGGTTCAATTTGTAAAACTGTGCTCCCAGAAACCCGGTGTGGTTTTCGGGCAGGAACGAGGCACTGTGGACGTGATTTTCAGTCTTCGGCAATTGCAGAAGGCACGGGAACGGAATAAGCACTTGTTTGTTACACTTGTTAATCTCACAAAAGCGTTTGATACCATCTCCAGGAATGCCTTGGGGACTGTTTTGAGGAGGCTGGATGTTTCAGATAAGATGTTAGATGTGACTGTCTCCTTAAACTGGGAGATGATGGCGACAGTACGATTTGGATGTGAACAAATTAATCAATTAAAGTGTCGAATGGAACTAAGCTAGAATGCGTCCTTGCCTCAATCCTATTTGCCATTTCTTTCAAATTCAAACCAAATATTTATTACATATCCTTTGTCTAAAGAGTTCTCACATCCAGATTACATTTTTGAAATTCACCAGCATCGATAATCAGACTTTAGTAGGGTGTATTCCAATTCCTGATGCAGTTGTTTATTTGAACCTGAACTCATAAAAAGTGGTCAATCATCTCATAAGATGACTAGCAATAACATGCCGAATTTTAAAAGTTTACTACAATTTAAAATGTCTGTAGAAAAAAGTCTGGAAACTTATTGAAGGCACCTTGTTTCTTACTGCAAAGTTCTTCAAACATTGTTTAAAGGAAACATACTTCTCAACATATCGAGAAAACTGTTTCCTGGTAATCGATTTTATGAATTTCAGTAAATATTTACCATATGCGTCATGAGTAAGTTGCTTAAATTTAGAATTAATTATTAAGTAGTAAATATTTTAAAGTAAACGCCAAAGTAATATGAATCTTGTTCTGTAACACCGGCAGTTTAATTGTTGATTTTAATAGCAGAGAAAATATGCACAGTTACCTTCATTTCCTCTTTGACGTTTTGAGTTTTTTCTTACTTAGACTGAAAAAAAATCGAGAATTTACGCTTGGGTGGGGGTAATAAATATAATATACACCTAAGATTAGAATCGGATATTTTGCGTTAAAATAAATTGTTCTTTACTAAATAGATATTATGTTAGTATGTGTTCTTTTTTCTGAACTATTTTCTTGACTGGATGAAGATCTAAACAAGTAAAACAGTGTCGTTAAGCAGTCGGAAATAAAAACTTCGTTTGTAGTCACTGGATTATAACGTGAAAATTTTGGGTGTTGTAAAAAAAAAATCCGAGAAACTTACATACGTTTACAACAGCCTATTATTAAAGTATTACAATGTGGCGTCATTTATATCACGTAAATCCCTTCGGACAAACATATCTGCAATAAATTTAGGATGTATTATTATCGTTCAAAGCTTTTTTTAAGATCTTATTTGGAGAAAAATTCATGCAATAAATTTTTATTGGTAATTCAATTCATAACGAAAGGATTGCATTACATTAAACTTCTAACCAAAATATGTTTTATGCAGAAATATGTAGATTGGGCGACAGCGACAGAGGCGCTATTGATTATACAAAATGTATGCAGAAATATGTGGAATTAGACAACCTAAACGTAGATTCTATGTACGCAGCTTCTTTCTTAGAATTGAACGCCTGTAAACCTATATTCCATGCCCATGCTTTCCAGCTGACTACAATATGATTGTGTTCATGCCACACGTGAACAAGCCCTTGAATAATCCAATCTACCAATTTTTCAGTAATAAGAGTTTCTATGATATTGTCCTAGTGACTACCGTACACTCATGTACATATATCCTCTAGTGCACTCATGGCCTTGATCAATAGTGATTCCTTTGTAAAAAAAAATAAATGAACGTATTTGTCATATTTGTTTCTGTTTCAGATAATGCATTTCGAAATTATTTATTTTAAAATAAGTTCCCAAGTCAATTTCTTGTATAATAATGTAATTAGAATCTCTGCATTTCCACGGACAATCACCTTCAATAAAAGTTCTGTTTCAAACATGAATCAATTTTACATATATATATGTGCTTTACTTTCATATCGTAATGTAATACGACAGTTAAACATTCTCTTTAAAATTAATTGCCTATTTCTAGAAGCTTGAGTCAATCATCGATTACCAAAAATGCCTTCATTCATAAATTTAAAACTGTTTCTTATCTCACTCTATCTATACATATACCGATTGATTTACTTTGCATTCCCCTTCTTATTTTATCTATTTTGTTACAAAGGGAAATGTAATGTTTTTTTAGATATAACCTATATTAATGAGTATTGGGATCCTGCAAATACATCTGCGTGTATAACCTCAAAACTAGAAAGTTAATCGCGACAGAATGACTAACAAACTCCTCATACAAACAGTTGCATCGGATATTTATTCTATACTTAGCACGGATAAACGCCGACAATTGTATTTTAAACAAAGCCGTAACTTTTAACCCTAACCCTTATTAACATGACGTCATATGAAATACACATTTCATTATTTGGATTAGAGTGCAACCTTACAAATACCTGCATTTAACAGAAGAAGACAAAATAAAATAAGAAACGAAGACCAGAATTAAATGAAACATTCTATTTTCAAACGATTTGAACTCTTCTGTTTATGCAATTTTATTCCATTGAATTTTGCTAATTGTCAAAATAAAGAAAATATTTGTTTTTTTTTCCAATTATGTCCAATTAAATTAGTGAATGTTTAAAGATGGATCAGGTTAAGGTGACCCAGCATATCGAGTTAATATCGGAGATGAAGCAGCGTTTTTATCTATTCTATATACAATGTACAACACGTGCCTTATACATACTTTTATAATATCTTATTTTAATTATACTTATTTTATACTTCTCTGTAATACTTTATCTAAAATGTGTACTTTATCTAAAATTTTTACTTTAAATAAAAACTTTTACTTAAACAAAAGAACTTCAAAGTGCAATATAAACGCTATTAATGTTTTGCTACGTTAATGAGAAACAGATATTGCACATCGTTCTCTAAGGCTTAAATTCCCGATATTTAAGCATATTTTAATCTTAGAGGCTGAACACAAGCTGCCATTTATGATCAATCTACATTAATACACTATTCATTAAAAGCAAGCTTATTTGAAATGTTCAGTCGATAGACATCATTTATTATTACATGCAGGGATATCTTTTTTTAAAAATTTGGTGTGTAAATTACGTTCTTTCCAG
This sequence comes from Euprymna scolopes, assembly GCF_053919585.1. NCBI lineage: Eukaryota > Metazoa > Mollusca > Cephalopoda > Sepiida > Sepiolidae > Euprymna > Euprymna scolopes. Next base: position 35,074,913 of record NC_136511.1, read on the forward strand.
CCCAAAATTTACACAATCATATTTAAAAGTTGGCATTTTTGTTTGTTAATATATATATATATTAATATATATATATATATATATATATATATATATATATATATATATATATATATATAAGACAAATAAATATATTTATATGTTTGTGGTTGACAATGTATATATCTAAGTTTGGATTGGGATAACAGATTTATTTAATTGATCATATAGATTATATTATTGATCGTATGATAAATTTCTTCTATCAAAATCCCCGGATATCTTAGCATATAATGAAACTAATTTGCACCGTGCTATTCTCCCTCACATCTTTAACATGTCTTGTCATCTTCCGCTTCGTCGTAAGGACTCCGACAGTCACATGCACGGAATTGGAGCCTATATTTGTAACACCGTCCCCATTACATCAAACTAAACTAGAATCAGATGATCAGGCCTTTATGCGCTTTAAACTACCTTTACAACAGCGGTAGCTACCTATATTTTCTTGAGTCAAGACTGTACTCTAATCAACCCCGTCTCTGACAGCATATGTGTAGCACTCTCCCTTGACACTAGCACCCAAATACATACATTTGGTGACTGTAACATCCATCACAATAATTGGCTTGCTTCTCTTACGACACAGACACAGCTGGTAGAATCATCTAAACCTTTTCCATATCCCATTGCTTGACACAAACAGTAACATTTCCGATCCGTCTTCCAGATCGTCAGGACAAGCCAGCCTCACTTCTGAACCTTATTTCTAACAATAGTTACTGAGGATTATGCAACAAATGCCAATTGGCCACTCGGGAATGTTGTGATTATGGAGTTTTCGTTCTTAATTTGAAGAGGCATTGCTAAAAAACGAAAAGATACTAGAATAAGGATGACTGGCTGCCATTAGATATCACATCACAGATGTCCAATGGGGAAGTATTTTTCTCTTGCTGAGAGACAGTGCGCAAATGAGACGACTAAATTGTTCAAAGCAGAAATTTAAGATCATGTTCTCACAAAGAAGTTTTATAGCAACTCCCTCTCCCCCAACTGGTTTACTTCTACTTGCGCAGCTTCCATTCCGACCACTTCCCTAGATGAGTTCATAAAGGATACTCTAACTTAACATCTAAATCTGACCCCCAAGATCTGCATGGGTATCGAATACTTGCCTACATTAAAGATGGTTTTCCGTGTGGTAAGGATTTCTCCAGAGAAGACCCTAATTATCCTTATATGTGATTCCGGGTTGCACTTGCTTACATCACCACATGTATATTTTCCCTCTATCGCCGCCACAACAGCAGGGTTACTATATTTAAGAGTATATCTGAGAAAATTTACCACATCCTGTCTGCTCATCCTTCAGCTAACATTTACATTTGCGATGACTTCAATGCCCATAATATGAAATGGCCGACCCACTCAAATAAGACAGATGATGAGGGGAGGTTCTGTCATGATTTTGGCATTGCCTATAACCTCACTCAGATTGTCCACGAACCCACCCGTGTGCCCGATACTACCGGTCAGTATGCAAGCCTTCTAGAGTTTTTTCACAATTTCCCCTGAGCTATATTCATGTTCCGTTTTATCTCCTCTGGGATCCTCCAACCACTCCGCTGTATTAGTTAAGATAAAAATGAAATGTAATAAGTCTTCAGACGTACCTCCCACCATACTGTATATCGATACTCTATGTTTTACTGGGATAGCTTCCGTACATTTATATCTGATCTATACTTGCATTCCATGTTTAAAAAAGGATGTGTCCTCTATAGTATCAGATTTGACTGAATGGCTAATTGTATGGCTAGACGATTCATAGTAACCAAAAAATTCCAACAAAATCCTAACAGCCAGTCATGGTCCTTCCCAGAATGTGCTGCTGCCATCGCGCACAGAAATCACTTTTTCCATTTCTACCAACGTAACAGATGTACTGAGACTAAAGCTGTTTTCAGGACTGCCAGCAATCACTGTAAAAGAGTAATAGAAAATGGAAGAGAGCTATATGCTCAGTCTGTTGAATCCAAATAGCTGAGCAGCGGCTTTGTTCCCACCAGTTGTTGGTAAATGCCAACAGGATTCTGAACAGAAGTGTACGTTCTATCCCAACCAGGTCATCTCGTCAGCATAAGATGACGTCAAACTATTTGCCAAGAACTTTGCAGTTAATTTTACCCTATGCAACGAAGGCCATCACCTCCCTGTATTTCCACCTATAACATACAACACACTGTGCAACATAACTATATATGTGCGTGAGTTCGCCAAGCTAATTAAGAACCTTGATGATAGTAAAACAACTGGTCTAGACGGCATTCTAATTACAGTGTTGAAAAAGACTCAACCAGAACTTGTCCCCATACTTATGTACAAAACTTTGCAACACCCTGGAAAACCTCGTCAGTATGCCCTGTATTTAAGGATTCAGGTGATAAGTGATCTCCCTCTAAGTACAGACCAATAAGTCTCCTGTGTGTCATGAGTAAGTTGCTGGAATCCATATTAAATAAAGAAGTAGTCAACTACCTCAGCAGAAATAACCTTCTTAATGACATGCAATATTGTTTACGTTCTGCTAGATCTATAGCAGATATGCTAACGGCTATCTCTCATAAAATTAGTGAATCTCTCGACAAGGGTTTTCTTTCTAGGGCAATTGCTCTTGACATATCAAAGGTCTTCGATAAGGTATGGTATAAGGACCTATTTCACAAGATTTCTAGCTACGGTATAACTGGAAATATTTACTCAATAATTAAATCACTTCTCTTTGATAGGCTTATAAGAGTAGTGGTTGATGGGCTAAAATCAGAAGCTCACAGTATTAATGCTGGAGTCCCTCAGGGGTCCATCCTGGGCCCAACTCTCTTCTTGATCTACATCAATGATCTCCCAAAATGGATACGTAAATCATTCTTTGACATCTATGCTGATGACACGACAATCTATGGCAACACACCAAAGGCCGTCAATGATAAATTTCTCTCTGATTCTCTCTCCTCTGATCTTGCACGCGTGATTCACTGGGGGAAAACGTGGCTGGTTACCTTTAATGCATCTAAAACCAAGCTCCTATCTTTACACCATCAACGCCTGATGCCCATCCGGCATCAATCAAAGTGGATGCGTCTCGTCTTGGGGGAGGCTCCATGTTTTGATAAACTTCTGAGTTTGACCTTCTTTCGCTCCAGAAAATATCTCATTCTGACGCAATTCTCTATCTGTATAAAAAGCCAGGTACGTCCAAGGATGGACTACTGCTGCCACATCTGGGCAGGATCTGCTTAAAACAGCCTATCCTGCCTTGACAGAGTACTAAATTGACTTCGTGGCTTAGTGGGGATGCCCTTTTCTCTTCCCTGCAACCTCTCTCCCATAGAAGAGACGTTGTGAGCCTGTCTTTGTTTTGTCTTTATTTACGTGACAAGTGCTCGTCCGTGCTCTAATCTCTGGTCCCCTCCGCCAATCTTTCACGACAAACACCCATCTAGCTAAATCTACTGTCAGTAATTTTCCCCATTCTTTATCTGTCCCTAAATCAAAACGTAGATTCTATTAACAAAGCTTCTTTCTTAGAAGTGCATGCCTGTGGAACTCTCTTTCGTTTGCCTGTTTCCCACCTGACTATAACTTCGATGTCTTCAAGTCCAACATAAAAAATTCCTGATGAATCGCCCTCTTAAGTAAGACTCTTTATCAAATCTCCAATACTAACGATTACTACGATACTATCCCATTGATTACTGTACACGCAATAATCCTTATCCCTGAGTGACTTTCGGGCCTTGATAAAATGTGACCTTCATGTAAAAAAAGGTAATAGGATTATACTGCAGATTAATCCGGCACAAATCCAGTACACACAGACAAATGTTTATAGACTCCAAAAGTAATTGTAAGAAAGAAGTAACGGCAACAAAGAGAATATACCGAATCCACCAGGAACGCATTAAAGCGCAGGAATTAGGAACACGTTATTTCTGGAATATCTACAACAGTGTAGTAAATAATGGGCAATTGGCAATTACCTATCTATGCAACAACCAGAAGAGACAACATGTTTGCCCATCGGCTTGGCTTGAACTCTACTTTAGACCCAGAAAACCACTCCCTCCCTTATTTTCATTTGCGAGCTGAAACACCTCAAAAGTATGTGGACCTTATATCATTTCGGTTGTGCTAATAAAAAATGATCTGCTGCAGTTCTCTTTAAACTCTTTAACAAATGGCTATACGAATCTTGTATTCCTGGTCGCTTGAAAACTGCTTCTGTGTTTTCGATTTACAAAAATTCTGGCAAATTCTGACCCATTAAATTATCGCTTATTTAGCCTTCTTCCTCTTTTCGCCAAAGTATTTGAGGCCATAATTTATCAAGCTCTAGTCCACCACCTTACAGTAGCGAAACTTCTGACAAATCATCAATATTGATTTAGGAAAGCCCGTAATACTGCAGATATTCTAACTGTACTCTCTCTTTCTCTCTTTCTCTCTCTCTCTCTCCATATATATATATATATATATATATATGTATATATATATATATATATATATATACATATATACATATATAAGTGAAAGTGTATGTGTGTCTGTGTGTATGTGTAAATTTCCATACTCAATAACTCTGGCAATTATTACTCTACAGACGCGAAATTTGATATACAGGTTAATGAGATTTGGAGATAATAGATGTGATTGGTTTTTGGCCAGAAATTTGCGATTAAGGGGTCAAAGTTTAACGATTTGACCTTTGAGAGCTCTACCAAACTCCTCCGACAATTTTAGGTCTACGCACTTGAAATTTTAGATATAGGTTCCTTGGACATAGATCTTACTTAATAAGTTGATTTGAGCCCAAAACAATGAATTTTAAGAGGTTATAATAGGGGTCAAAGTTTTAAAAAAATTGACCTGTGCGGTCTCTTCCAAATTACTCAGACAATTTCTGATCTAAATATTTGAAATTTTACATAAAGGGTATTCAGGGATAGGACAAGCTTTTTCATCAGTTTGGGGCGAAAATTATTGTGTTACTAATATATAAATATATGTATGTATGTATGTATGTATGTATGTATGTATGTATGTTTGCATGTCTGCCTTAAACTTTCAATAGAGGCGACGGATTTTACCAAGATACATATCGTTTTAAAGTTCGATCCTTCATGCGACAAATATCGAGAAATTGGCTAAAAACATTAATATTGTCCCCTTCACCTAGGCACTTTTCTACAGGGGGATTACTTTTTTCGCCGATATTTTTGAAAGTTATCCTCTCCTTTAGATTGTCTAGCCTTAATTTTTAAAAAAATGTCGCTTCCGGTTTGGCGGTGGTGGTTACAGCATAAACGTTAGGTTTTACCCCGTTCTTTTCCTCCTTTGTGGTACGGGTTCGAGCCTGCCTTCCTACAACCACTTTTTTCTGCTCAACATACACATCCAAACATATATATATACAGCCATATATATATATACAGCCATCCACATACAGTACTGTTTCGCTGTATCACAGCTCATCAGTGCGGCTAGGCAGGCAACTACCTCAAGTCAGGATCGAAACCCGACCGCGTGTACGACAGTAGCGCTTAGAGCGGCTGCTCCATCAACAGTTGTATAATATCGGGATGTTTGTAGTGCCATGTCGCGCATGGAAAGGGATACTGCACCTATCCCCGATGGGCTTTCCCGAGGCCACAGTTCTAGCTGAAGAATGGTCAGCTAATGGTCTGCTTGTGTTGCATGTCTGATATCCTGCATAACCTCTTGTTCAGTTCCCCCTCACCTAACTGAAACTCTTTAAAAACATGATGACACTACAATAAAAAAATAAGCTTAAACCAGGCCCAGGGACAAACAAATCCAACTTGCCCTCTCCCTTGAGGCTTGCATTCACTAACATCCGTGGGCTTAGAACTAATTTAAATTTTAAATTGTTAGGAGAAATGCTTCAACATCAGCTTAATTAGTTCTAATTCCCCTGTGTCTATACTGTCAGAGACTTTGTTTATTATGGTGTAGTCCTGGGTCGAGGGAAAGCGGTAGAGAAAGTAAAAGTAGCTAATGTTGTTTTGTATGTTTACTCTAAAGCACATATAGGCTTGATCGTCCGTTTCTAGATTTGTTTCTCTAGTCAGGGGGAGGGTGTTAAGAATGTAGACTCCAAGTCCGTGAATATGTCTGTCAGAATCCTGACGGCAGTGTGGGAGATAGCCAGGCATGGTCAAGTAGTTAGAGGGGATGGAGGAGTGTTGGTTAGTCTCGCTTAGTGCTAAGATATATGTTAATAAACAAAGTCTCTGACAGTATAGACACGGCACTCTCCCTCGACACTAGCGCACAAGTACATGTATTTGGTGACTTTAATGTTCACCACACAAACTGTCTTGGATCCTCTACTCACACAGATGCAGCGGGCAGCACAACACATAGTTTTGCTATATCTCACTCCCTATCACAAATGGTTACGTTTCCAAGCCGTTTCTCTGACCAGCAAGAACAACAAGCATCACTTCTAGATATTTTTCTGACTACCGTTCCCGAGGAGTGTACAACAAATGCTAACAGTCCACTTGAGAACGCTGACCTTGAGGTGATAATGGTAGAAATCGCCCTAAATTCTAGACCCCAAACTGAAGAGCCAGTTCTCAAAACAACGAGATATTATAAAAAGGCTGATTGGGAAGCCATCAGAGATCTTATCAGAGATGCCCCATGGGGAAATATTTTTCTCTTCCTGATGAACAGTGCGCAAATAAGACCACCGAATGGTTCAAAACAGCAATGGAAGCACATGTTCCCATGCGGAAATTTTGCGCAACTGCCATTGCTCAAAGGCAGCATGCATACCGCAGATGTAACCGACATAAGTTCAGTTCAAACAAACAGAAGTATATAGAAGCTAGAAATAATGTTTAGAAAGAAATAGCGATAGCCAAGAGAGAATTTACTGAAACCACTAAAAAACGCATCGAAGCACAAAAATTAAGAAATCGTGACTTCTGGAAAATCTACAACAGTGTAGTAAATAATAGGCAATCAAAAATTCCCCCGCTAACCCACAATCACGAGTTTGTTTGCTCAGAAACCGACAAGGCTAATATGCTTGCCAGCCGGTTTGCCTCAACCTCCACACTGGACCCTTCCAACCACCCCCTCCTGACATTCCTTTGCGGACAGACACCACGCTAGACGATCTAAAAATTACCCCTGCTCAGGTACATGCTATCATAAAAAATCTTGACACTTCAAAGCATGTGGACCTGATCTCATTCCAGCTGTGCTATTAAAAAAGTGCTCAGCCGAAGTAGCTCCAGTTCTCTCCAAACTCTACAACAAATGCCTTAATGAATCATGCTTTCCAGGCTGTTGGAAAACTGCTTCTTTGGTACCAATATTCAAGAATTATGGCGAAAGAACTGACCCATCAAATTATCACCCCATAAGCCTCCTCCCACTTTTCGCCAAAATATTTGAGACCATAATTAACCATGCTCTAGTCCGGCACCTTACAGATGCTAAACTTCTGAGTGACAAACAATATGGATTTAGACAAGCCCGTTCCACAGCTGACATCCTCACTGTAATCTCTGAACGTATATACCATTCACTGGACAAAGCGGGGGAGGACAGAGCGGTAGCTCTAGATATATCTAAGGCTTTTGAGAGGGTATGGCACAAGGGCCTCCTCAGGAAAATGAAATCATACCGTATCACTAGTAGAATACTTAGCATAATTGAATCCTTCTTAGACAAGAGAAAAATCCAGGTTGTCCTCGACGGTCGACCATCTAAACAGTGTGATATAAATGCGGGAGTGCCTCAGGGGTCTATTCCTGGATCTCTATTGTTCCTGATATTTATTAATTACCTCCCCGATAAAACTGCCTCTGATATGGGTATATATGCTGATGACACTACACTCTATAACAGACACGACAGGAAAACAAATGAACACATAACTAAAGAAATGGCAAAAAAACTAGAGGATCAACTCCGATCTGTAGTAGAATGGGGACAAAAATGAATGGTCACCTTCAATGCTGTCAAGACTAAACTGGTTTCCTTCAATAATTACAAGAAACCCTCTCTACCACCAATAGCAATGGCCAGTGACTCCCTGTCTGAGAGTACATCTTTCAAACTGCTTGGCCTAACGTTCACAGGAAACATGAGCTGGAACAATTATATTGAAAATATTGCCAAGGCCGCTGAGAAAAAGGTAGGCTCTCTCTACCGTGCTAGGAAACTACTGGAACCTGAAAGTATCCTGTACCTCTATAAGGCCACTATTCGCCAATGGAGTATTGTTGTTACATTTGGGCTGGTGCATCTGCTACTAGTCTCTCGCTCCTAGACAAGGTTCAAAAGAGAGCTGCCAATCTGATAGGCCCTGAACTAAGCTTCAGCCTCTGTCCCATCGACGAAACGTTGCATCCCTCTGCTTGTTCTACAAGTATTTTAATGGTGAATGCTCTGACGAATTGCAGACACTTGTGCCCTCACTACGTAGACACCCTCGACAAACCCGACAGGCAGCTAAATCCCACCACCACACAGTAGAGATCCCTAGATGTAAAAGATATTTCTACTCCAGTAGTTTCTTCGCCAAAACCGATAGACTCTGGGATTCCATTCCAGGTTCTTTCTTTCCTAACTGTACTGACATGCAGAAGTTCAAGTGCATCGTGAACCGACATCTTGCTGTCCAAATCCCTACATAGTGGCCCAGTAGTTGCTGCCCCTGATAGTGACAAAGTGGCAATGTGCCTTGTTTGGGGTGAAAATGTAATAAAAAAAAAGTTGGTGACTCTCTTTAAGACCCTGTTTAGGAGTTAGGGACTAATAGCAGATGCGCCACCTCAGATGCGGCAACAGTACTCTATACATGGGCGAATAATGCCAATGTAGAGGTACAGGATACTTCTAGGTGTAACTTTCTAGCACGGAAGAGAGAGCCCACTTTCCTCGCAGTGGCCCTGGCAATGCTCTCAATGTATCTGTTCCAACTCATGTGCACTACAAAGATTAAGCCGAGGAGTTTGAAAGAAGTACTTTCAGGTAATGTATCTTTAGTCATAGCTATTAGTGGTGTAGAGCATTTCTTGTAATTAGTAAAGGAAAAAGCTTAGTCAGCATTGAATGTGACCATCCATTTTTTTCTCCAGTCCACTACAGATCGGAGGTTTTCCTCTAGTATTTCTGCCATTTCCTTAGATATGTGTTTATTTGTTTCCCTCTTCTTGCCTGGTATAGAGCACGGTGCCCTCAGACAAATATACTCATCTCGCAGACAATTATATCAGGGTTGCCATTAGGAATAATAATGGTCCGAGTATCGGCCACTGAGGTATACCCGCCATTTTTCATATTTTTAGATGTACGACCGTTGAGGACAACCTGAATTATTCTCTTGTTCAAGAAATACTTAATTATGTTATGTATTCGTCCAGTGATACCGCATGATCTGTTTTTTATTTATTTATTACATTTTCACCTCAAACAAGGCACATTGCCAGTTTGGTGTAGGGGGCTACTATCAGGGAAAACATCTACTGGGGTACTATGTAGGGATTAGGGCAGCGAGATGTTGGTTCACGTTGCACTTGAAAAATAGAATAGCATCGTGCTACACCCAGTTAAAAGCCTTAGATATATCTAGGGGTACCATTCTACCCTCCTTCTTTTTGTTCAGTATATGGTATACATGTTCAGAGATGTAACGGAGGTAGTATGTTCTTGTTCTGTCAGCCATTACGGGACAGAGGCCCTGATAAATTCTAAAAAAAAAACAATTACAATTGCGTTGTTAAAATCACACTAAAGATTTGAATAGTCGTCCGATGAATCCAAATAATACCAAAACTCAAATGACCTGTAAAAACGTTGCTCTTGATTTATCATAAACATACAAAACCCACAAGTACAAAATTAAGCGATTTTGGCTTTTCTTTGTAATTAACGTTTTATTCCCTTTATTGATTAATGCTTACTTTTTTCTATGTTTTGTCTTTAAGTCTTTTATATGAGTTAATGAAATTCCCATCGTTCCTTTTCAAACTCTAGTAAAAACAAACTCATTTATTGTTAATTTACCACACATTTCTTTTAGTTTCTACATCTATAAAAGCCGAAAAAAAGCAATAATTAACGTTTAAATTAAGTCCTTATTTGCCAAGATTCATTAATGTTTATAACCTGTAAATTACGGCTAGAAAACCAAATTTCTGTTTTTGCATTTCTAACAATAAATAATAAAACTCAGTAAAATGTTAATTGAATTTTCATGTTTCATCAAATTTAAATGCGTTTGGGAGATGTTCAATCGAACTACAAAGTAAGGAAAGAAAAATTAGATTAAAAATGCTCTTTCTAAAGAACATTTTATTATTTTCGAAGAGTCTCTTTATATATACATATATGTGTATGTGCCCGCGCGTGTGTGTGTGCATTAACATATCTAAGAGTATTTACTAATAAACACATGTTCTTTGTATTTACTTCATATTTTAAGATGCATGAAATGTAATTAATTCCGCAATAGGCTGGGAACATAATTTTGCATTGAAAAGATTGTATAATTAATGTTGACATTTATTTTTTAGACAAAGTTTAAAAGCTCTCATAGCCTTTTAAATTATTAGGATTTTTTTTCATTTTGTAAAATAGTAAACATTACAATTGTGGAGGTTTTTAGATAAAGGCTTAGTGCTACTTTCCAGATTGTCCCCCACCAAAAAACATGAAGCTTTTTTATGCAAATGAGTATGTAAATTAGCCTGTGTAACATGGAAAATCCCGCGACTTCAAAAGACTTTCCTGTTAGCGAAACTGATAAAGACGCCATCTCTTGCCTTTACACCTTTCTTTCCAGTTCACGGCCGGGGGAGGTAAATAATTTTCCTGCACACCCACTTGATCTTAAAGATCAAAATCGGTTTCGTAGTCCGCCATCGAGGCTGAAAATCTTCGCTTGCGTTGCGACCTTTCCTGCCTTCTTCTCGAGGGACTTCTTCTATCTCATCATTTGATGCCAATGTAACCCTCCGTACGTTCAGCATGTGACGTAGGACTCCATCAGCAACAGCTTTATTCTGAGACAGCATACCAGTCACGTTTCTCCGGCCCATCACGTCGTGCAGGAGCGTTAGGTTGTTTTACCCACACTCCTCGTCACCACTGTGATCTTCGCTTGCCCCTGTTCTTCTCCTTCCGTCTTGATCAGTGGATATCGTCATTCGTACGTAAATACGGACCTATGTGGCACAGATATTCTATCTTAACCATTATTTGGATCCATATTATACCAGAAAACCGCCTCTTGTTAGGAAATTGACCTCTTTATGGTCTGATGCTTTTTAGCGATTATGCCGTTCCAACTCTAGCGATACGTGGACCTAAAGTACTGCTTAACACCCTATTTCTGACACAGCCCCATAGTTGATATTCTCCCTTCATGGGATCCTCCTTCTTGACATCCGAAATGACTTCCTGAATCATACACAACACTAAGGGTCTACTTCTTCCTCTCATCGGCTTCCATTGGTCTGCCTTTTGATAAAGCTGCGCGCAATTCGCAGCCATCCGACTATGATCAGGCCGTCCTGGAACTGGGGAATCTTGTTTCCTTGTCCAAATACCACTTTTTCTTCGTTATTCCGTCGCAATTTCAATCCCAGACCTATTCCATCTTTTAGGGCTTCCGTCGATTTTACAGTCGATCTGTGTGCGTTGACGTATTCTCTAACTCGCTCTGCAATTATCTTCGCCTCGTTCACTAATATATCGTAGGTATAAAAGCCGGTCACTCTGTTAACCACATCGTCCTTAGTCAACACACTCTTGAGTACTGCCGTCATGATCTTTGGTGCGGAACGTAGTCGGAACCCCAGCCTGATCAAGCAGTAAACTCGACTTGTATACTCAACTAATTGATACATCCACAATCTCTTGTCTACATGAATTTGGGAGGTATGCCGATTTTCGTGGCTCCATCCATTTTTATCCACTGTCTCATAACTTCTTCACATGTGTTGATTCCATCTTTAGTGTGACAGGCCACGTACTTATTTAACTCTCGGAAGTCCAACACCGGTCTGACATTGTTTTTTTATTGGTTGAACCAACGCCATGAGCGGCAGGACTCCCTCCATCTTAAAGGACGATAAGATTAAAATCCTTTCTTCAATCCACCTCTCAACTTCCCTTTTGGACTCCGGTTTCACCTCTTCTCATAGCGTGCTCGCGTAACAGCCAACCTGATTTATATGGGCGGTCTTAATAGGCTTGGAAGTCATTGTCTTCAGTTTGGAACGGTCTGAGCTTTGTGGCTGCAGGCTATGATCGATGGTCGCGCTTACCACCCTTATCATGTCCGAACTTCACTTATCCTTTCACTACTATAACTCCTACTTATGATATTGAGGTCCAGTATTATATCGATTCTCGCGACGAACTATTCCAGTACAATCACTCGAACTCGACGGGTTATATTCCTCACCACGCTATTGGCGACGGCCTCTCCACAACACCTTAGCTCCCTACTATCCACCACTTGTCATTGCCGCCTCCTTTCCGATTTGGTAATACTCGCCTCGACAAGCGTAGTTGGACATTCGGTGTCCACCAGTTCCTTAGCCTTCTTTCCATTGACAGTAGCCACTATCTGTGACAACGAACTCTCCAGCGCCTTGTCATTGAACAAAGGGCGACTACTCTTCCATATCTTCCCTTTTTCTCTAGGACCATTTCTAGGAGAGAGGGTTTGAAATAGCTCCCAGGTCTCCAGGATGTTTGGCTAGTACTCTGACATGCTTCAACAGCTCCTCCACCTCCAACGAGATGTGATCAAGGAATCAAGCCACAAAGGCTATTTTGACAATCTGATCGAGGCCCCGTCCTACGTATCTGACTAATCCCGCCAATTGTCTTATCTCAGTCGTATATACGTAAATCGACTCTCCAGTCAAGGCGACTCTCCTCACTTTGTTATAATCTTTGAGGCCCTTCTCGATGCTATCGGCATCAGCCTGGTCTTTCTGTTCCTTTACAAGGTAGACGTCCAGCGCATTTCCCTCCTGATACAATGAGATAAAAATTGCTATGTCTCAGATTTTCTGTAAATTTGCGACAATCTTGAGTTTGTTGCACCAAACAACCAAATCACCCAAGATGTCGCCGTTTATCTTCACTCTATTGCCAAGGTTCTGAAAAAGAAACACCACCAACATTGCTTGAGATTTTTAGATCAAGGTTTGGTTCTCTCTTCTCGACCGAGCTGCTATCCGATTGTCCAAAAACATGGAGGCTTTATATTCAATATTTAATTTGCGTGTGTAATATGTGAAATCGCGCGACTTCACGAGATTTTCCTGTTAGCGAAGCTGATAAAAGACGCCATCTTTCCCTGTTACGCTTTTCTTTTAAGTTCACGGCCGGGGGAAGGTAAGTTATTTTTCTACAATACTTAAGTCATTTTAGAAAATCTTGAAAGAAGAAATGCTTTCCAATGTCTTGGAAAACCTTTTTTTAGTTTGCCCATTATTTAAAAATATTGATCGGTGTCTGCATCTTATTACAGAACAATTCGTCTTCTGTGTGTCATGAGTAAGTTACCTGAATGTTACTTAAATAGAGAAATTATCAGCCACTTCAGTGAACACAACTTACTCAGCGACAAGCCATATGGTTCGTGTCCAGTGAGATCTACAGCTGATGTACTGACTGCAATTTCAGATGTGGTGTGAATCTACCCTCATATGTAATAACTCTTTACACATCAAAGGCATTTTATGGAGTGTGTAATAAATGTTTACTTTACAAGATTCCCAGCTATGAATTATCTGAATCTTTCTAATCAACCATCGAATTATTTCATCTCGATAAGTTTATACAAGTAGTTATCGATGGGCAAAAGTTGGAAGCTCAAAGAACAATATTGTTTTGCTTCAAGGATCCATCTTAAGCCCAAATCTCTTCCTATTCAGCAAAGATAATCCGAATCACATTCTACGACATGTACGCAGATGTCACTTCGCTATATGGCAAAACTTCAAAGGTAAACAATAATTAAGATCTCGCAGAATCCCTCACCCCAGATATAGTGTATGTGGCGCAATAGGGTAAAAAGTTGCCGGTTATTTTTAACATATCAGATACCAAGATTTCACCTTTCACTATAAATGTCCTGATCTCCACTTGGTCCCAATTTATCTGTATGACTCTCGTATTGACAAACTTCTGGATTTGACCTTTACTCCTGACCTTAAGTGGAAGACTTACATCAAATATGTTGCTAAGGCTGCCTCATTTTACCGCTCCAGAATATATTTAACTCGTGACGCAATCCTCTATCTTCACAAGAGCCAGATAGATCCGAAATTGGAGTACCGTTTCCATATCTGGGTGGGAGTTGCTCAGAGCACTTACGGTGGCTTGACAAAGTTAAAAACCTGCTTCGAAACCCTGTAGGTAATGCTCTTTTCTCTTCATTTGAACATCTTTTCCACCGAAAAGACGTCCCGAACCTGTCTCTGGTCTCCCGTTATTTTCGTGAACTTTAATTTAACTTAAAAATGCCCTCGTCTAGCTACCACATCCACCAACATTTTGAGCCTAAATCTAAACGCAGATTTCATCAAAAGAGTTTTTTTTAATAAATGTCCGTTTGTGGAACTCTGTTTCGCTGGACTACTTTTGGAGCTTACGACAATGTAGTCGTTTTCTAAGTGTTTTAATCAATGTAAATCATTCCCACGATCACTGTTAAGATGACGTAGTCTAAGTTACTACCGTACACCCATTTACCATTATCCTTGAGTTGCTTTCGGGACTTGAAAAATGGTGACTCATCATGAAATTTAAAGTTATGATAAATTTAGTTTCCTCGTTGTTTTATAATGTATGTAACAATTGTTTTAATATTTATTCAATAAATAAAAATCCCCTTTATATAACAAATAAAGTCTATGTATAATTATGAACCTTTCGTTTAGAAAAAAACCACATCGACAATCGAGGAGTAGTAAATTTATTTTATTTGTTTACTGATAAATATATTTACATATATTTACCTTATGCTGTATTGTTCAACACATTAATGCTTTATAAAATATTTGATGTCAGGTTAACTTCAGCAATAATTTCGAAGTCGAAAACCAATAAATCTCCTCGAATCTTTATCGTGTCTTCTGTCAGAGTGATGTGCAATTTCCTTTGACTCTTCTCGGCCGTTTACTTATCAACGCAGAAAAGGTCATGTCGAACCAGTCAAGATTATTAGAAGAATAAATTGAAGAAGATGCCGTGGTACATCAATATTCAATCTAAAGCACTAAGTAAACAAAAAATGAAAAAGCAGACGTATTCATTTCATGTTCAGATGTCTCGGTTTCAAGAAGCAACCAATAGAATTGCAGAATACAGACGCCAAAGAGGATGCATACGTCACGTTGAAGAGAAATGAACTGATCACTTATGCAGCCATCAGGCCGAAGTCATATTTGCTGTATAAATATGAGTTCCGACAAAGACGAATGCGTTGCGTAATCAAATATGTTTGATGACCATGTGAATTAGGTAACTTGACTTGTTCATTATTTACGAAGAAGTATTGCATATTCAAACATACGATTATCTCAGAGTTCTTTTATTATTATTATTATTATTATTATTATTATTATTATTATTATTATTATTATTATTTTGTATCAGAACTT
The DNA here is from genome assembly GCF_053919585.1 of Euprymna scolopes. Lineage (NCBI taxonomy): Eukaryota > Metazoa > Mollusca > Cephalopoda > Sepiida > Sepiolidae > Euprymna > Euprymna scolopes. The sequence goes on from NC_136511.1 coordinate 35,090,623, forward strand.
ATATCATTACTAGACCGTTTGTATTTAGGCTGCAGCAGGCTTGTATGAATAACGAGGGAAACTATTTTTTAGAGTAAACATAATAATTCTACCTATAACAATACAATTGCCAATGCACTTTTATAAATTTTACAAAGTAAGGTATAAAAATTTAATTTAAATTAAATCAAAACATTACCTTGGAGTTATTTTATGCAATGTGCAGTATGTTGCACTTTAAAAAAATGATTGAAAATGTTATATCTATATCATCAATTGCTAGATGAAAGATAATGTTTTTAAATTGCGACAAAATGTACATTACAAAAAATAAATCCAAGGTAATTTTTTTATTCAATTTAAATTAAATTTTTATACTTATTTTGTAAAATTTATAAAAATGCAATTTGAAGATAAATACATTTTATATTGGATCTTGTTCCTTTATTTTTAAAGCCTATAGTAAAAACATTTTGTTAACCAATTTTCATGCCTTAAATGAAATGCTTTTCTAACTTATATCTTATCTTTTTAAGATTATATTTTAAAAGTCTCCTCTCTATTTCAGTTTGTATTTCTCCTCACACCACAACTCATTTTTTCTAACACTATGTTTGTATTATTACAGGTCTGAATATTATCTCTGTTTCAGTTTGTATTTCTCCTCACACCACAACTCATTTTTTGCAATTCCCTTTTTGTAATACAAGTCTGAATAATGAGAAAATCTGAATTTTTTAAAAACTTTTTCATATTAATTTTTTTTAACTTCTTTCAGAATAGAAAATCTTTAAAATATTTCATATAGGTTTCATTAACAAATATTCAGTACATAACTAGAAAAATAGAGATGAAAATTTCAAAAGGACTGTATAACTGGTTACGGTCAATAGTAGTCCTCGCCAACGAAAGTCTTTGCTATTGTTATTCTATTATTATTATTATTTAAAACATTTTGTGCCCTGCGCTTTCGCGCTAGGACAAATTATGTTCATAATTTTATTTTATATTTTTAAGTAATTTTAAATATCAGTATTAATTTTGTTTCGTTTTTTGTTTGGAAATATGTAGACTCTTAAATGTTTGATGTTTGAGATATATTAATATAGATTCGAATGAATACTCCCAAGAGAACGCATGTTTTTTACGATGAATCTTTACATGTTAAATATATGAAGTGTAGATACATTAATCCGTTTTAATAATTTATAATGTGGTTGCAACACGTGAAAAGGCACGCCTTTCTATGAGTGACGAATAGATAGTTGCATTTCACATGCCCATACAGCCAACATTCAATTTACTGACATAGACATACAAGCTAAATGGTAGTTGTAAACATGCATACTTTAAAACATATTTCTACTTCCTTTTGTAGCAACAAATCTAATGTTTTAAAATATAATCATGTAATATATTAATTTTCTTAAAATACGTATGAATGGATAAATCTATATAAATAAAACATGAAGTATATGTATATGTGTGTCTATCTGCCTGTGTAAATATTTAACTGAGAAACTCTTAAACTACTGGTCACAAACACTTAAATTAACATGAAAAAGTAATCGAGATAGTCCATATCGAGTATTATCATAGTTAGCATTGATGCATAACGCGTACATAAATATGTTGACAGATTTAAACAGAATATTTGCGTCAGGAATGATAGACTTACTGGAACGGTATTATCGATAAATCACTTTTTAAGCGAATATAGTAAAAAATGATGACTAACTGTAAAAGGTGTGATTATGTTTAACTCAATAGAATATTTTTGAGCTGATCATACTACCATAATTCATTCTATTTTATTCTGTCTAAAGTTTTAAGAGGGGATTGCAAATTCCATAAAAATCTCCTTTATCTCTGTGCGTTAATGTGAAACTCTATGAAAGCAACCCATTCCTCAAAAGCAACGATGCGTCATTTAATTCCTAACAAAGTGCATTGAGGATGTTAGTGGCTATGTAGAAAAATAAATTAGGCAGCACAAAAGGTCGAACATTTTAATGATACTAAACCCGTCTTCGAAACTCTTCAACATGTTTTATGAAGACAATATGTGACATAACTCTTATGAAAAAGCACCCTCCGAATTCTCGTGCACAGCCATTGTTCATCCTTCGAAAATTTGCATTAAAAATAGTAGTTACTATGTAGAAAAATCAATTCCAGAGAAAAACATGTCGCTCGTTTAAGTTGTACTACTCCCGTTTTCGTAGTTCTTAATTTAACTTATAAATAGTGTCTTTTTGTTGTGAATGACCGTCGTATATGAATTTATATATCTATAAAAGTGAAAGTGCCTGTGTGTATGTCTGGGTACATTTCCTTACCAAATAACTCTTGGAATTTTCAGTCTAGAGACTAGAAATTTGACATAAGAGGTAGTGAGACTTGCGCCCAAAGATTTGGCTTACCAGGGGTTAAAGTTCAGCGAATTGACATTTGAAAGCTCTACCAAACACCTCCGCCGATTTTGAGGTCTAAACACTTGAAATTTTAGACGTAGGTTTCTTCGATATAGATCAAACTTTTTAATTTGATTTGAGCCAAAAGCAATAAATGTAAAGGGTAAAAATTGGGATTATAGTTTTAAAAAATTGACCCCTGCGATATCTACCAAATTACTCAGCCAAATTTTAATTTAAATATTTGAAATTTTACATAAAGAGTATTCCGGCATAGGGAAAGCTTTTTTAGTCGGTTTTTGCCGATAATTTATTTGCCAAGAGGAAAAAGTTAACAAAAATTAGCCTCTTCGGTGTTTAGCAAACTACTCAACCAATTTGGGGTCTAGACATTTAACATTTACACATAAGTGGTATTAAGACATGGGGCTATAATTTTATTCAGATTTGGGGCGATACTTAGTCTGCCAAAATGTCAAAGTTGTAAGAGTTAATCTTTGCTGATTCTACTAAATTTCTCCGCCAATTCAGTGTGTAAAATCTTTAAATATTTGATCGGTGGACATCGGTAAAACATTTTATGTTTAGTTCAGACCAAAATAATAAATATTAAGGAGTCAAAATTGGGGTGCAAGTAATAAAAAAATTCCTCTGTGGTTTCTACGAAATTACTCAGACAATTTTTTGTTTAAATATTTGAAAGCTTACATAAAGTGTATTCATACGTAAGGCAAGTAATGAACAGTACATATGTACCGAGCAAAGTTTGGTGGATATGCTAGATGAATAATATTTCATAGATTTAATTAGAAAAAACATGTCACGCACGAGAATTTGATAGTTCTACATTATTAACAAAACGTAAGATGTCGAGAACTAGAAACATTAAATATCTCTCAATATAATAACTTATTGATTTGCTTTAATTAGATAAAGTCTTCAGATGAAAGCTACAAAGCTTTTTGTTCTTACAGATTTGATAAAATAAAAAACGCTAGTTTTATAGAAATCTCTCTAGCCAGCTCATGAAGCCACTTAATCTAAGAAGTGTAAATTAAAAATAGTACTTTAAGATTAGAAATTTGCCATCGATAAGTGTTTGATAGAATATATTATGACCCAGAAAACACTCATTCTTCCTTCTTTATCAAAATCGGCATTTACAGAACGTGAGACTTATAGTGAAGTTTATTGCGGATGTTGGGTGGTTTTCTGTTAGCATTTTATGAATAGTAAAATTATTTATTTTCACTGGATTTGCATTTCGTAGTATTGTTGAATTATTTGATATTCTTGTATTGCATTTTGTGGCATTGTTATATTTGTGTAGTATTGTTGAGTGTTTTTTAGTATTGTTGCATTCTTGTAGTATTATTGCATTTTTGTGGTATTGTAGTATTTTGGAGTATTATTGTATTTTTGCTGTAGTCATGTATTTTTGTTGTATACTTGTGTTTTTAGCATACTTGCATTTTTCTTATATTCTTGCATTTTTGTAATGTTGTTCATTTTTATTTTAAGCTCACATTTTTATATAATTCTTGCATTTCTGCAGTATTGTTTCATTTTTGTTGTAATCTTGTATTTTTTAACATCCTTCCATTTTTATGGTAGTCTTGTATTTTTGTAGTATTATAGCATTTATTCATTTTTCTTACATTTATTTCGTAGTCTTGCATTTGTTATAATATTGTTGCATGATCTGCAACATTTGGGAATTTTGTTATTATGGGTTTTAATTCTGCTTTTGTTATATTATTTGTCATATGTTTATGCAAACATATATCTTTTTTTTCTTATATATTATTAGATCATTTCAAAGACATATTCAAAAGTTTTACTGATATTCACTCTAGACAAAGCATATTGTCACTTATAAGTAGTCGGCTTCTATTTGGGACAATGGTATAGGAGAGAAAGAGAGATACTAATAATTGCACTAACCTAAATACGGCAGCAATACCCCAGGCCTGAGCTTACAATTGCCTGCTAGCTTGAAAGATAATTGTATGATACATTACACGTTATCAAATTTGGCAGGGATGTTTAAGATAGTTTAAATTTCTACGTGTATAAAGATTGCAGATAAATCTATCGAGCATGAATGTGCTATTACTGTATACAAGCATATTTTGTAACTTAGGCCCAATATTACGAATGACAAAAATATTCGGAATGTAATACTTAATTAGAAAAGCATAGGGGAATAAACTGTTTTAGAACAATTTATAACATTCAATCCACGCGAAGAAAAAGTTCTTAATTGGCTGCAGTTAAGAAGGCAATGCTTTCTATCAAGTAGGTATTCAAGTTAACGCATCCTTCTTACATTTTTACAATTAAAATTAAAAGAAAGCTGAATTATGATATGAACAGTTGTTTATTTTAATACATTGTATAAACGTATCTCTCATTAAAGGAAGCAAATTTAGAAAGAGGGTATATGTTTAATTCATTAAAACTAATATAGAAATACAATAACTATGAGCACATGTGTATTAGTTCAGGGTGGGACGATAAAATTATCGCCCCAAAGAACAGAACACTACATCTTTATTTTAAAACTTTTTTTGAGAAAATCAATTCAGATAATTTGATTATTTAGTAGAGCTTGCGTCTTTTCAATGTAGCCACCTTCAGCCTAAATTACCGATTACAGGTTTAGAACTGCGCAGACGCTTTTTCCTCAAACGCCAGTGGGAGCTCAGCGAATACTCGGCAGATCGCGGTGATCACGCTGGATTTGCTGTTGTGAGAGATCATGTTGCTGATGTTCTCGACGTATGATCGACGAAGTAATCCAGCGGGTTTATGTCGGGAAAGGAAGGGAGCAAGTGAAAGAAGGGTAAAAGTCGCAGCACTCCTTCTGAGGCTAAGCCTGGGTCTCTTTGAACTTGTTAATAAGCGTTGAGTCCTATTGCTATACCCAGAATCTTCCATCGGCCATCTGATTGTACCAGATTGTAACCACCCTCTTCAGCACATCAACGAACACTTGATGTTGATTTTCAAATTGACTTCGAAAATGTGAGGTGGCATGATATGGCCCTAACTCGCACGTAACTGCTATTTTTGTCCAACGATAATGTATGAGGGTGTTGGAAATGGTCCTGTTGTCGTAACTATAATCAGTAGAGAGCTTCAATTGTACAGTGGCACATGTCCGATCTCGCTCGTCTACTATTGTGCAACTTTCAGACATGATAGACGGCTGTTATAGGTCTTCGGATTTGTACACAACTGCCCAACTAGTAGATAATGTGCGACAAACCAGGTTTTCATCAAATAGGAAACTGAAGCACGTCTTCTTTTCTAGGCCAGAAATTTATCGTTCCACCCTGTATACATGACTTTAATCTATATATCGTCTACATCTAACGGAAATATTTGTTTGCCGTGCCTCATCTGTATATCACGACGTATGCCAATTAAAGGGTTCTATTTTCCCAATAATTTCTTCCACAATATAGCAATTCTAATATACAACTCGTTCGAAATAGGTGACGCTTTAATATTATGAGAACATGCAGACTAGAATAATTGGTACAGAACGCACTAAATTGAGGTCATAGCCCCAATCAATAAGTCATCGCTCTAAGTGTAACGTGAGACCGCCAACCAAGTACCAGTCAGAAAGCGATATTTCCTTCTGCGATGCATAGCTGAATTGAGTTCATGAGGTGAGGAATAATAATTCCTGAACCTAAAATACAATGTTTTCAATAACGACTCGTATGCTAATGCGATACAAAATAAAAAACAAAATGGTGCCGATACATGAACATGAGGATCTTTATCTTAATCTTTATTTATGTGCTTCATCTATATGGTTTCAGGCTTTCAGTATAAGTCTTCGTTCGGTAAAACAAAAAAAATGAAATCCAGTGCTAACATAGAGTGGAAATACCAATGCAAACAATTGTTATATTAGTGTGTACGAAAAAGACACCAAAACGGTGTATGTTGCATAATCGTCTAAATGTTGATATGCGTACTTGAGACGAACGGTTCATCTTTATGTGTATACGTGTTACTAAATTTCTATCGTTGGTGATTCACTATTTGAGCGCTAGAATTGTTGTGCTGCAGTCTATTTATGCTATATTTATATATAAGTGCTCATATGCGGGTGTGGGTAGGTGTGTGATGCATGTATTTTGTACATACCTGCATGCGTCGTCGATCTTGTCCACCTGGAATTCATCTTGTTCTTCGAGGGGAGGCTAGAACTTGTTTGCACGAAACGCATTGACTCCAAGACGATGATTATTTTTATATAGTTTTTATTCACTTTCCAGGTGTCGATCGCAGAGGAATGGAAATCGAACATCTTTGCTTGCGTAGTTTATTCTAAGTCTCTATTTTCACACACGTTAAGTCCCTCCCCAGTGAAGAGAACACGACCTGTTAAACCGTCCGCTCTACGTAACATCCACACTTTAACTCTCCATGATCTCCAGCTGACCTGATCTACGTAATATACACGTAGATCCGATCAGCTGAGCAGCTTTTCACTAAACTTGTCCACAATATGATTTACCATATTTTGACAGTTTTGGAACATTCTTCACCTTTATCTCTCATCTATCTCTCCAGTTAGATAGATAAATAGATAGATCGACACTTTCTTGGTTCGACCAAACGCAATAAACACCTGAGTTTGTCACTAATAATAATACATTATGGATACGTGAAATTGGTATGTTATAGGCAAATATGTGCCACTCCTAGCCGATCAGTGCAGCAAATAAATATTAATAGTAGAAACTGGTAATCGGATCAACTTTTTTAACCGATGTTTCATGAGAATACGTCTTTGTATCAATTCTGAAATCATGACAATGGTATATGAATCTATACATCTATGAAGTGAGAATGCGTGTGTGAGGGCTATGCTTAACCTATATAAGCAACCAATTATTTATCTACAGACTTGAAATTTGGTATATATGATATTCAGATATGTGAAAACATTTTTATAGGTTTTCTTCTAGAAACGGTAGTGTTCCGGCGTCAACATTAAAGAGTTGATATCATCCGATTGTATCTGTTTCTCAATTGTTTCACGAATGCACATGCATGAATCGTTCCAATAAAGAATAAGTCGGTTTAATAACACTTCATAAAGGTCGCAGTTAGCTGGTCTAATTATTATTCTACTTTATCCGCTGTCTGTAGTCTTGTTTTCGATCTCCGCTCAAGTATTTGCTTTTTTACTAATATGAAGTGAACCATTTAGAAAAAAACATAAACTGTACATGAAGTAAAATATATCTATACGAATTTTACGAATGGGCAACGATGGGGGGATTGCTGATATATATATATATATATATATATATATATATATATGTATATATATATGTATATATATGTTTCGTGGTTAAATTTTAAATTCTGAAAAAAAAAACAACATATAGAGACATATATTCGATTTAAGAATTTATTATTTGACAAAAGGAATATATAGAATATATGTCTCTATGTGTTGCTTTTTCAGAATTTAAAATTTTACCACGAAACTTCATTATTGCTCTATTCTTAAATATTAAGCTTTTCCTTTTTGGCTAGGATCACCTTGAAAGTATTACTTCAAGTAATATCTATCAGGATTTTTATCTGAATTCTATCAGTGTCTTATCTCGCTTATATATATATATATATATATATATATATATATATATATGCATATATATACATATATATATACATATATATACATATTGCAGGCATAAATATGGAACACGTTTTTATTATAGGGTCCAACTTCTGACCGCAAATACGTGTTCATTAATAAAATATATATATATATATATATATATATATATATATATATATATATATATACAACTGAAATTTGATCTCTTGCTTAAATAAAACTAAGTGGTTTTGAGTGATTCATCATCGCCATTTATTGATTTTATTCTGGCAACGAACGAATTTAATTTCACATTTATTTTGTAAATTTTTTCTCTTAAGATGCTCGCCAGTTTCTGATTTGATTTCGATGCTATTAGGGAGGATTGCCTAATAACTTTCATACAATATATATAATATTCATACAGTTTAAATATCTGTCTACATTATCGTGTCACTATTTGAAATGATTATGTACGCTATAATTTATTAATGAACACGTATTTGCGGTCAGAAGTTGGACCCTATAATAAAAACGTGTTCCATATTTATGCCTGCAATATGCAAACTCTAGGCATCACAAAAAATTGTCAGCTTGATAGCATCCCTGCGATAATATTAATAAAACTCTATGATATAGCCCCTATTCTCTCACAACTACAAAAAATGGTTTACCAAATATGAGTTTCGTAATAGCATGAAACCCGCCTGTCTGGTACGAGGATCCAATAATTTTTGTGAAACAGCTGACTCACGTAATTATTGGCTTATTCGTCTCCACACAGTTTTGAAAATCTGGAAATTATTGATCACTTAAACACTAGTAAATATGTATTAAACTTCTTTTTAACTTACATATGGATTTATACAAGCTCGTTGTATTAGAGTAAATGCCATAAAGACAACGCTTTATTCCTTTAACAATTACAGAAAAAGCTTCTTAACCACTTATTGTCATGACTAATTACATGAGACCTTTTCGTTCGAACTAATTGGCTCCAAATACACAGGCTAGATAAATTAGAACAAATACCTGGAAAAGGTTGAAAAAACTGCTACAGAGAATAACTATTCACACCTGACATCTATATCTTAAAAAGATATTTAAGTAATTTATCAATTAAGCACTAGTAATTATCCTCGTTCTAGAAGTGATAGCCATGTTTAGTTTCAGAACAGTTTCCGATGGTTAAGTGTACTACACAAGTCTTGGAGGTGAGTGGTTCTCAGTAGACAGAAAAATTTCCGATGGTAAGTTGTTTTACACAAGTCCTTGAGGTGACTGGTTCTCAGTAGACAGTTTTTTAGTTGGAAGCTACAGAGCAAAAGATTCTTCCCGTGTTGACACAAAGAAAAAACATGCGAAGTTGCCACAGAAAAAGTTTACTTTTTATGGAGCAATTCTGGTTTCTGATTGATTGGTAGCGGAACGTGAATTAATTCGATTCGTCAGTTCTTATCAGCATTGTTTATAAATAGAATCAACCGACTGTGCGGGATCGTACCCCATAATGATATCTTATGATGGGATGTGTCTCTTAGCGGCTTCGGCTGCATGGAGACAGGGTAGAGTACAAATAAAGGGTCAATTTTTGACACTCAGCCCGACAGGTGAGGGGCCGGGAACCGCCAGACCCTGTCGGACTGAAGTACACCGCTTGGGCATAAACGTCCATCCTCCCATCCCTTTTCACCCGGATTTCGGGTGGGGCAAGTTTATTGCTTGTCGCTTAAGGCGCCCCGACCGGGGAATGCCGACGGGGTTACTCAGTTTTGTAATTGCAAGAGTGCCCCTCCTTTAGGGAAGCTTGCTTTTGATCCCTACTTTCTCGACCTTGTGTCAATTATTGGTGATGTGGGCACCAATTTAAATATTTACCCCGTTATAGTTAAAAAATATTACAAAACTCGTAGATATCATAATCCTTTCCGATCGACAGTATAGATTTATCAAACATCATTTTATTAATGATTACCAAACGGTCATCCCTGGACGTATGTACCATACACCAGATACGTCCAAGGAGGTAGGGTGTTAGCTCCTAGTATATCTTGTGTTCGACGGGTTTTTTTTTACGAAGATGTCCTCTTGAAAATTTAACAATACGGCATTACTAGTGTTGTACTTAATATAACCAAATCCTGTTTTGACAAGAGAAAAATCCAGATTGCTCTTGACACAGTCCAATGATATAAATGCAGTTATACCTCAGAGGTCGATACTTTGAACTTTATTATTCCTGATGATTCATAAACGACCTCCTTGATAAAATTGTCTGTGAGATGTCTATATTTTATAATGGCACTACGCTCTCTAACAGATACGAAGAGAAAATGAATCGGCACATATAAAAACTCATAGTTGAAAGCTTAGAGAAGTTCATTCAGTCATTAGATAAAATGGGACTCAAATGGATAGTGATCGTTTATGCTGATAATCTAAGCTTTTACCATTTAACTATTTTACAAAAATGATGCTTAACTGTGATTGTTATGATTAGACTTCTACGTTAGAAGAAATACATTGGAGAAGTCGAAATAAACTGCTACACCCCATTCTCTTATTACAATACTACAAAGCTGAACGGACCTGAGAGTATTATATAACTTAAAAACGACTCCTAGACTTATACATCTACTCTAGTCTTAATCTTTTAGACTATGACCAAAAAACCTCTCCAATCTAATAAGCCCCGTACTATCAATAAAGTTCCAACCCCAATCCTATCGCCTCATTGTTGCATCACTGGTTGTGTTTTATTCGGACGTAGCATGTGTGCCAAACTGACTTAAAATTGAAATACAATAAACAAGGTGGCTTTACATGTAAACTTTTTATTTTACAAGGAAGTCACCACTTATCAAGGCCCCGAAGCCACTCAGGGATAAGGATTATTGCATGTACAGTACGGTGTGCGTTAGTGTTGAGTTTCATAAATTGTCTACTTAAGAGGGCGGTTCATCAGGAATTTGTTTACGTTGGATTTGAAGACATCCAAGTTGTAGTCAGGTGGAAAACAGGCAGACGGAACAGAGTTTCACTGGCGTGCTGTTCTAAGAAAGAAGCTGTGTTCATGGAATCTACGTTTTGATTTAGGCACAGATAGAGAGTTGGGAAAATGTTTGACAGTGACTTCAGCTAGACGGATGTTTTTCGTAAAAGATTTGCGAGGGGGGATCAGAGTGAAGCTCAGACGAGCACTTGCCATGGAAATAACGGTAAAACAAAGACAGTCTCGCAACGTCTCTTCTGTGGGAGAGAGGGGTTGCAGAGACAAGAAAAGAGCATCCCCCACTAAGCAACGAAGTCTATTTTGTACTCTGTCAAGGCAGGATATGCTGTTTTTAGCAGCTCCTGTCCAGATGTGGCAGCAGCAGTCTTAACATTCTTAAATTATTAAAGTACTGAAAGAAAATGCAATAAATATAACATTATGGATCTGAAATATTTCAGAAAAAATTCATTATTTTATAAAAATTATTCAATTTTAATGATTTTAAAAGATTTTAAATTTAATTAGTTTTTAATTATTTAAGTATAGAAATACGCTAACCCCAAAAAGAAAAAGAAAAACAAATTATATGAAAACAAATTGTTTACAAGAAACGTAAAATTGTAATATAAAAGAACAATTCTAAGATAAAAATGTTACAAATAAAAGACCATTCTAGTACAAAAAAAACAATTTTAATATAAAAGAAAAAATTAATATAAAGAAATGGTTTAAAATTACATAATCATATACGAAATAAATCTCGGCAAGCATTAAAATGCCCTCAATTTCACTGTATAGATCCTTGGATGCTGGAAAGTGTGCTTTTTGTCTTCAGTACGTTGTTATTCCCTCCTCGTTCCCTGCTTCTCTAACTGCACTAACATACAAAGCTTTAAATGAAATCTCAACATAAATCCCGCTGTTCACACCCTTACTGTTAAAAATAATCCTAGACAGTATCCGCTAATTTCTTTATACTACAAAGATATCAATCGGAGAAACAATGCCAATAATAGAATCATCTGATTAATATTATATGAACGAATGCACATTTCCTTTCATTTTTAATATTTATCGGCGTTGTGTTATACTGATAATATTAGAATTGTCGCCTATTGTTCGATAACACTTTTATCTACAAATAACATTACTACATCTTCCCACACGAACGACAACAACAACAACAACAACAACAACAACAATAATAATAATAATAATAATAATAATAATAATAATAATTAATAATTAATAATTACTAGCGGGACCTGTGGAAATTCCACAGCAGAATTTTTCATATGCAATATATTGTTGCTGGACATGCTGTGAGCGTTCTGTTCAGCATGAATGAAGGCACAATCATATTCTAGTTTTTTTATTAAAACTGTACTGCCTCCTTACTAAAATAATAACTTTGATATATTTCATGGGCTGATTAGTTCATTACAAACACACCAGTCAATTAACTCACATTTTATCATTTTTCATAATTATTGAATATGTTACTATGCTCAACAATAATTTTGCATAATTTCAACCCACATTATCGCCTCTTTCTTTACTAAAATAGTAAATTTGATATAGTGTATCGGCTGATTATTTTATAAAAAACACAACTATGAATTAACTCACATTTAATCATTTTTAATTATTCTTGGATATAGTACTAATTTTGACAATAATTTTTCATCATTTAAACTCACCATTTTGCACCCCTTACTAAAATAATAACTTTGATATATTTTCTAGGATGATTATTTCATTACAAACACATACATCAATCAACTCATATTTCATCATTTTTCGTAATTCTTGGATATGTTACTAATTTCGAAAATATTGTTTTATAATTTAAACCAACGTTGTCGCCCAACCTTACTAAAATAATAACTTTGATACATTTGATGGGCTGATTATTTCATTACAAACACACTAATCAGTTAACCTCCATTTCATCATTTTTCATAATTCTTGAGTATGTTACTAATTTCGACAATCATTTTTCATAATTTATACCCACATTATCGCCCCCTTCTTAAGAAAATAATAACTTTGAAATATTGTCTGGGCTTATAATTTATTACAAACACACTAATGCATGAAATCACGTTTAATCATTTTTCATAATTCTTCGATATGTTACTTATTTCGACAATCATTTTTCATAATTTTAACCCACATTTTCGCCCTTCCCTCTTTTCTAAATAATAACTTTGATATATTGTCTAGGCTAATTATTTCCTTACAAACACACCAATAAATTAACTAATATTTCATCATTTGTTTCGTAATTCTTGGAAATGTTACTAATTTCGACAATAATTTTTCATAATTTAAGTCCCCCTCATCTTCTACTCCTTTACTTATATAATAACTTTGATATATTGTCTAGGCTGATTATTTTATTGTAAACACACCAATCAATTAAATCACATTTCGTCATTTTTCGTAATTATTTGATATCTTACTAATTTCGACAATATTTTTATATTATTTAAACGATCCTCATCGCCTTCTCAATCTAAAAAATGACTTTGTATATTTTCTGGGCTGATTATTTCATAAAAAACATAACTGTCAATTAACTCACACTTCATCATTTTTCTTAATTCTTTGATATGTTACACATTTCGACAATTATTTTTAATATTTTTAACCCACATTATCAACCACCCACTACACACATAATAACGATGATATATTATATGGGCTGATTATTTCATTTCAAACACAAAAATCAATTAACTCATATTTCGTCATTTTTCATAATTCTTGGATATGTTACTTATGTTGACAATTATTTTTCATAATTTTAACCCACATCATCACCCCACTTACTAAAATAATAACTTTGATATATTGTATGTTCTGATTATTTCATTGCAAACACACTAATGCATTAAATAACATATTATCATTTTTCATAATTCTTGGATATGAAACTAATTTTGACAATTATTTTTTCATAATTTACACCATCCTTATCGCCCTCTCTTACTTACATAATTACTTTGATATATTTCCTGGCCTGATTATTTTATTATAAAAACACAATCGATTAACTCACATTTAATCTTTGTTCATAATCCTGTATATATTACTAATTTCGACAATAATTTTTATAATTAAAAACCCACATTATGTCTCTCCCTCCTACTTATATAATATATTTGATATATTGGCTGGGCTTATTATATCATTACAAACACACCAATCAAGTAACTCACATTTCATCATTTTTCATAATTCTTGGTTATGTTACTAATTTCGACAATAATTTTCATAACTTTAACCCACTATGTCGCCCCCCTTACTTAAATAATAACTTTTATATATTGCCTGGGCTTATTATTTCATTACAAACAAATAAATAAATTCTGGGTATTCTCATAGTATATATGTTTCACCTATTTTATCCAATCCCAGTGACGCCGCATATTCTGCTAATAATTATCATTAACCTATCTCATTCGATCCCGGGTGACGCTGGATATTTTGCTACTACATGTTTTCCACCTATCTCATTCAATACTGGGCGACGCTATTCTGATAGTATATATTTGCACATCTCATTCAATCCCTGGACTAACTTCATTTCGGCCACCTCACTGTTGAAAATATACATTAAATAAAGTAATGGTTTAATCGTAAACTGTTTCAGCCATTTCTGGGACTGATTTTTTATCCCCAACCCACTGCTAAAAATATACATGAAATAATGTAATGTCTAAATAGTAAACTGTTTCAGCCATTTCCGGGACTGACTTTATATCCCCAACCCACTGCTAAAAATATACATGAAATAATGTAATGTCTAAATAGTAAACTGTTTCAGGAATTTCCGGGACTGACTTTATATCCCAAATCCACTGCTAAAAATATACATGGAATAATGTAATATCTAAAAAGAAAACAGTTTCAGCGATTTCCGGGACCGACTTTATATTCCAAACTACTGCTAAAAATATACATGAAATAATGTAATATCTAACTAGTAAACTGTTTCAGCCATTTCCGGGACCGACTTTATATCCCACACCCACTACTAAAAATATACATGAAATAATGTAATGCCTAAATAGTAAACTGTTTCAGCCATTTCCGGGACCGACTTTATATCCTCAGCCCACTGCTAAAAATATACATGGAATAATGTAATATCTAAAAAGAAAACTGTTTAAGCCATTTCCGGGACCGACTTTATATTCCAAACTACTGCTAAAAATATACATGAAATAATGTAATATCTAAATAGTAAACTGTTTCAGCCATTTTCGGGACCGACTTTATATCCCACACCCACTACTAAAAATATACATGAAATAATGTAATGCCTAAATAGTAAACTGTTTCAGCCATTTCCGGGACCGACTTTATATCCTCAACCCACTGCTAAAAATATACATGAAATAATGTAATGTCTAAATAGTAAACTGTTTCAGCCATTTCCGTGACCGACTTTATATCCCCAACCCACTGCTAAAAATATACATGGAATAACGTAATATTTCCGGGACCGACTTTATATCCCAAACCCACTGCTAAACATATGCATGAAATAATGTAATGTCTAAATAGTAAACTGTTCAGCCATTTCTGGAACTGACTTTATATTCCAAACTACTGGTAAAAATATACATGAAATAATGTAATGTCAAAATAGTAAACTGTTTCAACCATTTCCGGGACTTCTTATTTCCCATCCTACTGTTACATTAAATATGTATAATGTCCAAGACGTAAATGGTTGCAGCCATTTCCGGAACTGACTTTGTATTCCCACCCCAATGTTAAAAATATACATTAAATAAAGCAATGTGTAATGAGTAAACGGTTTCACCCATTTTCGGGACTGACTTAATATCCCCCACCCCACTGTTAAAAATATACATGAAATAAAGTAATGTTTAAATCGTAAACGGTTTGAGTAATTTCCGGGACTGATTCATATCCTGTAATCCACTGCCTAAAATATACTTGAAATAATGTAATGTTTAAATCATAAACTGTTTCAGCAGCTTTTCGAAAGTAATACATAAAAACATTAACACAGTTAGGGATTAGGTGTCCATTGCTTCAACATGAATGTCTGAGTGTACTATCAGTTTCAGCATTCCAGTGACTTAAATCCTCCCATTTTTTGGTCTTGGTTAATGGAGGAGAAATCCTTCATTACTGATACAATTCTTATTTTTGTTATTGACCAGCGAGTCCCTTTTGGGCAGCTGGTTTCCCCCTAAATTTTTAAACAACCCCATGTCCAATTCCGCCCTTGTGAGGAGGCAAGTAAACAACAAAACAAAAGATAATCAGAACGGACATTTTCCAGGGCATTTTATAATTAATCAGGAGTAACACTTCCAGGGCATTTTGTAATTAAATCAGAAATAACTTTTTCCAGTTACTTTTTTAATATTAAAACTTTGTTACATTAAACATAGTACCTATTTACAATGCCTCCCCACGGGACAGATTTAGACACCAAGGTCGTTTTTTTAACGTGGAGAAAAAATTATCTTAGTCGTAAAGGATTTCTCTTCCACTGAGAGAGAAGAAATTGAAATGTAGCACATAAAGAACAGATACTACACTTTGATCTTAGCCAAGAAAGACAAATCATTTTTATTAGCTTTGCCTCAACAGCGACACCAAATTTTTATTCCAATAAGCGTAATAATCTATATAATACTAAAAGTCTATGGATCTTGTATGTTTGCAATCAGATTTCCGGTTTTCAACATCCGGTTGCGCATGCGTAAATAGCAACGTCTTCAATCCGTTATTCCAATTCCGGAATTTTTATATCGCTTTTAATACAAACAATTTCATTTAATTTAATTAAATAGTTATTTATATATACAAATAATACATAGATTCATAGATAATTATAATATATATTATAAAATCTATTTATCTATGAATCTATTAATAATATGAAATATTACCCTATACAATTTATGGAAAGAAAACACCTCTCACTTTCCCTCTAATAGATTTCAACACTCCTACTCCCTCTGTTTTCGTTACGTACGCAAGAAATAGTTACGTGTATGTGTGAGAGAGAGAAAAAGAGAGCGATGTAAAACTGGATAGAGTTATCCCCCTTAACTAATGCAGACCTTTTTACTAGAGGGCGTTATTACAAAAAAAATTCTTTTTCTTCTTCCCATGTTTTTTAAAGTCGTCTGCTTACATTTCCAAACGGAAAGCTGAATCGGTAAATGCACACATTTCTATTACATTAAATAGTGTTTTCCTTACACAATGGGTACTGAATGTTTGCTTAAATTAAATGAAAAAAGTTACATTTTATTTTCATTTTCTATTTAAAAAGCCATTATTAACATGTGGAGAGTGTTTTTTTTATTATTCTTTCAACTAACAATTTCATTTAAAAGATGATATATCAAAATTTGAATTTAACTATAATAAGGATTATGATACCTGTTCAGTGCATATTTACCTATAAGTATGACCAACCACTTATAATTCAGTAACTGTAATTTAAAAAAAAATAACAATTATAATAAACAGAACGACTCATAGAAATCTATCTATATTCTTTTTTCATTTTAATATACTTTCATAGAAATGCTTCTGTTATGTAAAAAAAAAACTATTTTCTTTATGCCACAAGTGTCACGCTCATGCATGAATTCCATAGCTAATATAACGTACTGACCCAACGGGTCACGGGTGGTCTAGTATTGTAATAATAATAATAATATTAGTAAACTTGTAAAGTGCCATTTTATGACTTTTATACATTAGTCACACAGGTGATGCTGTGTAAACATGTAAAACTCAGAAAATACTATTTGTAGGTCAATCTGTATGTAGTTGAGTATGTTTATATGTTTATATAATGTAAACAAATAATTAACTCATATACTAATATTATGTAGCATGGAACACCGCAGTTAGCCCAATAGGAGATAATTTTGTGCTAAATTTAGCTCACTTGAATTTTATCAAAAGTATATTAAATACATATATGTATATATATATATACGTATATATATAAATTAATATATATATATGTATATATATATATATATATATATATATATAAACAAAAGTTTCTAAATGTGTGTGTCTGTATGTGTACATTTCCCTACAAAACTCCTCCGTCAATTTTAAGTCTACAGACTCGAGATTTGACATAAGGGGAATTGAGATTTGGGAAGGTCATTTTAATCGGTTTTTGGCCAGTGATTTGGCTGTCATAGGGGTCAAAGTTCAATAATTCGACCTTTGAAAACTCTCCAACACTCCTCCGTTTATATATATATATATATATATATATATATATATATATATATATTACATTTTAAAAATAATATATATATATATATATACATATATATATATATATATATATATATATATATATATATATATATATATATATACCGCTCCTCATGTGGGGGTACCATGTTGGTTGAAAGGGAAAATTGTTCCCAACTCGCATTTAGGTAAAAATGCACTTTCGCAAATAATTGAATTCATTCAAAACATATCGCTAAAACCAAAACAAAACAACATCTATATATATATATATATATATATATATATATATATATATATATATATATATATATATGTATGTATGTATGTATGTATGTATGTATGTATGTGTATATCTATACACAAAAAGAAACAACTTTTTATTTTAAAAAAAAAGCGTCTTTAATTTATGTCCGTTGGACTGTTTACATTTCGACTATTCGTCGCTGAGTTTATTTGTGAAAAAATGTGTGAATTTTTTTATATCATCGTGGGTTACTATTCCAAAAGTGTTTGTCTCAACCAAACTTTTTATTTAAAAAAAAAAAAGCGTCTTTAATATATGTCGGTGAACTGTTTACATTTTGACTATACATCGCTGAGTTTATTTGTGAAAAAATATGTGAATTTGTTTATATCATCGTCAGTTACTATTCCCAAAGTGTTTGTCTCAACCAATTTTTTTTTATGTTAAAAGAAAAAGAAAAAAGCAACAAAGCGGGAGACCAGTACCCGCATTAAGCTGGTCTGCAGTTTGACTTGTTGCTGGCTATCTTGCTCTTGCTTGTTGCTGGATGTCAACATTTTGAACCGAGAGAGAGATTTAGCTGTCGTACAAAGCTAAAACTCTGTACACCATCTTTGTATAGTTACTCCCTCAGTCCTG
This sequence comes from Euprymna scolopes, assembly GCF_053919585.1. Lineage (NCBI taxonomy): Eukaryota > Metazoa > Mollusca > Cephalopoda > Sepiida > Sepiolidae > Euprymna > Euprymna scolopes. The sequence goes on from NC_136511.1 coordinate 35,109,819, forward strand.
TGGCGATAAAAAAGCTGTGACGTGTGTACGCCTGTAATGCTGGATGCATGTAACAACTATTCTGCCATCATTATATGTATGTATGTGTGTGTGTATGTTTATATGTGTATGTGTGTATATATTTATATATGTACATGTGAGTTTATATGTATTTATATCTATGTGTATATGTGTGTATATGTGTCTATGTGTATATATGCTTGTGTGTGTACATATATACATTTATAAATGTTTGTATGCATGTATGTGTGTATATGCATGTATGTGTATGTATGCAGGTGTGTATGTATATGTATTTGTATGTGTGCATGTATGTGTGTATGTGTATTAATGCATATATATGGATGTGTATGTATATGTAGGTAAGTTTATGTATATATATATGCATATGTGTACGTATATGTATGTGTAAGTATATGTGTGTATGTATTTGTATATGTGGATGTATATGTAATCATATGTGTATGTATGAATGTGGGTATGTATATGTATGTTTGTGTATTATGCATTGTGTGTGTATATGGATATATATGAGCGTATGCTTATGGACATGTATGTATGCATGTATGTATGCATGTATACATTTATATGTATGTATACCAATGACCGTCTTGTTTATGTTTGCACGTGTGTGTGTGTATATGTATATGTATATGTATGTGTGCGTATTGTGTATTGTGTATGTACGCATGTATATGTGTGTGTGAGTGTATATATATGTATGTATAACAATGACCGTCTTTAGTGTCATGTCTGCTTGAGCATGTGAATTCGCTGGCAGGACTACATGTCTTTTTTCGGGCTCATGAACTTTCAGTATCTGAGGGACTGGCACTCGTCTGACAAGACGTTGCAATCATCATCATCTATACACATGAAGTTAAAGGGCCGGAGAAAAGCCGGAGGAAAGCCGGGCTGAAATGTTAGTGTGTTTATATATATATATATATATATATATATATATATATATATATATATATATATATATGTATATAATAAGCCTATACTCAAAATTTAAAAATGATCTATACAGTGAAATTGAGGGCATTTTGATGCTTGCCGAGACTTATTTTGTATATGATTCTGTAATTTTAAACCATTTCCTTATATTATTTTTTTATATTGAAATTGTTCTTTTTTACTAGAATTGTCTTTTATTTGTAACATTGTTCTTTTATATAAAACTTTTCGTTTCTCTTAAAAATTGTATTTTCAGATTAAAATGTTTTCTTTACTTTTTTTTAGCTTAGAGCATTTCTATACTTAAATAATTAAAACCTCATTGAATTTAAAATCTTTAAAATCATTAAAATTGAATATTTTTTAAGAATCATGATTTTTTTCTGAAATATTTCAGATTTGAAATTAAAAAAAAGCCTATATTCAAAATTTCATGATGCTGACTATCTTACAATTTATTTCTTTAATTCAGTTGACATTAAGTAGTACAAAATGATTTCCTTTAATATTATATCAATCAATGAGTCTATTCTGTCCTTAACTCACCAGAAGAAATAGCAACTATTAATCACCCAAAGGAAATAAAATGTTTTTGGTTTATTTTCTATGTTTAAAATGGCATAATGTAAGCAAACAATGAGGTGATTTCTGCTTCTTTTCTAATATTTAGAAATTTTAATGATGCCCAAACGCAGTTTATATCGTTTTGGTGGGTAGATAGTTATCGCTTATATATTAGATTTATATATACCATATAGAGATACATTTGCCGGATCGCTACGACCAGTAAGCTCTTCATTAATCTGGTTAAAAAGAGCCTCTATGAACACTTTTTTTCATTCTGTAGTAGAGGTAATGTTTTACATTAAAGACTAATTGTTTTTAAGTAAGACAATTGTTGAAGTACGTAAGAAAAGACAGCCACGACTTGGATACATTATCTAAAGGCATATAATAACCACATATCTACTGTAGAACTTTGATTTGTATTAAATTTGTCCAGTAATCAAGAAGTCTATGGCTGTAAATCTAAAATATGGCAATCAAATACGGTATTAAGCTACACTAATAAAACTGTATAATAATAATCGCCTTTAAATCTTCAGCTGGCGATAGATCTGCTAAGTAATCAACTAAATAAAATCCCAAATCCCTATAACCTGAGCAAGGTTAACTAATAATACCAGAACAAAAGATAAACCCAAGCTAGTTGTAAGCTAAGTAAAGTACATTCGTCGACTCTTGCAGTTCGTACGTGACTTCTCCAAAGATATTGGAATGTCGTTTTGTCTGGACAAATGGGTTAAATTGAGTACTTTAGAAAAATCAAGGGGTAAAAGTGAATCCCTGTTGAGGTGTTATGCACACAGAAACTTCAGATGGATCAACGGATGAGTATTGGTAGTATGGTCCTCCCTGTGTTTATGAGGTGATATTTTGGTGAATTATGGAAGTTCTGATCGTTTTCAAGCTGATTCTGTTCATTTGTAATGAGAAATGACATTTCTGTGTGTTTTTTTTGTATTTTCACTCAATTTATACCCCATTAAAAACTTTTAAACACTTGCAGCACTGAGGGGTTATTTGTGGGGGGTGGGAGAAACATTTGTTTTGCTTGAATAGAATTTATGGTATTAATATATACGAGGTAGTTTAAATTTAACGTCTATCAACAATATTTTTTATCATTTATTAAACTACTGATGAATTCAAAGTTCTCGATTTGTTCAATGATAATTATATAACTATTACTTTGATAATAATCTGTAGTTTATCGATCGTAAGGTCAATAAATATACGGCATTTGAATAAAAAAAATGACGAAAATTAAACTGTTTTAAACCTGTAGACGTTCTGCAGTTAGAATAACTAAGAAATTTAGCACCAAACTAATTAATTAAATGTATATATATATGGTCTACCGGGTATTTCCATGCATTATTAGAAAAATGGAGTAAACATTATTGCTTTACACGCAAACCTAATATTTAGAAAGAATAGAAATGCAAATTAAAATAACATTATGGATCTGAAATATTTTATGGACATTTTTCATAAAACTAGTAATGCTTTTTTTAATAATTAAATTTTAAATGATTTTAAATTTAATAGTTTTTTTTTATTATTTACACATGGAAACACGCTAACCCCAAAAAACAAAAAAATAAGTTTTATATAAAAGAACAATTTTAAAAAAGAACAATTTTAAAATAAAAAAACAATTTGGAAATAAAACAACAATTCTAGTAAAAACAATTTTAATATAAAAGAAAAAATAATATAAAAGAAATCGTTGAAAATTACACAATCATATAGTAAATAATTCTTATAATAAAAATGATCTATTTTGCTTGTATTAATACAGGATGCATCAGTTTACAAACTGACATAATAAATAGTTAACAAATGTCTTAATAAAGATTCATAGTGATCGACAATATACCTGCATCTAATTTTCCTGACAATAGACTTTATTATGTAAACTATTTTGCGAATTTTTGTGAAAATGAAAATGTTTCCTTCGATAATCTATATCTTTACACAATTTGTGGACTAATCTTATATTAAAGTGTTAAGTAACTCTCAATTCACAAAACTGATATTTCAACATCCACAAAGTATCACTTAGAAATAATAATTAGTACTTTTAGTCAAGACGCGATAGGTCACTGAACGGATTTATCGAGGAAAACGTTGCTAGAATAATAGTCCTGATGAAAACAAAGGTCAATATAAACAAGTAATAAAAAAAACTGACAGATAAATATGTTCACGAATTTTTCAGTGACTTCTGCAACAAACAGATGGTGTCAAATTTTGAGTTGCGTGAAGCAAGCAATTACGATTGAAAAAAATATACAAGCTGATTCAATAAAAAAAAGTTGCTTGCACAAATCATATTATCTTTATTTGAAAGGTCACTTAGGCTTTTTAATTTAATTCCACAATGAACAAGGGAATTCATCTAAGGGTCTTTTTTTGTTTTTCAAATTGTGTATCTCAAGGTCTTGTATTCCTTTTTTCTTAAACATTTTTTATTAAATAGTTTATGTCTACTCAATCCATTTCTATTATCTCCGCTCTATTTTCAACAGTAGTTTTTCTTCTTTCTATGTCGGCGTATCTCGTTCTCTCTGTTTATTTCTACTATTTCATATATATATTTCTTTTAGTCTCCTAATTTCTAGCTGAATTTCATAATTCTCTTCGCCCCGAGAATCATTCTTTCTTTCTTTCTTTTTTCTCTTCTTTGTCAGCTCGCTTGTTATTTGATCGGGGCTAATGAGCTAACACGTTTTATTTAATCACCCGTTTTACATTTTCTTTCCTCCTGTTCTTATTAAATTAAGATTCGTATACTTTTCTCTGTTTGATTTAATATATATCCTCTCTTTCTCTGCCTTTCTCATAGTACATATCCAACTTTTTATGTTAATATTACTTTTTTAATGGTTTCTATCTTCTACGTGTTTATTTCTCTTACACCCCAATTCGTGTGCTCCTGCATTCTATTAGACTGTATGTGTCTCTTGCATCGCTTGCTGAAACATTATAAAAGCTAATAATGGAAAAAGATCACTTTTCCTTACGTATTATACTTTAATGTGCATCTAAAAAATAGTAAATTCAGAGTACCATCCGCATAATAATTTCCAATGTGTAGTATCTAGATGACAGTATTACTGTTATGATGGGCACAGCCACGAAAATGTTGGATGGTCTTAGAAATTATTGGTGGGACAACATTCTGCAAATAAAACTTAATGAAAATACACCAGACACTTCTTGTCGTTTTTTGGTGATAAATCTTCATTTATATATATAGTAATTTATAAAATACATATGGCGATTAAGCTACACTGAATATTCCGCGTTTCATCCACTCTAGAGTGGATGAAACGCGGAATATTCAGTTTAGCTTATGAAACGCAGTGTAGAGTGGAGGAAACGCGGAATATTCAGTTTAGCTTAATGGCCATATCTATTTTATAAATTACTAACTAGCTCTACCTACGTATTGAGCACTTTTGAAGTAAATACTTAAATTTTACGCATAAATCTAAAAAGGTACAATCCCAACTTTGAACAAAAAAAGGGTCGGATGACAGTGTGCGTGGGACAAACTGCAGGTACTGCAGCAGAAAGAACTTTTTTTTTTAAACGCGGCGCGATACATCTAAGCCAATACAACCGGTCTGAAAGATTAAACCCCGCATGGCGATTGGACAAGCAGGATTATCAACGCAAAAAAAAAAAAATAAATAAACAGTGTTCCACTGGGCAAAGTTTTGTCAACTAAATGAATGACTAATATACGTTTTAAAGAAAATGCTTTGTTTATTCCGAGGAAGTACACCTTTGGTCTGTATCTTGCCCGTCGCTTGGTCTTTTGGCCAAGATCAAAGTGTAGTATCTGTTCCGGCAGATGCTGCACTTAAGATAATCTGTACCAGTCAATGGAGGGGAAACCCTCTATACTGGGACAATTATTATTTTTGGTAACCAGAGTGCCCCCTTTTTGACTACTTTTAGGGGAGCTGGTTTTTACCTCACATTAAAAACGGCCTTGTGCCTAATTTGCTCAGTGGGGGAGCAAATAAATACCATCTTGCCCGTCGCTCGTATAATACGCCAAACTCCTTCATGTTTTTTCTTAAGTCGTTCCTTACTTTTCCACCAGATTTAGAAGGATGAGCCTTTGGCTGCTTTCGAGACTTGCGACAACTCGTCGTCTTTTCTCTGCGGTTTTCGCTAAGCCTGTGCAAAAAATCAAAAACTTAAAAACATCCGCTAATAATTAAGCCAGATGAAAGTTGTCGAAGCACTTGTTAACAATGGACGCAAAAGTACGAATATCCCTGCCGTCGCGTTTTGCCAAGTCGAAAGACTTCCATCTCTTCTAAAAAAGTATCATATTCGGGCCAGAAAGTTCAGATAAAAGTTTGACCGCCTCGAAGAATTCCAGTTCGCTCGTCTTCCTAATTAGTAAATCGTCAACGAATTTACTGTTTTCTGTGACCATTACTTTCATTTAAGTAAGCGAACCTTTTGGCATTGCGCCACTCTTGGCAAGCAACAATGAATTAGTCTTCTTATCGCCTATAAGAAGAGTCAGGCGTCTTATTCTGCTCCGGTACGTAGGTGAACGTTTCAACCGAATTCCATAAGGAAATTTAGAAAAAAGCTGCGCTGTTATCACGGTGTTTCGTTCTGTTCCAAATTAAAAAAAAAAAACTCCTTTTGGCTTTTCTGCTGAAGTAATAATTGATCTTTCAACATTTGTTGCCGTTGATACTGTTTATGTCCTTGTATCGACGGTTGCTCTTGTCGCCTTTGTTCCTGCTCTTTTTGAACTGAAGAAAAGGTCCGGTTTGTTGCTGCAACTGCTTTTGAAATTGCAACTGTATATAAATATATATATATATATATATATATATATATATATATATATATATATATATATATATAAGCGAAAATATGTGTATGTATGTTGGCTTTTTGTTTATGTCCGCTAAAGGCTTTTTGCGGCGGGTTCTCGGGGAGGGGGTCGCTCATTCTTAAAACTTTTTATATGCTGTTTAAATGATAATATGTAGGAGTTAACAAGTTTCCCGACTTTGAAACGTTAAATATTCCACATTTTTAGATCGCCGAGTGTTGCTTTCTTTTTTTCGGTATAAAAAAAAACGAAACTCGATTCGAATCCTGGGCCACGGCCAGTGGTCTCCAGAAAGCGATGTAATGTTTGGTAAATGTCAGCTTATCACCGTCATATCAAACGGTTGCTTTCATTTCGAGACACTCCCCTAATAAATGGAGAAGCTGGTGTTCGCCAAAGTTGGGTAAAAACAAACTGGGTTATTGACTTCATTAAAAACTGCCCCGCAGAAAATGTTAACTGTTGAATAGCTATTGCTTACGTCGTCGTAACGCTCGCACGACGACTTTAAGTTGACGTCATTAAGTGCAGGCTCCTGTCAGTTCTCTTCTTACTTAAATAAATTCAAACGACTTTCAATAACTCATTCTTGATGGCCGAGCAGTTAAAATGTCATGCTTTTTTCACATTTTATTTTCCTACTTCGCCTCAGGGCTTCGGGTTCGATCCTACCTACTTACCATAACTTTTAATCCCCCCCGTTTTTCTATTTAAGAGCACTCACACATCAAAACATCCGCTAGTATATATATATATATGTATATGTATATATGTGTGTGTGTTGTTGTTGTTGTTGTTGTTGTTCTGATGACTTTTCCTCCGTTTGACAATGGCCTTCCAGTTCTCTATCTTTGACCTCTACTCCAACCGAACAACAAAAACAATATTTTATATAAACACTGAAAGAAAAATGTCTTATTGTTGTGTCTGTGTGTGTAAATGCTGTAGTTTTTATATATAGCGATTTCAGGTCCAAAATATTAGAAGCCAAATAAAAATTGAGATATTTTTTCCAAATATTTTACAGTGAGCAAAAAACATTTCTGTGCATTCAAACCAAAAAAAAACAACAAAAAAAACATTTATTTTTTATTTTTTGTAAAATAAAAAATTCACTCCAACAACAGTCAGGAAAAGTATTCAAAAACTCAAGAAAACAAATCTTGAACAAATATAAAATGTTTCAGTTTTCTAGTTTGCAATGAATGAAATCACGCATACGAAATTAACTCATCGTTTAAAAATAGACAGTTCTTTTTTATTCCTAAAAAACAGTAGTTTTTTTTTTTTTTACAAGTAAAAAGGTTCAAACTTCAAACGCTATGTAAGAGACGTGTCCCTTTACTTTCTTTTTCAAGAAAAAAAAGATATTAACTTACGATTTGACTTTTAATTATTCTTTCTTGCATTCGTAATTTTTTTTATTTTACGCGTGTCTGGTGGGACATTCTAGAAAATGCATTTTTTTTTATTCTTTCTTTTTTAAATTAACAAAGTAACTCTTTTATTTGTAAATTTCCACACGTAAATTCTTATCAACTTACCGTCAATTGTTATTTTGTATTCGAATTTCTTCTTCGCCACTTCGTAGTGGTTTAAATGTTGAAAGAAGAATTAAAAACTTTTGAACTGTGAAATTAAATATATATTAACAGAAAATACAGAAAGGTATATTGGTTGAGTGGGACTTGGAGAACAAATTATGGTTACGATCCACTATAAATGAGTAGAAACTAGTTAACGGAAGTGACGACAAGAATAGCCCATAGTCAGAATCTGTAGAGGTGCAGCCCCAATGACTATATACCTTATTAATGTATATTATTTCATTGATTTTATCATCAACGGATAATAATTTCTGCACATATTAGTGCTTCTAAGTATGTTTAGTTCCAGTATATTAAATCCTATCCCTTAAACATGAAACGGCATCAAACTTGCCAATTAATATATGTGGTTGATCGTCCACTTTAAATGCATATAGCTTGCATATAACTTCTTTATTATATTTATGAACGTATACACACACGTATATATATATATATATATATATATATAAATGCTCCATATCTTGTGTTGAGCATAGCAAATAGTGAAATAACAAACTATCCCTAGCGTAAAAAGCAATGCTCTTTATGTAAGCAAATCGACCTTATACGTTTTGACAATGTTTACCGTGTACCTGGATCAGCCAACTAACGTAACGGCCAGAAGTAAGGACTGTCGCTTGGGTGGTACAGTTACAATTCTTGCTTGAAGTAGTTGCTGGTATAGCCGCACTGATGAGCTGTGATACAGCGAAACAGTACTGTATGTGGATTACTATATATATGTATACACACTTGTAAATTTGAATTTTTTGTCGGTCTTACATTGATATCAAACCCATACTTTTTATTAGAGTTTTATCGTTTGAGACGTCTTACTATATACTGGTATAGATATACGATCTTCGTGATGGAGGTTTACTAATTTTCATATGCTTTGAAAAACGAACATTTATTAATTAAATATTTATTTTGTTATGGTTGCTAATTATACGATCGGTTTTATTTAATTATTACGCTCAATTCTATTCATGCATATTGTTTTATATTGTGTATGATTGCGTAGCATGTAAAATAAAACAGTTCTAACAAATGTACATGTTTATACACTGACACCAAAAAGAAATTCGCACTTGTTATTATTTTAAAACCACAAATTTTAGCCAAATTGGATTTTGGGGCACCACAAACACCGCTCGTGCTTTAGTGCTTTTGAACGATCATTCCTACTTTTTCCTCATCAAGTTTCAATCTGCGGTCTATTATTCGATTCGATAAACCGGAAAGATTAGGGTTAATGAACTGTTGACGATCACTAAGAGAAAGTCGAGGCATTTGGGCTAAATGGTACACTGTATAACCTGGAACAACAACAATTACGACTAGAGATACTTTGTCGCCTAAAATTGGATATTTTAAGCTGATTTTAAGCTTATTTATTGCTGCCGAGTTTCTTTTTGTCTTTTCGATTTGACGTTATTTTTTTTAATTTAAGTGGACACTATGGTACTTCAATTAAAAGTCAAATATGAACAGGTACAATTATATCATTTTTAGAAGGTGACATATTGTTTAATTAGTGAACATATTTTTCAATTAATTTCATGTCTGCATTAATAGAACTGAAGCCAACCTACAATTTTTTCAGATGTCACATTACACCTTCCATTTATATATTTCTTTTTGGATGTGCTTCTTTTTTAGTCGTTATTTTTCTCAAACATTTCTCCAATGAAGATCCTAGTTAATGAGCCCGTCATATTACCTTTAACTGTTGCATGAATTACATCCTTTAACATGTTTATCTGTAAATGAAGCAAAAAAAACAACAACAAAAAAACAAGTGGAAATACGTGCTAAACCAGAATCTGAACGATTGCTAAACACTACTAACATGTTTAATATATGCGGTTTTGTGAATATATTGTACATTAAAATGCGTGTGTTATTGTGGATGTGCCTGGTATATCAACTGCATAGTATACCCCAACCTCTCAAACTAATACGCTACCGCATTTTCTATGGGGTTCAACTTTTCCTGCTACTTTATGCAATACAAATAAGAATACATCGTAAACGCCAGTCAATATATACGATAAATGCGATACATTACTTTCGCAAAATTACTGATCTACACATTACTTGAAGGTATTTGTGTGTAAGAGATTCCCATGACTTGATGAATCAGATTTAAACAAAGGTCTAAACTTCGCCAGAAACATCAATCAGATTCGCTACCTTGATATGATAGCTCCATTAGCGAAGGCAGTCTTGAATAAACCCAAATCACAAGGAAATGAACAAATGTAGAAGAATGAGATAAGTACTCAAGATTTCAATGCCTCCAAAACAAAAACTCTCAGCGGAAGAAGTCCATGCGCAATGACAATAATATCATAATACTACCAGCACTCCAAGGAAGCGTTTCAGTGCTAATGAATAGAGCAAATATTCCAATAAATTGGCAGATTTAACAGAATTTCATCGCTACTGTAAAGTAAAAAAGAATCCGACCTTGATAACGAAAAGAAAACTGTCACAGATCCTTATTAACTACAAGGACCTTATACCATCTGCAAAATACAGACAGTAAGTACAGCATTACCGCAAGCTTCTTAGATAAGAGAAAAATCCAGGTTGTCCTCGACGGTCGTACATCTAAACAATATGATATAAATGCAGGAGTGCCCCAGGGATCTATCCTTGGACCTCTGCTGTTCCTGATATTCATAAATGACCTCCCCGACAAAATTGCCTCTGAGATGGGTATATATGCTGATGACACCACACTCTAAAACAGACACGGCAGAAAAACAAATGAACACATATCTAAGGAAATGGCAGAAACACTAGAGGATGGCCTCCAATCAGTAGTGGAATGGGGACAAAAATGGATGGTCACGTTCAATGCCGCCAAGACAAAACTGGTTTCATTCAATAATTACAAGAAACCTTCTCTACCACCTATAGCAATGGCCAACGACTCTTTATCTGAGAGTACGTCTCTCAAGCTCCTTGGCCTAACGTTCACAGGAAACATGAGCTGGAACAATTACATCGAGAGCATTGCCAGGGCCGCTGCGAGGAAGGTGGGCTCTCTCTACCGTGCTAGAAAACTTCTAACACCCGAAAGTATCATGTACCTCTACAAGGCCACTATTCGCCCATGTATGAAGTATTGCTGTCATATTTGGGCTGGTACATCGGATACTAGTCTCTCGCTCCTTGACAGGGTTCAAAAGAGAGTCGCAAATCTGATAGGCCCTAAACTCGCATCTAAGCTTCAGCCTCTGTCCCATCGTCAAAACGTTGCATCCCTCTGCCTGTTCTACAAGTATTATAATGGTGAATGCTCTGATGAACTGCAAGCACTTGTGCCCCCACGACGTAAACACCCTCGAGAGACCCGACAAGCTGCAAAATCCCACCCCCACACTGTAGAGATCCCTAGATGTAAAAGATCTTTCGACTCCAGTAGTTTCTTCCCCAGAACTGCTAGACTTTGGAATTCCATTCCAGGTCACTGCTTCCCCAACTGTACTGACATGCATAAGTTCAAGTGCAACGTGAACCAACATCTCGCTGCCCAAATCCCTACATAGTACCCCAGTAGATGTTTCCCCTGATAGTAGCCCCCTACACCAAAGTGGCAATGTGCCTTGTTTGGGGTGAAAATGTAAAAAAAAAAAAAAAAAAGCTACAACACCTATACGGCCCATTGAACATTTATAAATGACAGTATTCTATTAAGGCCCATTTTCAACGCCCGAGGTTACGTAGGCCATCTGTCGAGTCGATCCCTGATAGATATAATCATCCCAATCATCGGAAAATCACCATCAAACTTACAGAATTCAGCACTGACTTCTGAAGCTCCACTGAAAGAACACGCTTACATCCCAATTGAGATTAATATAGCGATGGTAACCGTCTGTGTATAACCTACACACTTCTTCATGTGATTTAATATATAGACAGGTAGAAGAGTTGGCGATAGTGCCACAATTGTCCCCAGTAATAGTCGATGCCTACATGGAAAATTTTGAGGAAATGGCGTTAGGATCAACACCAATAAAGCTATCAATGTGGGTGCGATATGTGAATGATATATTCATTATCCGGCCCTATCAGGAAGATGTTAAAATATTACTAGGCCATGGGAACTCTATCTGTAAAACTATACAGTTCACGATGGAAAAAGAACATAATGACAAATAATCGTTCCTTAGTGTGCTAATTACACCACGGTCCGGAGATTATATCATATCAAGCAAACTTTCAATGGACTTCCCACCATTCGTATAATGTAAAGAAAGGAAAGGTCCATTATTTTACAATACAGAGTAAATGAAATATGTAGTAACATTAATACATATCAAGAAAAGGTGGACAGATTAAAAGAAACCGTCCCCGAAACAGAACATGACGTCAGATCCAAGAAATCTGAAGCAGACATAAAAGAACATCACTCAAAAACTCACCTAAGATTGTATACCATATATGAATGGATTGTATGAAAAACTTAAACGAATATGTAATTAATATGATATCAGCACAGTAGTAGGGGTATTCACTTCTCCGCAAACAGCTCGTATGAATCAAGTCCACAACAGAAAAAAAATACTGACTAAGAACTGTGTATATAAGATCCCATATAAATATTGAAACTATACAAAGATGAGACGTATCCATAAAAATTACAGCAAGAAGACGATCAAAAAGCGTAATACGTGGAGAGGTTGGGAAACCATCTATTATTATGGGTCGAAATAAAAATTATACCCAAAGAAAAACGACTACAAGAAGCAGCACATATGGTGGAAGAAAACCAATTCCTAAGTAGGAACTAGTATAGAATCTAACACAATATGTATCATACGTACAGTAATAGGTCTAACAATAATGTATCATACATAGAGTAATAGGTCTGACACTAATATATATACATATATATACATATATATATGGTAATAAATATTATTAATAATTAGTAATGTGACACGATGAAGACTCTGGAGTGGCCAAGGGTACGTATGTGCAGTTCTAGATGGTTCTGATTCTGGAGCACCAAAGAAAGTTAAGTAGCAAACATTGATCGCCTATTCGATGGCGGAGTATGATGCGTAATTTCAGTAAGTCCTCTCTGCACGAGTGGTACACAAGTAAAAAGAAATGTAAATTAAAGAAAAACAAAACAAAACAAAGGAAACAGTTTAAATGTCCAGGGAGACCAGAGTTACTCGCAGATAGTATTCAGTATCGAATTTAATTATCTCTGTTTTATCTCTCTCTCTCTCTCTCTCTCTCTCTCTCTTATATATATATATATATATATATATATATATATATATATATATATATATATATATGTTTTATTTTTTATTACCGTTTTATCTGTTCAGTTACATATGTTTCAGTTACCGGACCATATTTACGATCCAGCAGCCTGGTCAGACATTACAGAAATGACTATTATTATTTGGAATAACGATTTTAATAGAAATACTAGAAAAATAAAATAAAATAAAAACACGTAAGAAAAAAAGAGAAAAAATCTAGACGTGGGTTGAGGTGTAGTTATTTAGGGAGAGGGAGATAAAGGAGAGGGATAAGTGGAGGAAGGGGAAGGAATTTCAATTTTGGGTTTTAAGATTTGGCTGTATTTAGTAAAATTGTTTAGCTATACACTGGAGTATATAGATTGATGGGAGGTAGAGAAGGAAAGATAGGGAGAGAGAAAGGTTTAGTGAACGTGTCACATGCAGGGTTTCATTTTAGAACGCTCGCAGTGGTTACGACAAGTCCAGGCGTACATCCGATCATGAATTGTTTTAGGCGGTTAAGAGTGAATACATATGGCAATACACGCGCACATACGCACACATAATACTCATATAAACACGTACATGCATATATATATGTATATACACAAATACAACGTATATATATAAAAGTATATCTACGTATATGCATGCAACCACATACGCACATGTAAATATATACAGAAAGTACGAGGAAACATACAAGCCAATAAATGCACACACATGCACAGACCCACATATACGCATACGCACAGACACGCGTATACATACATATATACACATATATACATATATGTACATATGCACACATACCCATATATATGTATATATGCACGCACATACATATTCTTACATACACATATGCACGTACATATATCTCCAGTAGGATATTGATGCATGTATACATACATACAAACACACACATGTACACATACATTCATACGCTTATATAATAGCCTACATATCCATAAATATATACACACATATACAGACATACACATATACACAGATATTAATTTTATTTTTATTTTTATTTTTTTGTATTTTATTATCGTATTTTTCTTTCTATTTTTATTTTATTATCTTTATTTTTATTCTCTATTTAGAAATCTAATATTTTATTTTATTGTATCATAATTTATTTTTACAAGCCAATATAGCTTAACCTCCCTCGATAATCAGCAAAACAATCCCATCCACACCCCTTAATATTAAACCAGTAACATCTATTGGAACATATTTTATCATGCGTCTACCTAAACTCCCATTGTTCACTACACCCTTTTACTTTGTCTTTTTTATCCTAACTTTACTTTATTTACTTAGTATAAACAGACACATATCTGTTATATGTGAGGGATGTTAATAAAAACTTCAAATTCAAGTAATTTTGTATTCATTGTTTCTAATAATGTACATATATATACGTGTGTGTATATATATATATATATATATATATATGTTTTATAGATTTATTTATTATATAAATTTCACCTGTCTGTTTAAATGTATGTATGTATGTTAATATGTCTGCCTAAAAATTCGACAGAGCGACGAATTTTCAGTAGATTTATATTGTTTTTGAAGCTCGAAATTTCGAACGACAAATATCGAAAAATTGACAAAAACATTAATTCCTTCACACCTAACTCGGCACTTTTCTACAAAATGGGGTTACTTTTTTCGCCGATATTTTCGAAATTCATCACCTCTTTTCGATTGACTAGCCTTAATTTAAACATTGGTTACTTCCGGTTTTTCGATAGATACAACACAAAAGACGTCACGTTTTTATTCACGTTCTTTCCCTTCTCCGCGATACGGGTTCGAGCCTTTCTGCGTATAACCGATTTTTCTTTTCAACACAAACACATCCAACCACCTAGGCAACGCTGAACATGCACGCTAGTATATATATATAATGAATGTTTATTCCTGTAATGTTATTGATTTCAATATGTACCGTATGTATTACAGAAAAAACCCCCAGAAAAACCATTAAATAAGAATAAAGCTCAATGCATCTGTTTTACCGTATCAGTGCATATATAGTTTAAACTTTGACTTTGTTTCATTTTATTGTGAATTCCCCTATTATATGTTTCGTTAACAGGTGGACAAGTCCGTGATCTTCACCGAGATCTTCCAACCTATCAACTCATTGGATGCGATTCTACCGTTGTTATATAAAAAGTTGTTTGTACATCATAAATATTTGGTCCAGTTTTTTAGGAAAAAATTCATGATCACATTGTTACATATCGGCTATATTGAATATCGCGCAAACTAAAATTCGAACTTGAGACCTTATTTTTGTATTTTTCATAATTTTGTTTTTTTACCTTTTTTCAATTTTTAAAAACTTTTTGCCGTCGTTATTTATTCTTTCCTATATTTTATTATTTAGTTTTTTCTCTCTAATTGTTATTCTTATATTCATATTCATACGTACTATTTCTAATATTATTTATTGTTCTTTTTCGAACTGCTATTATTTAGTTCATTACAATTGTTTCAAGAGGAAGTCACTCTCATTGAAAATATTTTTCAGGTTTGGTTCTCTTGCATTTTTCTTATTTAAGTGACTATACTGCTATTAGTTTCGTCAATGGTTAGCTTATTAAATTCTTTTTTTTTTCTTTTGCAATCTATTATATATTTTTTTAAGAAAAATATCTTCCTTCTCGTTACTTACTTTAATGATATTAGTGTTATTTTTTAATCGATTTATTTACTTCGTGGTTTTTAAGAAATTCATTTTTTCCTAAACTTATTTTGCCAGTCATCTGCTTTTATAGTGTTTTGTTTTATTATATTGTTCTTTTAATACTTACGCCCATTATTCCAGGATCGATTTACGACTATGTTTTATATCCGCATTTCTTATTTACATACAGCTAATTAAAGTGTGTTCATTTATGGGTTAGCTCAATCATAAAACTTACTTTTTCCCTTGGTTCGATGATGTTACATTTCTATTTTATTTTCCTTTGTATTGTCTTAAACTTTTAGAGTGCCTACTTTTATTTTGTATGTGTTAGTTATAGTTTACTTTTTTTCTATTCATAATTTAGTAGTAATAGTTATATTTTGTATTTTGGCCAAATATTTTTAAGGTTTCCCGGCCTTCAGCTTCTATTTATGTTGTTATTTTAATCCGTACTAATGTCATAATTCAGTATTAATAGTTATATTTTGTATTTTGGTCCAATGTTTGTGTGGAATCTCGGCCTTCAGCTTCTGCTTATGTTGTTATTTTAATCCGTACTAATGTCATAATTCAGTAGTAATAGTTATATTTTGTATTTTGGTCCAATGTTTGTATGGAATCTTGGCCTTCAGCTTCTATTTATGTTGTTATTTTAATCCGTACTAATGTCATAATTCAGTAGTAATAGTTATATTTTGTATTTTGGTCCAATGTTTGTATGGAATCTCGGCCTTCAGCTTCTATTTATGTTGTTATTTTAATCCGTACTAATGTCATAATTCAGTAGTAATAGTTATATTTTGTATTTTGGTCCAATGTTTGTATGGAATCTCGGCCTTCAGCTTCTATTTATGTTGTTATTTTAATCCGTACTAATGTCATAATTCAGTAGTAATAGTTATATTTTGTATTTTGGTCCAATGTTTGTATGGAATCTCGGCCTTCAGCTTCTATTTTTGTTGTTATTTAAATCCGTACTAATGTCATAATTCAGTAGTAATAGTTATATTTTGTATTTTGGTCCAATGTTTGTAAGGTTTCTCGGCCTTCAGCTTCTATTTATGTTGTTATTTAAATCCGTACTAATGTCATAATTCAGTAGTAATAGTTATATCTTTTATTTTGGTCCAATGTTTGTAATGTTTCTCGGCCTTCAGCTTCTATTTATGTTGTTATTTAAATCCGTACTAATGTGCGATATTACCTATCAGTTTCTATGTAGACATCCATGAACTGCACCTTGTCCTCTACTTTATACTTTTCATTCTAATGTTACTGCATTGTATGCATCTAGTATACAAAGGTTGCATCTTTTTGATTCGCTAGATTTATGTTTATTTGTTTTATCTACTATAGACCATCTTAGTTATAGAATCTTCGGAAGGTCCTATTGTTGATTGCTCGCTAGGTTTTCCGTGATGGACTCATTAGCGAGTATGAAATACTACTTGTGAGACATCGGCTTGGGTTATAACTGGTCGTGATTACCACATCCCTTGTTCGAGACGAAGTAGGTTCATTCCCTTGTCGGATTTTCGCAGCAGTTTGCTTGATCTTTGTAAGATAATAGACTTTCTTGTTTGTGTGGAAGTTTGCTCAGTTGATAGAGTGCTTTCGAATCTTGAGTTCGGATATGTCCAACCGATGAGCCCAAATGAAGGCGAAACTAGACTCTTGGGCTTCGATTTGTTGGCTGCAATGGCTCTCGTGAATTGCAACGTCGTCTGACTGGGAATATATATATATATATATATATATATATATATATATATATATAGGTAGATAGATTGATATATATGTATGTATATATATATATATATATTGAGTAATATGATTGATAATTTATAATTAAAATTAAAACTTAAATATCTGTTTCATATGGAAGAACAAACAAAATCAATAAATTGTACGACCGTTTCAGTAATGATGGTTTTATTGTGATAGACAGTGAGTCTTGGGCAATAATTTTATGATATAGTTTTTTTTATTATATATCTACATTACAATGAGCACAGTTTTCTTTTATTTTAATTGTACTAAGGAAGTTAATAATACATTAAAATATACGCTTCTCTTTAGACTCTTGTTCTAATCCCCTATATATATATATATATATATATATATATGTATATATATATGTATATATATATATATAATGTTATCTCCAATGTAATTGCAAAGAATAAGAGAACCAATGATAATTTTTTAAGTTTATTTTCCTAACATTCCTTCACGTAAGCAAAATAACCACTGCAATGTAAGATTCGTCATATTAAATTGTGATTGACTGAGTTTTCGCTGAATGACAAAGATTATAAAAATTTCTATATTAAAATAAGACAAACATGTAGACAATAGTTTCGATTTATAGTGCCTTTAAAACCTAAGGGTTACTCTGTTGTGATCAAAATTATAGAAGGTATCATGTCGCGATCGAACGCAGTTCTTTACATACTTACTTGATAATCAACCTGTTATAAATGAAGCAGTGATTTCAAGTTTGCTCTAACACAATATTATTGAAGAAAAGGATAGTAGACATCAAAATTGATGAAGGTGATGCACCACTTAGTACATAAATGAGAAAGTAACCATGTTTAGATGGAATATGAGTAAAAAAACATTTCCGGGCGGTGCATAGTTTCATTCTTGACTCCTGGTGATGCAATAATGCTTCTATTTTACAAAAGGATAGGATAGAAGTCTTAATGTGTTGGTTATAGACGATATCACGCTCTCGAAATTGTGAATTTATTCTTTCTAAATAATCATCACATTTCTTAGGCCAGTGCTCCCAGGAATCACATGACGCATCCCGCGTCTAACACACATCTATGTAGTATATAGTATTTTAAATCCCTACACTGTCGATATTCGTACCAGAGTAATAAAATTTTCAGGTCATTAATGACTAAGTTCTGTCATCATAAAATGAATGTTACAATCCCCTAGCAGCTTCGATTTCAGGGAGACAGGGTAGTAGTACTCGTTAAGGATCCGCTCTTGACACGCAGCCCGACAGGTGAGGGGCCAGTAATCGGCCCAGCACCGGTCGGACTGAGGTACGCCGCCTGGGTAATACCTAGGAGGTCCACCCTCCCAGGCCTTGCCACTGGGCTTTCCGGTGGAGTAAGTTCATTGCTTACTGCCTGAGGCGCCCCTACCGTACCAGAAGGGGATTGTGCCACATTTTGCCGAGGTGGGCGGCAAATAAAAAACTACCCCCATTAGGAGTCAAAAACATTTTGCATATGTGTATATATATATATATATATATATATATATATATATATATATATATATAAACTTAAATTCGATGGTTGTCATTCTTTCATTTGGGTGGTTTATCTTTTTCTTCAATACCAGAGCATAGGTTTTCCAGACTATATGCATACAAACGGGTACATAATAGCATATGATTGTCTATACTCGTGGAGTATTTAGTTCCTATAGGTCTTTAGGTAGAGTACGTAGTTTTTGCTTTGGATCAATTATGTTGCTGGTTTCCTTATGCAACGTTGCTGTTCGATAATACTTCCCGTAGATACATATCAATATTCAAATTATGAGCGTGCTATACCCTTAGATTATTTTAGTTATTCGTTTTCGGATGTTTAATTATTAAATATGAAAGTGAAATCACCTTAATCCATTTGGTGGCATATTGTGTTGTTGTTCGTTTAGCTTCGTACTAAACTTGAGATGATGCTGAGAGATAACGAGAGAATTGCTCCTTCCTTCATTTAGTTAAGTTATTTATGCTTGCCTATTTTTCGAAGCTTTTTAGATGGTGTAGTTAGTAATCAATTCGACAAGTGTCGGTGTTTAGAAAGTATAGTTATAAATTTGCGGTGTATAGGGAATACTTTGTATCTTTTCCCCTTTGGTTCCTTTATTAATTAAGATATTGATGGTAAGCAGTTATGATTGCTAGTATTACTTTGCTCGAGGGGATCGGTATTCGTTTTTGACATCTTCTTTTAAGTTCAGCTTCCAATGTGTGTAGCCGATCCTATGTTTACATTTAATAATTTTTCACTGTCCTTAAAACTAATAATCTCATGTTTCTCTGCTAAAAATTGTAAAAGGGTGAAGCTAATGCACTATATATGTTTGCTTTCATAAATAATTTCTTTTCAACTAAATTTGTTGTAGTTGTTTCGTCTCGACTAACTCTCCATAGTGTACTGAGCGTGAGTGTTCCTATCATATGCTTTGTTATTCATTCATAGAATTATTGAGCTGCTGCCTATGTAGAATTTTCTATTTCTGGGTATTCTACGGTGCATATTTTAGCCTTGTATACTACAGAAGATCTAAGGCATTTATTACTTAGTGGGCATTCAGTCGGTATTTGCAAATTTCAGGTCTTTCTGTTATCATTATTATTAGTGTCCTTAGTTTTAGTAGTAAATATATATATATATATATATATATATATATATATATATATACATAATTCCTGATTATGACATAAAAATGTCAAAGCGTTGATCAATCTGGTTTCATTCATTACAAGATTTATATTACTTTAGGCATGTATATGTACACATATGCATATGCACACACACACACACATATTTATATATATATGTGTGAGTGTATGTGTGTGTGTTTGTGTGTTTCATTATATAAAATAATGTTTTTGTGTATTAACTCTATTTTTTATTCATTTTTAACCTCCGAATAATGGTCCTCACTGCGGTCAGGCACTGGCTGATGTAATTGCAATATTTGTTGCAAGTCTGAGTGCTTTACTGTACTTCTGGATTCATCGCAAGAAAAAGTGTAAATTTGTATAATCTTTTTACTTAAGTGTATATTTATTTCATTGGTTAATTATTTTAATAACTGTACAAATATTTCAGAGTGTTATTACTAGGGTTAGGAAAACAGCTTATAATTTTCGATGTTTTGACTCTCGAGTGTGTATCCATTGACATCTTATATGCTTTTATATAGGGTGATGTGGTTATCGGTTGGATATCTGAGTTTAACTGTGTCGGATATATATTCGAGTGTCAAAACAATGAAAAGAATATGCTGTGGTCATAGCCATGGTTATTAATTTTGGTAAAGTTTATTATATTAATAGTATTTTTTACTATCTATTTGTATTTCACATTTTCGTTTTATATCAATCTGTTCAGGTATAACTGTGTTTTCAATTGAAATCTTCCTAAATTAGTACAAATGTTGGTTAGTAGTGTAGTAAAATATAGCCGTTTCAGAACGATGCTTAATCTTGTCGACAATGTCGTGGTAGCAAATGTTTACACCTTTACTTCATATGCACAGTCTCTTTAATGGCATTTCAATTGGTAAACTGCATTAGCAGCCCAGTCGAGGAGGGTAGTTATTACTGATAAGTAGATTAACAGTTTTAAGTTTAAATGATTAATTCTGTTCTTTTTTGGACTCTATAGGTTGCACATGTTCATCAATAGTTTTAATACTTTTCCTCCAATCGATAATTATAATGCATTTAGGTTTTATAGAATAGTTTTATATATTTAGTAGATGTAGGTGTAACTTCCGTATTATTTCGATTAATATTTGTAATCTTTTTCATTTTTACACCAATAACATGGTTGAGGTTTCCATTATTTATTAAAATTTGTTTAATATTGTTTAATTCACGTTCCAATATAGTTCGGGAAGAGGAGAATAAGTTGGCATGGGTTAGAAAGTTGTTGATTATAGCTATAGAGGGACACTCATTTTGATTATTCAGCATGGGTTTATTATTGCTCCATTATTTTTAGTCGAATTGGAGAATGCGTTTTTGTTGAGATATAATAGTTGATCTAGAACAGAAATATATTGCTGCTGTGTAATTCATATATAAATTGCTTAAAGACAGTTAAATCGATCTATGTCTTATGATGTATCCAAAAGGATTGGAAAGTACTCGAACTACGAGAAATATGGCGATTACATCAGCCAGTCCGAAATCAAAATCCTTATTCTCAATTCCATATGTAACGGAGGTATTCCAGTTTAACATTTATATTCGTTTACGAAATATATGAAAACTGGCGATCGCTTACGGTCTACTGAATATGATGTTTTTTTTCATTATATTTAATGAGGAAACAGTGTTTAATCAATATTTATAAAATCATTTAAAGAAAGATTAGTTTACTTATTCCTGTAAAAAATATTAAAGACGTTCGCTATTTTTAATTCATGTCAGTATATATAAGAAGCAACTCCGCGATAATAATATAAGTAAGAACAATATATATGCCGCTCTCCATTTGGCGATACCAAAGTTGTAACAGGGGAAATTATTACCAATTCGCATTTAGGTTAAAATGCACTTTCGTATAAATAACTGACTTCATTCAAAAAGTATCGCATAAACAAAAACAAATAAATAAAAGCTGGCAATGTAGATATTTGAGGATCCCATCTGTTAAAATAATGGACGATCGCTTAGCGAAATAGTTGCTTATTTAACTGTGTCCAGGAACGGAATCTTGTGAAAAAATTTAATAATTATTTTATTCGGCTGATTATGTTATCTTGCTCATCCTTATAGTATGGAAAATAAACAATTATGTACATTTTCAGGAACATAATTTTCGAATATATCACTTTTACGTTTTGAATAAATTCAATAAACATAAAAATATATTCATTCTTTAATGTATTCCGCTGTAATAACCGACATCGAAAATGAAGAAAGGAAAGCGTGAGCGATGGATAAAACGAAAGAGGGCGAGAGGAAGAAGGAGAGAGTACTGCAAAGAAATATAAAATAGAAAGAAGAAAGAATGGGGAAGAAATAAGGATGTGATGTATTCCGCAACAGCGTTCCAGGCATTTTCATGCTCATTATTAATGTTGTTTTTGATCGCATTAACTAATCAACACTTCCGTAAGCGAAGTCGGAATCATGACGGATTTCACGCACGTCTTCCGGAAATTCACGAAAGTAGCCGAAGGTAAAATTCAGATGAGTACTGTGAAAATTTCCCCAGGGGATTCGTTCTTGGTTATATGATTTAAATCGCGTTTATAAAGCGTTTCAAATGCATTCGTCAATAATAATATTTTAAATGCAATAAAACTTGATCAAATAAATCAAATTTCACTGAAAACATATTTTTTTCAATATTAATTGTAAATTAATTATTTGATTTGAATAGAATTGTAATCATTTATTTATTTATTTATTTATTTATTCAGAAAGTGATATTTCATATAATATATATAGATCGGTATTTTTGTGTCTTGCGATGGTGCGTGTGTATCAATCTATCGATTATTGATTTTCCGGAAAAAATTCGAACAAACTATAGATTTTGTTGTATTAAGAAATCTTTACAAGTACCGTCTCAGTTCATACCAACTAAGGGACACTTGTTGTAGAATTTAGACGTCGCATTAACAAGAAGATACACATAGTTCTAACGGTGATTAGATCAATGATAGAGTTTCACAATCCAGACTCCTTGACATTGGTTTTAAATCTCGTTAGGGCCACTCATGCCTATATTAGCGAAATAAATGCCTACAAACAGTTGTACAATGACATACGTAAATACATACATACATTCACACACACACATACATATATATGTACAATTCTTTTTTCATTCTCAGATCAGTGACTATATATATATATATATATATATATATATATATATATACATATATGTATATATATATAGTAATTTATAAAATATATATGGCTAGACCTCTTCAAAATTGACCTTTTTCTTCAAACATATTGAAACTGATATTATTCCCATTCTCCAAGGTCTAAATTAGCTAAATATACCAGTTATTGTGATCTTGGACCTTGGCTATGCCTGCCTCAAGAGCCATGTAATTTTATTGTTGACGTTTTTCAAAAACGCTGCAAAATATGAGATATTATGTCCTTATTTTCATTGTAGCTTTCCAGAGGTTGATATTATAGCATTGAAAGTGGTACCAAATGAAAGCTAATAAAATTTTCTTGCATATAGTAGTAAACACATGAACACCTGTGTTAATTTTAATTAATTTTAATGCACAAACATATATATTTTTATGCTTGGAAAGGACGCCATCATATAATACATAACTTTATCTAAAAAATGTTACTCTTAATGCATGTATATAATTTATTATCACTAAGTATGTTTTATCCCTTCATTTCAGATTGTAAATTAAAGCTGATTTGTTAAGATTTGTGAACTGCTGACAACATGGCATGTGGAAGACAACAACGCTTTTTTTTTTTTTTTACACAGTGATCACCACTTATCAAGGCCCGGAAGCCACTCAGGGATAAGGGTTATTGCAAGTACATTAAGTTAGTGAGGAGATTTGATGAAGTGTTTACTTAAGGGGGCGGTTCATTAGGAATTTGGTAACATTGGACTTGAAGACATCCAAATTGTAGTCCGGAGGGAAGCAGGCAGACGGAACAGAGTTCCACAGGCGTGCAGTTCTAAGAAAGAAGCTTTGTTCATGGAATCCGCGTTTTGATTTAGGCACAGATATAGAGTGGGGGAAATTTTTCACAGTGGATTCAGCTAGACGGGTGTTTCTCGTGAAAGATTGGCGAGGGGGGGACCAGAGATTGGAGTTCAGACGAGCATCTGCCATGGTAATAACGATAAAACAAGGACAGGCTCGCAACGTCTCTTCTGTGGGAGAGAGGTTGCATGGTAGAGAAAAGGGCATCCACCACTAAGCCACGAAGTCTATTTTGCACTCTGTCAAGGCAGGATAGGCTGTTTTTTGCAGCTCCTGCCCAGATATGGCAACAGTATTCCATCCTTGGACGTACTTGGCTTTTATATAGATAGAGAATTGCATCAGTAGTGAGATATCTTCTGGAGCGGTATAAGGATCCTACCATCTTTCCAGCGACCTTGGCAACAGACTTGATGTACGTGTTCCATTTCAGATCAGGAGTAAAGGTCAAACCCAGAAGATTGTCAAAACACGGAGCCTCACCCAGACGAGAGCCATCCATCACAATTGATGACAGATGGGGATCAGAGCGTTGATGATGTAAGGATAGGAGTTTGGTTTTGGATGCATTAAAGGTAACCAGCCACATCTTCCCCCACTGAACCACGCGTTCGAGATCAGAGGAGAGAGAATCAGAGAGAACTTTGTCATTTACAGCTTTTGATGTGTTGCCGTAGATGGTTGTGTCATCAGCATAGATGTCAACGAATGATTTAAGTATGTGTTTAGGGAGGTCATTAATGTAGATCAGGAAGAGAGTTGGGCCCAGGATTGACCCCTGAGGGACTCCAGCATTTATATTGCAGGCCTCCGATTTTTGTCCATCGACCACTACTCTTATGAGCCTATCGGAGAGAAATGATTTAATGATTGAGAAAACATTTCCCGTTATACCGTAGCTGGAAATCTTGTGAAGTAGACCCTTATGCCATACCTTGTCCAATGCCTTTTATATGTCAAGAGCGATTGCCCTAGAAAGAAAGCCTTTGTCAAGAGATTCACTTATCCTGTGGGATATAACTGTCAGCACATCTGCGGTAGATCTTGCAGAGCGGAAACCATATTGTGTGCCACTAAGAAGGTTATTCCTGCTGAGGTGGTTGTGGGAAAGTGGTCAGCAATACAAGTGAACGGGATGAACCAACTGAAAAGAGGTGGCAACTCCTGCCACAAGGTCATTCGGTGATGTGTATCTCATTGGGCAACCCAGCTCGAGCATCAGGGCTCTCAATTTCCTACTAATCGCCAGGTGTTCCAGTATTTCCAGTATTTGAGGAATGATAATCCCAACAGTTTTTAGCCCATGATACAGTGGATGTCGTTTTGCCCTTCTGGAATATGGCAAGGATTAAAACACTAACTAGACCAAATGCAGTCAACCATTTCATGATCCTCCATGAAAAGTACAGGAAAATTGTTAAAAACAAGGGAAGAAATAACAAACCAGAGGAAGAGAGAAATAACAAACCAGAGGAAGAGAAACGAGCTAACTTTCTGAAGGACTTAGACAAGTTATTTGATATTGGAGCAAAGGATGTTGTGGAGGAGATAAAAAGCAACAGGCTGCTCACAAAGGAGACCAAGGAAGAGGACGTCAATTTCTACTTGGACCAACAGACCACTCGCCTGGCACACATACCAGGTCCTGATAAGGTGTTTGAGAAGAAGTCTAGAGAGAAAAGCTTCCGAGAAGAAAGAGAAGATAGAATGTTATCATCAGTGACTTGTAGAATGGGAATAATATCAGTTTCCATATGTTTGAAGAAAAAGGTCAATTTTGAAGAGGTCTAATATATGACGATTAAGCTACACTGAATATTCCGCATTTCATCCACTTTAGGACTCTTCAGGCTTATGCGTATAAGCCTGAAGAATCCTAGAGTGGATGAAACGCGGAATATTCAGTGTAGCTTAATCGCCATATATATTTTATAAATTACTAACAAGTTCTACCTACGTATTGAGCTATTTTGAAGTAAATACTTTAAGTTTACGCATTAATCTATACTTTCGTATATTAATTTTATGTGAGTAAATTAAGTAGTTATATATATATATATTTATATATATATATATATATATCATCAGATGGAACAACAAAGCAAAGTAAATCTCTAAGAAAAAATTCTAAAGCAGTAAAACTGAAGCTAGCCTATTTCCAAAAGTATACAAATGTATTTGTACGCAAATTTTGACATATTTTATTGGATTGAGAATATAGGTTCTTTTTAGCACTTGTCGTTGCATTTTAACCATAGAATAGTATTATAATCTTCAATAAGCCTAAAGATTTTCATGTACTTTTTCCTCCCATATAACCAGAGATATGAGCATTTTAATAGTCGTTTTTGCTACAAGTATAGATATATAAGTAAATGAAAGCAATACATTTCAGTGTTTTTTCTAAAGTATAGCGAAATAGACATTTCCATCATGATACATTCACAAACTGTATTAAAAAAATTACTGTCTAATTCAATCCCAGTTATATAACAGGAGTTGTGTAAAATATATATTATTAGTTTCCTTTACGTTTAATCACTTATCTATGGTTTATTAGTTATATATATGAAAGTCGCTGACAAACGATATTTTTTATCAATATGATTTAATTTCTAAGCAATATACTTGAAATAGGTTCTTCAGAATTCTATATTTATTGCGTTAGAATATAATATAACCAAAACATCTTACCCTCTAGAAAAAGATTAAATATCGGTGATTTATGATTAATTTTGGAATATTTTTTACTATTGCTGAAAAGAGTGAATTTCTATTATTGTATTTAATATACTATTGGACGTACATAGTCTATAAGTTTCTACTAACAGCAACGATATGTCCAATTTCCTTTCTTATCTATTGAAATTAAAGTATTCAAATGAAAAACCATGAAATATTTATTTTAATAATACAAATAATTTCTCAATTATTTGTATTATTAAAATAAATATTTTCAAGTGTAATTCGCTTCGTTGAATAGGCAGGTCTCATTCCAAAAGTAACGCCTGTTATTTTAACTAAACAGCTACGGAGCCGGAAGTTTGACAAAAACGAACAACATTTTGAACTAAAAGAATATTGCTTTTCCACATTGTCATCAGCATTCTCAATTTCGCCAGAAATTCAATTACGTATCTTAGGTTTGGACGCCCGTTCATAACAAGTGCTGCTTTCTTAGAGTTCCACAAATTCAATATCTGCAGTAAAAAGATTTAATTTTTAGATCATGAATGCATAAGTTCAGTCATCATAACAATGTAACTTGCAATCTCTCCGATAATTTATGGCGCAATAAGAATAGGAGGCACTATTTTTAACCCCTCTCGTAGAGACAACGTCCCCATATGCTACCTTAGGCTTGCTCATAAAATAAAAACCTTTTTTTGGTGAATTCCAGCTTCGGAAAGTGTTGTGGACTCAGAAGACGTCTCAAAACGACGATTCTTTTGATTAGTCTTCAAATCATGCTGTACTAATTTATCCAACTTTTGTCTTCTCTACATGCTTTTAATAGCGAACGACTTTTGAGTTGTCGAAGTCGAGTTAAACAGCAACTTCCTGTGTGGTTGTGTGGGGATCGACTTCAATTGAGGCTTTCAAATGTTCGTTATCAACCGCAGTCGGCCGGCCGCGACCATCTTCAACTTCGAGGCTCTCGCCACTTTTGTGAAATTTCTTGAACCATTGTTGTGCCACATGTCGTCAGTGGTTCATGGGCCAAACGCATTTTTGATACAGCTAGCTGTTTCGGCACGCCAGAGTTAGTTTGTAAGCGACATGTAAAGTAGAATTTGATGAAAATTTCTAAGCGAAGAGTTTGGTTTTGTCGAATGGTTGGCGTAAAAGGTGCGCATCATTTTCTTTGTTATGAGCAAAACATTGTGGAAACCTAGCTTCGGTTCAGCTAATTAGGAGTTAACATTAAAGACGAAAAACACTCATGCGTGCTCAATAACCTTGTGACAATGGTTGTTATAAAAGTAACAGATACGTTTTAAATAAGGTCATCTACTCAAGGAGATTGCATAGATTTTTCCATCTGAAATTTTCAGGAAATTGGAAAAAAAATACAGTCGGAAATCAAATAATAGATAACTATGAATATGTTTCAAAATATCAATATTCTATTTTGAATCATCGATGAACATAATCGTGCCTATCGCCTGAATGAAACACTTTTTCTATTTTCATTTATTGATTTATGCTGTCACCGATATTTCAATTCACAAGCGAAAATGTAAATAGTTGACTTATCTTCTATTTAACAGTAATAAAAATGTATGAATTATAGTTCTTTACTTAAATGAAAAAGACAGCATATTTACATTATTATTTTGCGTTTCTTCATACTAGAATTTTTCTTCAGAGAAAAAGCTATCATGAAATTTAGATTAGTTTCATTGCATCGGAAAGGGAAAATCATAAATATTATAAAGAAAACGCTCCCAATGCGCTAGTTATTAGAACAGAGTAAAACACAAATGATAAAAACACAATTTACTTTTTAGTAATAAAAAAAGATGTAGAAATAAACAGAGTTTGAGATGGATTATAATATGCTATAATGCAATGGCAGGTTTCGAGTAAGAAGAGCCCATGCACATGAATAAAAGATGACATATAATATTCCTACTAGAAAAAAAAATGCCTCTATCGCATGAAAAGAATCCACGTTTGCGAAATAGAACGCATAAACACATTCAAATCTGAAATAAAAGGAACAATTATCATATCTTCAGTGGATAGCGCGCGTATCTATTATTAATAAATAATATGTCGTTGCAAAGTGTCCTGCCTATACACATACTTTGTCAGGCCAATCGAAACTTTATTAGATTTGTCATCGCACCTCGATATGAAACCTTGTCGTTAGTTCTCTCTTAATTTATTGAAAGCTTCATATGTGTCTGCATATGCGCATGCATGTGTGTCTGTGGAAGATGTATGTTTATATACACATATTTGATTTATGTATATATATATATATAATATATACATAAATCATATTTGATTTATGTATATATATATATAATATATACATAAATCAAATATTAAAATTGAAAACCTATTATTAATAAAATTAACTTTAACAATAGTAGTAGTAGTAGTGCTACTACTACTACTACTACTACTACTGCTACTAATAATAATAATAATAATAATAATAATAATAATAATAATAATAATAATAATAATACGTATATATATAGATGTATTGTGGTTCGTGTCCTTCCTAATGAAGCCAAACATGACTTCTGTTGCCGGGGTTCGAGTCTCTCGACTGGTGTTAATCGTGATACGCTGGACTCATGATTCCTGAAAGGATGAAACACTAGTGTCTGTAGCTATTTAATCATTATTATAGTAAATAAAAATGTCAGCCGCTTTAAGAAACGTGTTTCATATCGTTGAGTACTTTCAGTTGTAATAAATACGCGCAGATCGTCATATAATGATAAAATCATTATGACTGACGCTAAAAGCATTTTATAAGAATAAATGTTTAATTCCACAGTGTATCCCTCGCGGTGTGCGGTAGCCTGGTGGTTTGCGTTCTTGCTAATGAAGCAAGACATAACTTTTGTGGCCGGGGTTCGAGTCTCTCGACTGGCGTTAATTGTGACACACTGCGCAGATGATTCCAGAAAGGACGAAACACTAGTGTCTGTAGGTATGCAATAATTTTAATAGTAAATAATGATGTTAATAATAATAATAATTATATATATATATATATATATATATATATATACACAAACAATTGGTAAAGTTATTTTATAAATAGTAGGGTGTTTTTCTTTAAATTTTTATTAATATTGCTTATTATGTCCTACTTTTTTATTAATATTGCGTATTATGTCCTACTTTTCTGCAACTCTCAGTTGCTTACTAGCGTAGTCACTGAATTAGACGCCGGCTTTCGTCAAATCGTATTTGTGTTGTTTTTCAGGTGTGGTATGTTTGTTTTGTAAATATTATTTTAAAAAATGTCAACTGTTATTAATTTCTTGTTTTGTAACACATTTAAAATACTTAAAAAATTACAAAAAAAAATTATTTGCAGATAAATGTATCACATTTTACTATAGCTTTAAGCTGGGATCGAAAATCGAAATATTTCATAAAACACACATGCATCAACCACATTAATAGCTGAGTGTCCACCGATTCGTCTGAGAGAGAATACTGGATATTTCGGATTTATTGTTTTAATCTTGTAACTGAAACGGTAACAGGTCCATTGCTGTAAACAGAACCCACGTCATACTGTTATATACTGGGTGGTATGAAGATGACGTCTATTCTGTTTTGTTGTTGTTCGTCTTAGGAAGAGTCTTAGTGTTTCATCTAGAGCCAGGGTACATTCTATTGCATTAGCACCAAGCCTATAATTTAACTATCAGAGATGATTTAATATCTCGATAGAGAGATAGTTTGTTTGACATTTATACACATATGCTTGTTGTAAGCGTCTCTGATCGGAATTACTCTGTTCATTTATCCATAAATAACGAGACACTTGTTATAAACAAACTTGGTTTATTTGACAAACATTCATATATACACAATGCGGTGGTGGAGTGGAAGAGGTGGTGGTGGAAGAGGTGTGGTTGTGAACGTGGCAGGCAGTTTCTCGTCTCTCCTTTCTATCTCCGCGTCTCTCTGTCTGTTTTTTGTTTACCATATCTCTTTTATGGATTTTCGACCTCGTAACCCATTAACCAATTTACGTCATCGACCCATATTCTGACCCTCTCGGTGTTTGCTTTTGGTCTTACCTGCGGCAGAATTACGTCATCTCATTCCTGGGTTTCATTTTTGTCCGTCAGGGTTTAAGTTCGTTCGAACTTTGCTCCATTCAATTCTGACTCATAAAACGACTTGCGTCATAGGACCAGGTCGTCCAATTCCCCAGTTCCATTTTTGATGGCCCGGATTTCGAGTTCATTCGCACCTTGCCTCTCCCTAACCATTAGATTGATAATTAATCGCGATAGATTTTCGCCTGCGTCGATTAGATTTGCTACTCAGCGTCAATGACTACAAACAAATAAACGATAATGCAACAGTATATTAGGTAAATATCATCGCTTCCATAAATATTATAATTCAGACAGCAACAAATACATTTTACAATGCATATATGTTTAGTGTTGTTTGCTTATTATTAGAAACCAGAATTATTTTCCCAGATGTGAGAAGGTAAAAACATATGGAATCAAATTTTGCAGATTCTATTTACTTTTAACAT
Source organism: Euprymna scolopes (assembly GCF_053919585.1). Classification (NCBI taxonomy): domain Eukaryota; kingdom Metazoa; phylum Mollusca; class Cephalopoda; order Sepiida; family Sepiolidae; genus Euprymna; species Euprymna scolopes. Next base: position 35,141,527 of record NC_136511.1, read on the forward strand.
TGAATATTGTCCAACATAAACATCGTTTGGCCACTTATAACTTACAGCATTTTAAACGCACCTTGGTGTAAGGTAAATAGGATGAGTTTATGCTAAGTCATGGGCCAGAACTGATGAATTTATATTCAGTAACATTTTATCGATAAAATTTGCCCGGTCGTAAAATACGCATAAATATTCCATCTTGATTAATGCAGATTTCTTATTTATTAAGACCAAAAATACCAAAAATATTAAATATAACAGAAAATCCATGTTAAAAAATAATTGAGTAAGTAAAACGGACAGAAACTGAAACATGTTCAGACTAGTATTATGTTTTTTTTTCTGAACAGTTCACATCTTGTTACTGCTCAACGGAAAAAAAACATTACGGCTTTAATATTTTTTACAAAGAAGTCACGGCTTATCAGGATCGTGAAGCCACTCGAGGATAAGGATTAATAAATGCACAGTAGTCAATTGCAAAATGTAGTCATACTAGTTAGTAGTGGAAATTTGGTAACTTGAATTACTTAAAAGGATGGCTCTTCAAGAATTTGCTAACGTTGGGCTTGAAGACGACCATATTATAGCCTATTGGAAAGCAGGAAAAAAGAAGAGTTCCACGGACAGTTTAACAAAAGAAACTTTGTTCATAGAATCTTAGTTTAGGTTTAGGCACAGACAAAGTGTGGTGGAAATTATTAATACTGGTTTCAACTAAACGAGTGTTTTTCGTGAATATAACGTAAGAGGGCATAGATTAGAGCTCATACGAGCATTTGCCATGAAAATAGCAATAAAGCAGAGACAGGCTCACAGCGTTTCTTCAGTGGAAAAAAGGTTGCAGCGAAGAGAAAAGGGCATTCTTCACTATGCTAAGAAGTCTATTCTGAACTCTGTCAAGGCAGGATAAGTACTTTCAGTAGCTTCTGCCAAGAAGTGGAAAGAGTACTCCATCCTTAGATGTACTGAGCTCTTATACAGGTAGAGAATTGCATCAGTCGTGAGATATCTACTAGAGCGGTAGAAAGATCTCGACATTTTTCCACCAGCCTTGGCCACAGATTTGATGTACGTTTTTCATCTCAAATTAAGGGCAAAGTCAGACCCAGAAGCTTGTCAAAACATGGAGCCTCAAATCGACGAGAGTCATACATTTTTATTGATGCCTAACGGGGATCAGAGCGTTGAAGATGGAAAGATAGAAGCTTAGTTTTAGATGCAATCAAATTAACCAGACACCTTGTTCCCCATTGCACAGCGTGTTCAAAATCAGAAGAGCGAGAATCAGAGAACGATAGCTTACGGCCTTTGAAATGTTGTCAGATATGGTAGGATAGTAATCAATTCAGGTTACTTGATTATGTAGTAAATCTGATATGTATACTATGTAGCCGCCTGCAACTTCATTCCCTCGATACGGGTCCGTAAATAGGAACAGGCCTTTTCCCCAAGCGCCGGCGAGAGCTTTGTAGCTGACTGGCGGGTGGCGGCAATAATAGTGGCTTTAGTGTTGTGAGAGGTAGTCATATTGATTTTCTCGACGTCTGACTAAACTAAGTAATCCAGCGGGTTCAGGTTGGACGAGGAGTGGCGGCAATTCGTAAAAAAGCTCAGTCGTAGTACGCAATCTGAAGGCAAGCGTGGGTCTCTTTTGATGTGTGGGCCGGCACCGAGTACTGCTGCCACACCTGAAGTTTGCCAGCGGCCCCCTAATTGTACCACGTGATGTCTACATTTTTCAGCACATCTAGATACACTTTGGTGTTGACTTTAAAGCCGACAGTTGTGAGGTTGCATGATGTGGCCCTCATTTGAAAGCACACAAAAGACAACACCCTGTGCATATCCCTGTTATTTTTGAATGTGTATACAACTGGCCAACTAGTAGGTGGTTTATAACGAAAAGGAAAACCACTTTTCATCAAACGGAGATGGAATTATGTCCGACAATTTTATTGTCCAACCCTATATATACACATATGTATGTATATATATATATATATATATATATATATATATATAACTACTTCATTTACTCACATAAAATTAATATACGACAGTATAGATTTATGCGTAAACTTTAAGTATTTAATTCAAAAGTGCTCACTACTTAGGTAGAGCTAGTTAGTAATTTATAAAATATATATGGCGATTAAGCTAAACTGAATATTCGGCGTTTCATCCACTCTAGGATTCCTCCGACTTAGGCGCATAAGCCTGAGGTATCCTAGAGTGGATGAAACGCCGAATATTCAGTGTAGCTTAATCGCCATATATATTTTATAAATTACTACATATATATATATATATATATATATATATATATATATATATATATATATATATATATATATATATACACACATATATATATATACATTTTTCCGTTGTTTTTATTTTGTTTTTTTGCTTGGGCGACAATTTTTTTCGTTCAACCCTGTATGTATATATATATATATATATATATATATATATATATATATATATATATATATATATATATATATATAAAAGCTACTTTGTCAATTTTGATATCAAGCCTTGAGACATGTGATTTCCATACCATCATAGTAGAAGTTATTAGCTATTCGTACATGTCCGCATGAAAGCGTATAGATTTCTTTGCGGAATACCATGTTCAAGATTCTATCCTATTTTATTGATAGATATCCCCATTCTGTTAAATATGCATTGAAGGGATTCTAAAAGTCTAACCGGCTTCGACACAGTTATGCATGTTTGTCGTATTCAGGCAATGTATTTCCATCGCAAAACGACATGTGCTTTTGGGGGGTCAGTCGCTGTACACTGTGCATTGGATAAATCAATACATGTAAATGTTAATATATGTATTGCTATGAAAAAATACAATACTAAGAATAGAAAGAGGACATATTTATTGTAATAAATTCATTCGATTTTAAATACGGTATGATGTTATAACAGACTTTACTTTACTTCTCATACTGCATACTTTGTCAAGCTCATCTCTCTTAATCTCTCTTGGCCTTAACCTCTGTCTCGTTATTCTTTTCTACTCAATATTACTTTTTATCCGCTTATATATGTATATATATATATATATATATATATATATATATATATATATATATATATATATATATATATATATATATATATATATTGTTTCCATCTCGAGTAAGTCAAGGAGATATTAAATTCTCATTCATAGAACATTAACAATTTACTTTCACTTATTTCCTCTTTATGATCACGATTTTTAAACATTGCGTTTAATAACTTATATCACAAACAAAGTCCCGTCGTGCATTGAGTTACACAATTAACATATCAGCATTAAATACATTTTATCGGTCAAAATGTGGAGTTTTAATAATTCTTTTTAATTATAGATTTTCGCATCGCATGTGTATATATATATATATATATATATATATATATATATATATATATATATATATATATAAATGTAAATTTGGTTCGTTACAAAAAATAAAACCATATTTCTACGTTATCAATTTTTTTTTTACAAGGGTGTCACCACTTATCAAGGCCCAGAGGCCACTCGAGGATAAGGGTTAATAGGTATACATTAGTCATTGTGATTTTAGCATAGTAAACAATTTTGAAACTTCGATTACTTAGGGGGACGATTCAATTAGAACTTGTTCACATTGGACTTTTTCTTTTTCTTTTTTTCATAGGTATCAACTCATTATCAAGGCCAAGCGGCCACTCAAGGATAAGGGGTAAAGAGTGTACAGTAGAAATAAGACAATATAATAATCATTAGTAATGAAAATTTGTTAAATTTGATAACTTATATGGAACGGCTCATCAAGAACTTATTTACGTTAGACTTGAAGACAACCATATTGTAGTCAGCCGGAAAGCAGGAAAACGGAAGACAATTCCACAGGCGTGCAGTTCTAATAAAAAAGCTTTGTTCATGGAATCTACGTTTAGGTTTAGGCACAGATAAAGAGTGGGGGGAATTATTGATAGTGTTGACAGCTAGACGAGTGTTTCTTGTGAAAGTTTGGCGAGGGGGGACCATAGATTGAAGCTCAGTCGAACACATTCCATGAAAATAACGATACATTAGAGACAAACTCGCAACATCTCTTCTGTGAGATAGAGGTTGCAAGGAAAAGAAAAGGACATCTCCTACGAGGCTACGAATCTATTTTGAACTCTATCAAGGCAGGACAAGTCCTTTCTAGCAGCTCCTGCCCAGATGTGGCAACAGTATTCCATCCTTGGACGTACCTGGCTCTTATATAGATAGAGAATTGCATCAGCAGTGAGATATCTACTGGATCGATAGAAAGATCCCACCATTTTTCCAGCGGCCTTGGCAACAGATTTGATGTACGTGTTCCATTTAAGATCAGGAGTAATGGTCAAGCCCAGAAGCTTGTCAAAACTTGAGACCTCCTGAAGAAGAGAGCCATTCATTTCAATTGATGCCAGATGTGGATCAGAATGTTGATGATGTAAAGAGAGAAGCTTGGTTTTAGATGCATTAAAAGTAACCAGCCACTCCTTTCCCCATTGTACTACCTGCTCAAGATCAGAGGAGAGAGAATTGGAGAGAACTTGGTCGTTTACTGTCTTAGATGTGCTACCATAAATGGTAGTGTCGTCAGCATAAATGTCTACAAATGATGTAAGGATGTGATTTGGAAGATCATTAATGTAGATCAGGAAAAGAGTTGGGCCCAGGATGGACCCCTGAGGGACACCGGCATTAATACTGTGGGCTTCTGATTTTTGCCTATCAACTACTACTCTTATGAACCTATCAGAAAGAAATGATTTAATAATTGAGAAGACATTTCCAGCTATACCATAGCTAGAGATCGTATGAAGTAAACCTTTATGCCATACCCTATCAAAGGCCTTAGATATGTCAAGAGCAATTGCCCTAGAAAGGTTGCCTCCGTCGAGAGATTTGCTAATACTATGAGATATAACTGTAAGCACATCTGCTGTAGATCTAGCAGAACGGAAACCATATTGAGTGTCACTAAGAAGGTTATTTTTGTTGAGATGGTTGATTACTTCTGTATTTAACACAGATTCTAGCAACTTACTCATGACGCACAGGAGACTTATTGGCCTGTACTGAGAGGGGGATGAGCGATCACCTGAATTCTTAAATACAGGGCATACGGATGAAATTTTCCAGGGAGATGGGAAACTATTCTCCTTAAGACAACGTTTAAACAGTTTTGTAAGTATGGGCGCTAGTTCAGGTTGAAATTTTTTGAGTACTATAATCGGAATACCGTCAGGGCCAGTTGCTTTACTGGAATCAAGGTTTTTGATTAGCTTGGCAACATCACGTACAGATATACGTATATCACATAGTGTGTTTTCAGATACAGGAGGAAATATTGGGGGTTGACTGCCTTGATCGCAAAAGGTAGAATTAGCTGCAAAATTCTTGACAAAGAGTTTGGCTTTGTCTGATGCTGACGAGATTACCTCAGGTCCATTGATGATAGTTGGAATGGAGCGCACACTTCTGTTCAGAATTCTGTTTGCTATTTGCCAAAACTGGTGGGAACCAAGCCGCTGCTCAGCTACTTTGGACTTAACAGATTGAGCATACAACCATCTTGCGCTCTTTATTACTTTCTTACAATGGTTGCTGGCAGTCCTGAAAGCGGCTTTAGTTTCCATACATCTATTACGTTGGAAACAGTGGAAAAAGTGATGTCTGTGCGCAACGGCAGCAGCACATTCTGGAGAGAACCATGGCTGGCTGTTAGGTTTTTGCTGAAACCTTTCCGAGGGTATGAAACGATCAATACCTACAAATAACCATTCCGTCAGGTTTAATACTATAGAGGACACATCCTTTTTAAATATGGAATGCAGAGGTAGATCAGTTATAAATGTACAGAAGCTATCCCAGTCAGACTTAGTGTATCGATATACTGTACGATGGAGAGGTACGTCTGGGGACTTATTACATTTCATTTTTATCTTAATTGATACAACAGAGTGGTCGGAAGATCCAAGAGGCGACAGAACAGAAACTGAACATAGTTCAGGGCAAGTTGTGAGAAAAAGGTCTAGTAGGCTCGCATACTGGCCGTCATTGTCGGGCACACGGGTGGGTTCCTGAACAATCTGAGTGAGGTCATAGGCAATGGAGAAATCATGACAGAACCTCCTCTCATCATCGGTCTTTATTTATTTGAAATTTTCAGACAACCCATCTTTAGAGTCGAGGTATGTTTTTATGTTATTAAAATAAATTTACCTCGCGAATTATTAAAATATTAAATAAAATAAATATATTTTTTAACTGTTACTGCGAATCTGTTCTGTTGATAACACTGAACTTCCGGTTCGATTTATTTCACAGCTACGAATTGACGAAGGATTTCATTTTCTGTTAACTCGATAAGTAAAAAAAACAAAAAAAAACATAATTCATTTGTTTATCTTCCAAATGTTTTAATTTCCACATCTTTTCTTTATTATATAAGGCCCCCAAAAAAGTGTGTCGCTTGCTATGCTAAAACAAAGTTTGTTTTTTTTTTCTAATTTCAAAATATGTTGCACCATTATTGTGATGTTTAATTTGCAATATATTTCAATTTAACTTTTATTATAAAAAGTTTTAGTTTATGATTTGCTTCCTGCAAAAAAAAATACCCTCTCTGAAAAAAACAGGCAAAACTAGCTGATAAAATATGTAAGCCTTCTGGGGAGCTAACCGCTTCAATATAATTCCAGAAACATATAGTGAGAAAACACGGAACATTTTATATATTGAATATACTATATTTATAATTTTTTATTGTAGGATTCTCCTGATCTCGCGGGGTTTTGTAAATCTCAGGTGACAACATTGCATCACTAAAAAAAACACTACAGGCTGAATGTAAACAGAATGTGTTTTCAATATCGGTAAATTTTCAATGGGTTTAATTACATGATTATTGATAATGTAACCATGTGATTGAACTTTAATTTAAATTAACCACACGTGGTCGCAAAATGAATGCCGACGCTCAAAGTGTATACACATTTTGACTCCTCTCTTTACTTAAAAATTCACCAAAAATCAGGAAATTAACGAATTTTAATGAAAATTGCAGTATTTTTCAAATAATGATCGCAAAATATAATGAACTAACTATTTTTACTTAACTCTTAGTGAAATGTTTTATTTTGATTAAACAAAAAATACCTTTACTAAAGTTATGGTTTTCAGTGGTAAATAAAAAACGCAAGAATTTATTTTTGCTTTTTTTAAAAGCATCGTAATTTGTAACAATAAAAAATAATTTTTACAGTGACATTACGAAAAAAAGCCCCTAAAGTCCGTATTAATGAATTCGATATAACTCGAAGAAAAATGAATTTTCGCATACTATTCAGGAAATTAAAGATTCAATTAGATTCCTATTTCAGTCACCTAAATTATTTAGGGTGAAATGAGTTTAGGAATTTATAGCCAAACCTAAATATCTTTTTGGTAAATATCCAGATACGCTACTACAATGTAGTAAATATCTTTTTGGTAAATATCCAGATACGCTACGCAATGTTTAGGGGAGGTGACGTTGGGGGGCGCCATCCGCCCCCCCCCCCTCGCGCCCCAATGTACAAAGTAAAATCTTCGGAAAATGTTAAATGGTGTTCTAATTGATAAATGTCGGTGCGTTACTTACGGAAAATTTGAAAATTGTATGTTCCAGGTAAAAAAAGACAGATAAATTACCCCCCTACTCCAACTTGGTGTGCTTTCCTTTTCTTATTTTATTTCTTTTTCAGCTAATTTTAAATTTTCCACCCAAAAAGTGCTATAATGTATTTTTGAAAATTAGAAAATTCTATGTCCTGGAAAAATAAAAATCCCCTCCCCCCAACGTAGTTTGCTTGGTGAAGCTGTCGTTTATGCTACAACGTGCATGTGCGTAGCATAAACGGAAGCTGCAAAATGGTTGAAAGAAGTTCGTGGGTTCAGGGGTAAATACCATGCAAACGGTAAATTTGCTCCAAGTTTGACTATCAGATTCGTTGTCAGCGACCTCAATTACCTGTAAAAAAACAAATTAGAGTGGTCGGTGTTCTGTAGTAGCGTATCTGGATATTTTCCTTTTTTTTTTTTCTTGCTTAAAAAAATAGCATTAATACAGTAAGTTAGGTAAAATTTGCATAGAATGCTCTGCTTTACGGTTGTAAAAGTGGAACGAAAATTTGGATTTCGTTCCCTTTTAAATTAGGTACATTTTTACATTACGTCCAACTCATCGTTCACATTCGACACGTCAACTTTATAGCTTTTCGGGTATTCTGGTAAGGTTAAGGGTGTCTATTCCGAAAACCGTTCTTAACATGGGTAGATTGGTAGGTGTGTAAGAAATTTTGTGAAAAATAGTGAATAATTCCACCCCGTCTTTCCAAGCTTATAACTCCTCGAAAATGTAACTCAAGCCCTAATTTTTTTTCCAATTAAAGGAGCAAGGACCAAGGTTTCATTAAAAAAAACCCAAAAAAGATGTTTTTTTTTTAAAAAAAAAGGTTTTAACTTCGGACTTTACAGGTAAGTTTCTAAAAAAACACTACTTTTTTGTTTTAAATTTGAATATATTATTTATTGACCATTTCTCTTCAATTTGTGATATATAACACTTTGGTGAATAAATTATTTACTTCTTAATAGACATTTGAAAATGGGAGGCGGGAATTATTCTACCCCCTGTATTTCAAAGCTTATAACTACTCGAAAAATGTAATTGAAGCCCTATTTTTTTTTCAATTAAAGGAGCAAGGACCAAGGTTTCATTAAAAACAAAAGAAAAAACAAACAACATGGTTTAATAAAACAGGTTTTAAACTTCGAACTTTACAGGTAAATTTCTAAAAAACACTACTTTTTTGTTTTAAATTTGAATATATTACTTATTGACCTTTTCTCTTCAATTTGTGATATATAAAACTTTGGTGTGTAAATTAATTATTCACTTTATACTAGACACTTGAAAATGGGGGGGGCGTGAATTAAAAAAAACGTTTGTCTAAAATATTATATTTTGTTTATTGGAAAGAGCATAAAATTTCACATTGACCCTGAAAATATCGTAAAAATAGAATCAATAGAAAAATGTTGATAGATTTTAAAGTTTAAAAATTGAAAAATATTGAGTTCGTAAAATTCATTACTGTTTTAAAAAAAATATTTCTATTACTTTTAAAACAACTTTAATAGTTTATTTTGGAAGTATATATATATAGAAAATAAACAACCCACTTTTAAAAGAGAAATTACGACATTTTTATATTTTATTCGCAGTTTCGTGATAGGGGTGTAAAAAATTCCTACAAAAGTTCTGATACATCTACTAGATTGGAGTGTTTATTCATTGTAAATGTACCCCACAACCCATAAATGGCGACATTTCCAATGTAAATGGTAAGCTGGACGTATGTAAAAAATAACAAAAAGATATACCAAACTGACTTTTTCGTTTAAAAATGGAATTATTTCCCTTTCGTTATTAACTTTAAAAAAAATTTTTTTTTAATAAATATTTTGTGTTTTATATACATAAAATACAATTGTTGCATGTTACTGTTTTGATTATATTCCTTTGAAGGGGGGCACAATTAAAAAATTAAGAAAGATTAAAACGAAGCGAAATTTAAGTTTCCGTTCCATTTTTACAACAACCGTAAAACAGTGCATACTCATAAGTTTTATCGTAATTTATAAGCATATTGAAACACTAAATCAACATTTTATTTATTTATTGCATAATTAATAATGGTAGTATTTTTCTGTTTATTTTCTTAACATCTGTTAAAAAAATGAATAATTTGTACATTCTCTTGGAAAAAAGAATTAAACTTTTCTCTACTTTCACATGTGTTCCATTTTAACAAACTGAGCCACAGCAACGCGTGGCCGGGTACAGCTAGTATATATATATATATATATATATATATATATATATATATATATATATATATATATATATGCGCAGTGCCGGCAAAAAGAAATTCCGCACATGCATTCTTTCAAAAACTGCAAATTTAAGTACACATACACACACACACACACTCATATATAGAGAGAGAAAGAGAAACACACACACATATACACGCGGGAAAAATAAAGTCCGCACTTGTAATGTTTTCAAAAAACTGTAAATTTAAGGTAAATTAAATGTAACTGTTTAAACAAACTATACCTTATTTGATTAGCCTTTTATTCCGCTATAATTTTACATGTTAATATTTGACATTTAATTGAAATATTCTAGTGTTCACGTCAATTTAAAAAAAAAACAACTTTAAATTGAGGAGGCAGAACGAAAGTCTGCAGCAACAAATTCGCTTACAACCAGCTTAAATTCTCGCCCCTAAATCAGTTTAAAATATCCACCAACAGGTAACAAAACATTTCTAATCGTAATGTTGTTGCTTCAGGTTATACAACGTAACATTAATCCATATCCCACGACCTTCTCTTAGTGATCGTCAAGAGTTCATTAATCTCCATCTTTCTGGTTTATCCAATCGAGAAATCGGCAGCAGATTGAAATCTGATGAGAAAACGGTACGAAGGACTGTGAAAAAGCACCAAAACACCGGCAGTGTTCGTGATGCCCTAAGGGAAGATAATGCTATCAAGATCTGCAGCTTAAGAAACAGATTTGAAACGGCTCTCTAAATCCAACAACAGTGCAATCTTGTTAAAAAGATTAAACAGATTGAACTAATTAAAGGAATTTAATTTGCGAGGATTTGTTTCAAGACACAAGCCAATGACTTCTGTAAAGAACTGAGAGCGCCACCTGGACTTCGTCAGATGCAATGAAATCACAACAACGTGTTTTAGCGACGAAAGCAAGTTCAATAGGCTAGGAAATGATGGTAGGGCTTCAGTTCTAATGCTGCAAGGTGGTGGAAGTTCAGTTTTGGTGCGGGGCATTATTAGTACCAATGGTCCAGGGCTTATAGTTCGCTTGTAATTTGTTCGCCTGTTGTAAAAATGGAAGGAAAACTTAAATTTCGCTCCGTTTTATTTTATTTTTTTAATTGTGCCCGCCCAACGAATATAATCCAAAGAATAACGGTGCTTCTACATTTATTGCCGAAATTGGAGACGCCATTTTATTTCACGCAGTTTCTGTGGAAATCCTGGTTACATTACATTATGGCCGTAGCATGAAATAAATAACCCAAAATGTAAACTGTAGAACGATTGCCGGTAAAACAAAAAATAAAAAAATTTAAATAAAACAACCAACTTCCCCGTTAAAAAATGGAAAAAAACAATCATTTTAATTAATTTGTTGTTGACCTTTCAAAGTTGCTTGAATTCAAAATAACGCTTCCAATTATTTATTTGTTCGAAAAAAAAGAAAAAAGGAAAAAAAAGAAAACTAAACTCCTGTCACACTAAGTAATTTAGGTGACTGAAATAGGAATAGAAAGATTAAGGACAAACCTGAAATTCCCCAAAGAAAAAGAAAGTGTTTGTACACGTGAAAAAATAGTAAGTTATGGCCGAACCGTGAAATAAATAACTAAAAATATTAAGTGGAGAACGATTGCAGTTAAAACAAAAAAATAAAAAATAAACAACCCAGTTCCCCGTTATAAAAAGAAAGAAACAATCATTTAAATGTATTTGTTGGTGACTTTTCACAGTTGCTTTAATTCCAAAAGAATGTTTCCAAATATTTATTTGTATGAAAAAAAAAGAAAGAAACTATTTTATAAAAATCCGTTGTTGCTTTCATTACGAAAGTGTTCTATTAAAATTCAAATGTTTTTATGCAATTTTTTCACTAAATGTTTGTCCGATTATATTTTGATAAATTATTATACAATAAATGTATTGGTTTTGTTTCGGTTTTCCAATGGCGCTCGCCCAGTTGAAATCCTGATGAATATATCATGTGATTGTCTGTTTTTAACAACCAAAAATGTTCCACGGAAAACTGTCACATTCTCATTAATTAAATCGAAACATTTTCAATTAAACAGGTCTCGGAGTAGACACCCCAAACCTCCCCATGTTAAGAAATGTTTTCGGAATAGACAACCCGTACCTGTGTCAGCATACCCGGAAACCTATAGAAATTGACATGTGGAACGTGAACGATGATTTTGCCGTAATGTCATCATGTACCGGCATATCATTCTATGCAGAAATTCTTAAGCTCCTTTCACACTAATTAATTTAGATCATTGAAATAGGAATTTGAAGAATAAGGACAAAACTTAATTTCCCCAAGGGAAAAAAGTGTTTGTGCACGAGAGAAAAAAAGTTATGATAATTTTTTTCACGGCGAGCTTACCAATTCAGTTAATTTTTGAAGTTAAATAAATCCACTGTAGAAATCCATTTCGAGATAAATATTAGTTTTCTTTGTAGAATTCTAAAATAATTATCAAAGTCAACTCCTAAGATATTGAAGTAAATATTACAAAAAAGAAAACACTTTGTTTGTGCTAATAAAAGCGTCAGTAGTGAAATTCTTTTTGTTTTGGGTTATATCGTAACGATGTTTACAATCACAATGAAATCTGAAAAATGGGAACATAAAAGAAACGAAACGAAAGCATGGGAAACGAAGTAATCCGGAACTGAGGTTTTTATAAATGCATGTAGAAATGCATTGTTTACATTTTTAAAGGTAGTATTTCTCTATCCGAGTCGGTGACTATTTTAAGCAGACATAAAACCATTTGTTACTAATCGAAATTGATATGTGCGTAATCGCTTTAAATGAAAATTTAACATCTTACATTTTGTAATGCGCTAACTGTAAAATTAATCTTTAACTCTGTAATCAGTAAAACGTAAACAGAAAAAGAAAATATCGAACGAAGCGAAACTGAAAGAAAAGGAAATGATATATTTTATGTTAATGAATAGAAAAAGAAAAGAAAAGGAATCACCAAGAAAAGGAGAGAATCTTGTTTTTTTTTCCTAGTGTAATAATGTTTCGAAATAAATTGTAAATAAGCAATGTATAAATAGGTGTGGTGCGTTTCTTGCATTCGGAAGCATTTCAGTTTCTGTATGCAACTACAAAACCCGTAATCGGTGTGCGTTCGTATTAGTCCCTCGTAAACGATGAAGTGGCGGTGTAAATGGAGAGCAGGGAAAGGGGGAATTAAATAGAGAGAAAATATTTTACAACTTCCATTGATTCTTACATGTTTTGGCAGGGAACTCTCATCAGAAAAAATATAGGAATGTATGATTATCGAACAGGTTAGAGGTAATATGCCTATAGCACACCTAAGATAATGTGCCACAGTTTGTGCATATTACACTTGCATGTAATGTCTCCAGTTTTAATCCTATAAAGGTCAAACTCAGAGGGGAAAAGTGAGTTAATTTTATTTATATAGATAAGGAGGATAGTCTCTTGAATTATATATTCCATATGTTGCTATACAAATTATATCTTATTTCGTAGGTGAAAATGTTTTTTAAAACATCTGGTTAATGGGAAACATATCAGGTCAATCTTTGGTCTTATCTTGAAAAGCTGTAATAGAAATTCTCCGCAAGAATGAGAGAGCCTGTGGATTTAGTGTCGGCATCTTTTTTATTCCACGCTGTCTTTTTCTAATTTGGAAAGTTGAAACACTTGTCCTATGCACCTATATTACTAGACGTTGGACCCCTTACTCCCCTGAGTAGTGTGAGTCACCACGACTGGTCGCCTTCTACCCATCTTCAAACTCTGAACACTAACTAATTTCCTCATATCTCCAAAAACATCATCTTAAAATGACGTCATTAGTATATGTCATTAAGATAATCGCTTGATGTTTATATATATTAGTATTTCTTAGTTGTCAATTGAAATAGTATAATAACATTTATAAGTTAACATTCCTACTAACTATTAAATGTAAATAAATATCTAAATATTTTGATTATTCTAAATAAAACATATTGGCTTGAATAATCATAATAATCGTCGCCCATCCACCTTTCATCGTTGTCCGATCAATATCGAACAGCTACATGTTGGTTGAACAGTATGTCCTTAAATGATCTCGATAAATTCGGATATAACCCTACCCCTAACCCTAATCCCTAACCACATACAGGAACAGAGCAATGAGTGTTGGGGGGGGTAAATATATAACTTTTATAGGGGAACCTGGGGCAAAATGAGACAGCGGGGTAAAACGAGACACCACAGATAACTGAAACAGAGTGTGTGTGAGAGAGAGAGAGAGAGAGAGAGAGCTCTTTCGTGAGGGGTCTGATCAAGTGATCACGTGGTAACGCCTTGCCGCCAAAATCTACCATTGCTTTATTCAGCCCCGTACATCAAAAAGGGGTAAGTATTCAAAATTTATCCATTTTGATCTGTGATTAACTGTACTCTGAGAGTGCAGAAAGGTGGGTAGCCTGTCAAAGGGACTGTAGGAAATGGACACACTACGGCTGTGCAGGTCTAAACGAATGTAACAAGACCCCAATCTTCATTTGTGAGCTCTGTGAAGACTGGCTTATTCAGACCAAGATCCGTCTCGTTTTTCCCCAAGCATGGGGAAAAACGGGGCAATACAGTTAGCTGAATAAAGCATCTGTATTTCATTTGAAAATAATTTCTCATCTTTTTTGTTGTTGTGGCATTGTTTCCCAATACTTTGAATGTTCAGTACACAGAATATGGTTTATATGTCAATGCTGCCTTTGACTCGACAGTTTTTTTCCCCTTAAGTATCTCGTTTTGCCCCAGGTTCCCCTAAGCTTATTTAATAAGGTGACAAGTTCAAGCACTTCAATTTTTTGAGTCGTTGTATATATATATATATATATATATATATATTCATTCAGTGGGTATAGTTGTTTTTCTCATTCATCGATCCAGCTTTTAGAAAAAAATAAGTTGCCTACTTATTGTTACCAGGAGAAGAAATGTGCTGTTTATCTGTCCTGTTATATTAAAATTCGCTTCATCAACTTTTCCGTCCTTTTTTTTAAAGTATTTTTGTGACATTATCTCGGGATATTATCGAAAGGACAGCACAGTCTAATTGGCGTCAATGCCATGCGGATTCCATAGGCTTTACAACGAATAGAAACGAAAAAAGTTAATGGTCACGAATAGAAAAAAATCAGCGTGAATTATAAACACAAAAATGTAAGTGATGATATTTACACCCATGCGTAAACGCTATAGCTATTTCAATATTTTTGTACACATATTGTTTTTTTTTTATATTGGGTCGAAAGTAAACGTCGAAAATGGTACAGTATATATCAAATCCAAATTGGCAGATAGCCTTAATAAGCTGTTATGTTATGGATTTTATAGTTAGCAACTATCAATATAGAATATAATTTTTGTACATACTTGTTATGATAAACTTATTATGAAACGAATAACGCTGATTAATACATTACTTCATTACGTACATGATATTCACATTTTTGAAAAGTAAATTCGTTTCTCAATATACTGTATTAAATCTAACTGAAATTCGAAAATCCTTACTTATATATAAAGGCAAGTTTTTATGTGTGTGTCTGCGTCTATGTTTTGTTCTATGTGGACTCTGAAACAGCTTGGCCTGTTTTATTTTTTAAATCACATAAATTTACTTCACGTGTCTGTAAATGTCATGGGGATTGTTTAAGACGGTTTTCTGTCAAAATATCGAATATCGGTAATCAAAACAATCGATTTAAGAACGAACTACTGTTAACACCCATATACAGCCTAACATCGCAAGTACATTTGCGAATTTTTATCACTGCAATAGGCAGAAGGACTAAGTAGATTACAATGTATTGTGAACTATTACACAGCGGGAAGGAATATATATATATATATATATATATATATATATATATATATTACTGTTATTTATTCTTTGCGCCACATGAATATTCCCTATTTCTTTAGGCAAATAACATCTGAAATGAGCCGAGTAGTTCAAACCATTCAAGACAAACAAAATATATGTTTCATAGGTGTAAGTATAAGTGCGCATCAAATATGCAGGATGCTGGACGTTTTATTATTTTTAATATTTATGTTTGCTTGTATTAGATTATCTGCTCAAGAACACGTAATTAATATAAAGGAATACATAAAACGGGAGTAAACTCTATACACCATCAATATATGTTAAAATCTATATCCATATATTCGTATGTACTTTTTATGCTTTATTTCTAATATAATACATGAGTGTTTACTATATATCTATTACGCGAGTTCTAGTTAATCTTCTTGCTTCTTACTGCAAGATTTACATATTTTATTACGCCACAAAACAAGAAAAAAGAAAATGGAATTCTTGATATGAGTTTAATGCATGAGGTAGCTTTCATTCTTTGAAACAAGTAGAAACCTTTTTTTCAGAATTTTTTAATCTTTTAGTCATTATTTTATTTCCAGTATCGAAATGTTTCTGTAGAAAACAATCGTGTCAGATCATCTATCGTTTTTAAAAATCAATTGTACATTTATTTTAAATAAACCTATCTATCTACCTATATATATATATATATATATATATATATATATATATATATATATATTATATATATATATACAAGCAAAAAGTACCCGTCGTTGACTGGGTTAAAAAAACAGCCTACAGAAAATGGAATCTGATTTATGAAAGTATGATAGGTTATGAAAAGGAAGGGTTGTAAAGAGATAGTTTCGAATTTGAGGGTATCAAAACCAAAGCAAAATATAATGAAAGTAAAAATAAAATAGATAAACCCCATAATTTATTATACCATACCTGTTCACACTGAAACACTTATCACAATATTCTGTGGATCTATATTAAAAAACCTTGTTAAACTTTGTGACATATTTCCATTATATGGAGGTCAGGCGCAAACGAACACCCCATAATTTTATTATACAATATTTCTTCAAACTGAAACATAATTATCAAAGTGTACTTACGCAGATAGATATGAAAAATCTTTATTATAACAATGTGATACAAAATGGGGAATTAGCAATATCCTCATTATACAACAATATACTTATGTGTCCGTGTGTGTGTGTCTATGTACATTTTCCAACGCAATAACTCTGTCAATTTTCGGTCTTCAGACTCGAGATTTGATATACAGGGTACGGAGATTTGGGAAAATCTTTGTAATCCATTTTCGGCCAGGAATTTGTCTGTTAAACGATTTGAACTTGGGGAACGCTACCAAACTGCTACGCCAATTTTGGGTCTAAACACTTGAAATTTTAGATATAGGTTCCTTGGATATGGCTCTAACTTAATAACTTGAACTGAGCCAAAAACAATAAATTTTAAGGGGTCATAATAGGGGTCAAAGTTAAAAAACTTGACCGGTTTTTTTTCGCTCAACATACACCTCCAAACACCCGGGCAACGCCAAGATGAAATGCTAGTATGTATATATATATATATATATATATATATATATATATATATATATATATATATATATATATATATATATTCCGTTCTCTATAAACTAAAGAGGTCGCGTTTATGTGTTATTATTTGTCAGGCATACATTGTAATAATTACAGTGTTCAGTCCGGGAGTAGTATTTGTTTCAATTTAACCATCAATTTCATAAATAAACTCTGCTAAATTTTGAAATGTGTAATTTTTTATTATTAGCACCGTTCTTAATATAAACAATCTCTCATGTGACCATCGAGGTTGCACTTATGCATCAAGCAATTGTTTGATGTCAATTAGTCATTATGAGTGTAAATTAGTACAATAATGGCCGCGTATTACAGTTTCTTATATTTTTCATAAGACATCTCGCTTTATAACAAAATCAATGTAAGAATATAGCGAAAGAATGACATACATACGAATATTTTGTTGCTTTCTGTGCACACCGTATAATTATGGCACACTTGACTACTTATTGTGTACAACACGTGCTTCGCATTTACATTCTATAATCATTCTTCTACAATATAAGATCATTACACATTGGCTCCAAACTTCGACAACTTATGAGACATTCAAGTTTTATTTTACATACTAGCAGTCCATCCGGCCTTGCCTGGTCGTAAAATACGCATAAATACTCTATTTTAATAAATGAGATATATGCATGAGGATATTATGCTGTTTTTTTTTTACAAAACCTCTCACTTCTTGTAAGTCTTGTATGGAACACTGTTGTCATATTTGGGCTCGTGCATCTACTACTTGTCTCTCACTCCTGGACAGGGTTCAAAAGAGCATTGCCAACCTGATAGGTCCTGAACTGTTATCTAGGCTTCAGCCTCTGTCCCATCGACGAAATGTTGCATCCCTCTTCCTGTTCTACTAGTACTTTAATGGTGAATGCTCTGACGAACTACAAGCACGTGTACCCCCTCGACGTGAATACCCGACAAGCAGCCAAATCCCACCCCTTCACAGTAAAGATCCCTAGGTGTAAGTAGGCGTTCTACTCCAATAGTTTATTCCCCAGAACTTCTAGACTTTGGAACTCCCTTCTGTACTGACATGCAGAAGTTCAAGTGTAATGTGAACAGACATCTAGCTACTCATCTCCCTTCATAATACCCCTACAACTTATGTCCCCGATAGTAGCCCCCTACTTTAAAGTGGCACAATGTCTTGTTTGGGGTGAAAATTGAATTAAAAAGTATAAAACAGAAAAAATTAGTCGAATGAGATCGTAACTAAAACCTAAAAACAATGAGTCAAGTGCAATAACCATTAGACCAGCGTGACATAGTCTATAAAAGGGGTTTTCAAACTACTTAATCATCTGTAATTGTAACTATTCACTCGTGAAGTAGCAAATAAATAAAAATCTGATGTCGCTCGCGGATAAAGTTTTTTTTTAATTTTTATCCATGAGCAGCCTTTTTTCTGGATGAAAACGAATTAAAACATTTTCAAAATGTCTGAATATACGATATACCAAATTTCATGTCTGTAGATGAAAAATTCATCTATAATATAAATCTCATCTGTCTGTGTAAATGTATGTTTGCATGTATGCACGTATGTCCCGCAAAATTTTTCGACAAAGGTTATAGATTTTCATGAGATTGGTATCGTTTTTAAACTTGACTCTTCGCACGATAGGTATCGGGAAATTAACCAAACGCATTAATTACTTCACCTTCAACTGGGCACTTTTCTACAGGGTAGGGTCGCTTTTATTGCCGATATTTTCGAAAGTCTCTTTTTGATTGTCTAGCCTTAATTTAAACCTACATAACTTCCGGTTTGGCGATGGGCGCAACAGCTAACGTGTGAAGTTTTATATTTTTCACTTTCTTTTCCTCCTTCGCAGTATGGGTTCGAGCCTGTCTGCCTACCGCCATTTTTTTTTTGCTCAACCAACACCCTTACACACTCCTCCACTTTCTTTTCTGCCTTCGTGTAACGGGTTCGAGCCTGCCTGCCTGCCTGCCAACTAAAACGTTGTTTTTTGCTCAACACACACCTTCAAACACCCGGGCAACGTCGAGCACCCAGGCTAGTTTAGTATATAGGTTGAGAAGTGTCTTTACACACACATACCACACATTTTCACACATACACATACAGATACTCATCTTTATAGATACACTAGATATATTACATGTAAAAATATTCCAGCTCTTAACATTCGTAACATTCGACGCGTAGAAACACAAATTAAATATATTAAGGTAAGCAACAATGAATTTCTAACGAGTACACGTAATGGGGTTTTTATTAAATTTACATTAATGAATAGTCGAGATTTTGTTCTGACATTTTACATTGGTTTTCAAACTTAACAGTAATTAATTAAGTATCAGTGTGCACTTGGATCTATAATTATTTTTATTCGTAAAAAGCGTTTTGTTTTTGTCGTGTCTAAAATAAGATAGATTCGAATAATAGAAAATTCAAGGAATCCCTCTAAATATCTTGAAGATGCTTCTATAGTAGTTGATTAATCACAAACCAATAAAACAACAAATTAAACATGCAAACATGAAAACCAAAGATACAATCTCATTTAGTTTTCATTTAGTATATAATTAACATATTCATAATAGACTAGCGTGATCTGTGGAAATTCCACAGAGGACTTATTCATATTTATTATATTGATGTTTGCATTCTATAGATGTTCATTGAAAATGGAGACGCGCTGATATTGTTGAAGCTCTTTTGTTAAGACTGCAAAAGTATTCATTGTAAGCATGAACGCCCGGTAAAGCCCGATCGTAAAGTACGATTAAATATGATATTTTAATTCTTGCAGATTTCTCTATACTAAATATATATATATATCCATATTATTTGGGTGCATCAGCTTGAATGGAAACTGATATATATATATATATATATATATATATATATATATATATATATATATATATATATATATATATATATAACTTGAGTTCCTTCGGCCATAATTGAAACCGAAACTAAAACTTATGAAGAATTCTTGATAAAATTATTTATAAAAACAAAAAAATAGATGATTTAAGTGCAATCAGCTATAGTCGAAACCGAAAACAAAACTTTTGAAGAATTTTGGGGGAAATTATATGACAAGAAATAGAGGAACGTAACATTAAACGACGCGGATATAAGCGTGACACACAAAAGAACACACACGCTATCGTATTAATATATAGATTTGTAAATTTATAAAACAATCCCTAGAGCAAAGATAGTATATGCGTAAATAAACATTTCACGCCAATGAATATAAATATATGTAAAGTACTCTATTAAGATTTGTATGATGTTATCCTGATAAACTTTTTTTTTAATGACTATACTTTGTAAAGCACACATTGATAATAAACCTAAATTAATCCTGAGGCGTACCAAAGTGGGATAAGATCAGAGATAATCCACGGGAAAATATCTCTTTTCATACAGAACAGTGCGCAACTAATGCTGGTGCATGTTTCAAAGCAGCAGTTGAAGCGCATGTTCTCCCATGGTTCACATCTTGTGTAGCTATCATTGCTAGAAAGCAGTATGCATTCCGCCAAATGCGACAAAAATCGAGTACAAATAGACAAAAATATATAGGAGCTAGAAATAATGTTAAGAGAAATATAGTCGCAGCTAAGAGAGTCAATACCGACATCACCAGAAAACGTATCGAGTTGCAGAAAATATGAACTCTTGATTTTTGGAAAATTTATGACAGAGTGGAGTAAGTAATGGACAGAAAGCATTTACTTGACGTTGTTTGTACGGCAACCGAGAAGGCAAACTTGCATTCACGACAATTTGCGTCTAACCTAAGTTGGACCCAGTCGACCACTTCATCCAGATTTCTCTTTGCTGATAGAAGCTACATTCGATCTCTAATAACCCTACTCCAAGTCCGTGATATCTAAAACATCTAAATACCTCACAGGTGTGTACTTGATCTCATCCCACCTACAATATTAAAAATGCCCCAGTTGACTCTAAACTTTACACCAAATGCCTTATCAAATCTTGCTTTCCCAACTGCTGAAAAAATATGCGTCTATGATACTAGTTTACAAGTATTCTTGCCTACTAAGTTATCGCCCCATTTGCCTCCTCCTTATTTTCGCGAAAATACTTAAGTCCTTAATTAATTAAGCACTAGTCCAAGAGCTTATAAATGCTAAACATTTTTAAACTAACGGTATAGATTTGGATAAGTCAGTATTACTTACAGATATCCTAACTATTAACTCGAAACGTATATACCACGCATTCCATAGGGCAGAGGAGCTTAGGGCAGCAAGCATACATTATCGAAGGCCTTCGAAAGTGTATGGTACAATGGTTTTCGCAAAAAAAAATTAATCATATTTTCTCACTGGACGAATACTAAAAATAATCAAATATTTCTTAAACGAAAAGTCAAGTTTGCCCTCGATGGTCGATCTCTAAACAATATAATATGAACGCGGGTGTGCTTAAGTGATAGATCTTTGGACATTTGTTATTCCTCATGTTTATTAATGACTTATCTGAAATGTATATATTTGTGATGACAGGTGCTCTACATTAGACACGAGAGGAAAATGAATGATAACATATTTTTAAAAAATGCCTGA
The DNA here is from genome assembly GCF_053919585.1 of Euprymna scolopes. Lineage (NCBI taxonomy): Eukaryota > Metazoa > Mollusca > Cephalopoda > Sepiida > Sepiolidae > Euprymna > Euprymna scolopes. The sequence continues at coordinate 35,163,540 of NC_136511.1, forward strand.
AACTTTAGAGGTAAACATCCTGTCTGTAGTGGAATAAGGGCATAACTGGATGGTCAAATATAAGACTAAGTTTTTCCCGTTAATAATTACAAGAAAGTTTCTTAATCACTGATTGTCATAACTAATGATACACTAAATGAAGACTATGCGTTCAAACTACATGGTTTAACGTTTCCAAGAAACATGAATTAGATCAAATATATCGAGGGCATTGTCAAGACTACTACAGAGAAGTTGGGTTTTCTCTGCCGTGCTAGAAGGTTACTTACACTTGACAGTGACTCGTTCCTCTTCAAGGTCACCGATCGGCTATGCGTGGAGTATTACAGCCACATTTTAGCTGGTAAATGTGCACCTTGTCTCTTCTTCCTATACAGTATTCAGAAAAGACTCGCCAACCTCATAGGTCAAGCACTGTCACCCAAACTCCAGCCTGTCCCATCGACGAAATATTTCATCGATGTGTGGATTTTACAAGTATTTTAATAGAAATCGATCCGACAAATTTTAAAGCTATTTTACCACATATACGGAAATATTCCCTACTAACTCGACAAGCAGAAAAATCCTACCTCTAAACTGTTGAGAGGCTTCGATGCCGGAAAGCTTATAGTCAAATGGGTTCCTTCCTCGGATTACTAGGCTCTGGAATTTCATCGCTGAAATGCATGTAAAACTGTCTTGTCATGCAGAAGTTCAGGTGTAATATGAGCAGACATTTTGCTGCTTAACTCCTTACAGAATAGCCCTGCAAATTTAATCGCCAAATGTTGCCCCTATAGCCCAATTGCTCCGTGCCTAGTTTGGGGATAAAATCACTGAAAAAATGGCATTCAAATAGAACAAATGTAATCCTAACACACACCATTCAAACTTATCTTACGCAATCGTGAACTTATGTACGGTATAATCCCTGGCACGGCGGTATTCGTTAGATCACCGAAGTTAAGGAACGTTGAGGCTCCTCAGTTCAAAATTAGTGACCAATTTGGAAATTCTAGGCGCTGCATGTCGCAATCCCTCTGCAAAAATCTAACGTCGTCATCTCCCTTAACGGTGATATACACGCAACTGGGGACCGATTGTGAATTTCATACCCCCTATGGAACTTTCTCCTTTGAGGGAACTTGTTTAGATCCGCATAGGATTAGCGCGGTTTCCAATTTTTATTCAAATCCTGGGCTTGCACTAAAATTACGTTGATATCACAGAAAGAAAGTTTGAAGAAAAAAATATAAAGTTTTTCGCTTTATCGAATTGCAGAGCGAAATCGCTGATATTCTCCAGGAGTGACTCACTTCTCTTTGCATGAACACAAGGAATTATTTTCCATTTTTAACACGTGCAATTTAAAGAGAGAAAACATAGTAAAGTTAGAGATCGTTATTCATTATTAAAACGTTTACTGTAAGAAAACATAAACACTATGTAATATTTAAATAGTTTTTTTTTTTTCAAATAAATCTTTGCATGCTTTTTTACTATTATAGCTAATAATTGTTTGAATAACTGCCATAACTTTAAAAACCCCAGTGCAATATGCCTTGATTGATGAGAACAAAAGTAAAAAAAAAACGTTTCAGTAAAAGATTGATATATTATCTAACGCGTCCCTGATATAGCACGTTTATCTGTCTATTTCGAAAGCATGCTTATTGAAACTGTTTTTCAACACAAACAATTAAAGTTCTTACATTAATCACGGATTTATATTTAAACTATGAATTCATTATCATAGATTTGTATTTTAATCATGTTTTATGTTTTAGTAAAATACAAAACTTTAACGTGTCGATCTACACATAAAAATGATGTTTAAATGTAAGCTAATTCTATACAAATGTACGGGAAAAATTTTGGAACAAAAAATCATGAAACGACCTGTTTTCTATGTCGACAACCGACATTAACTGTAAGCTGAAATAGATTACTTTACAGGTGAAAACATCTAGGAAAACATTATTATTTACAGGCCGTTTCTTTCAAAACATTACATTTTCTGCTGTTTGTTTACTTCATAACGAGTTTCTGCTACAGTTCTGGAAGTAATTTTTATCCTCTAAGCTAGGCAGGAAGAAATAAATTAGCCGTCTTTATAGGTACAAGCTATGAAAAAATAATGATCAAGTTAATATAGATAGCGATGGTGTTTATGAGGAGTTTTCCTTCGTCTATTTACGATGTAACTTGGTGTTCCTTGTTTTATTATGTTGGCACGCATCCAGAGAAGGAACCTTACTGAACAATAAACGTTATTATTTTTTAATCATTGTTTTCGCTCTATCTTACTGATGTGTTCTAGTATGGTTTCCGCGACGGTTATATGGGTGTTTATTTTAGATACCGAACGACTGAAAAAGCGTTCAACCTCAGAAGATCACAAGCCGAAAAACTGTTTAGTGATCGTTTTTTTAGGAAGCTGTTGTACGCTGATGATGCTGACCTGGTGATATACTACCCAGTAAATATGCAATTAGTGATGGGTCTCTCCACGAATGCTTGTACCTGCTTGTGACAGTTAACATTAAGAAGACTAAGCTCATGTACACTCCCGCTCCTGGTGATCTGTATATGAATCTGATATCTTCGTCTACGAAAAGCGCCTCGAAGTCGAAATGATGGCACTCTTGATGCGGTAATAACACATAGTATCAGAAAGGCATCAGACGCATTTTGAAGGTTACAAGATAGAGTCTGACTTGAACCTGATCTAAACTCGTACAACTAAAATGTCAGTATATTAAAAATATATATTGCCATCCTTACTCTATGCGTGGGAAACATGGATTCTGTACCGGTCAGGAGATGTTTCATAGGCATTGTCTTAAACACATTCTTGGTATACTAATTTAATTTAATCGGATATTTGAGATAGTCGATTATTGATACTTATTGAAGGTGTCCCGATACAAACTATTAGTGTGATAATAGGCATATTAAATATTAAAGTACGTCGCTTATTCTTAGAGACAAGGTCTAAAAGCCCGCTATCCTTTACCAAACGTTTCTTGTTTCAAGAATAATTACGCCAAGCTGTCGTGGGACCACGTATATAACGTACCATCGTATGGAACTTCATAAAAATCGGCGTATCCGTTTTTGACTGTTTACCGTATCAAAACTAAAGCTAATGTTGAAAAACTATCGCAGGATTATGTTTGTTTTTTTATGTTTTCTCCATTTTTATTTGATATGTTTTAATCCATATTTTGTTTATTTTTGTTTTTCTACTTCAATCTTCTATTAAACATATGTTTTGAAAAAACTCCTTTTAATTTTATCCCCTTTCCAATTGATTTCTCTTATGATTCCAGAATTATTCTTATTTTTCTCCACATATTATGTCATATGAGCTTGTATCTTGTTTGGTTCTGTACGACCTTCGATCTGAGATAATCCTCCGAAATTCAAACCCAATCCGAATTGATTATAATTTTAAGTATAGTGTGCTTTATCAATCTTTTTAAATACGGTTTTTACCTCGAGACCATCCAGCTTATTTTCAATTCCCTTCGAAATATTAAGGTCGATATATTATATTTTCGATAACGGGTGTTCATAGACACTGGTACCGATTTACTCATGTCAGTTTTAAACAATTGACAGAAATGCTAGCTTTTCATTTATTGTCTTTAAAAATATGTATTCAATTACATATATTTGAAATGAGATTTTTTTGTAAAACATTCGGTATAGATTTCCTCATGTAAACTTATATAAATTATATGATTTAAATAATTCAAACTGAATTAAGATATTGTCACAAAATACATGGACTTTTTATTTGTTTAAAAATGAGAAGAATTTCCTCATAACAACTAAATATTTCATTTTACTAGAATCACGTTTCAGCCAAAAGGACAAAGAACGTTATGTTATATGAAGTTTCATCGTACATTTGAAAAGCTCAAATAGAAAGAAGACCGGATAATATAATGTGACTTTTTTATGTGTTAGATCGATAGATAGTGACTTTTACGTACATATAAGTAAATATATATATATATATATATATATATATATATATATATTTACATTTTCACCCCAAACAAGGCACATTGCCACTTTGGTGTAGAGAGCTACTATCAGGGGCAACCACTACTGGGGTACTATATAGGGATTTGGGCAGCAAGATGTCGGTTCACGTTGCACTTGAACTTTTGCACGTCAGTACAGTTGGGGAAGAAGGACCTGGAATGGAATTCCAAAGTCTAGCGATTATGAGGAAGAAACCACTGAAGTAGAAAGATCTTTTACATCTAGGGATCTCTACTGTGTGGGGGGGGAGTTTGCAGCCTGTCGGGTTTGTCGAGGGTGTTCACGTCTTGGGGGCACAAGTGCTTGCAGTTCGTTAGAGCATTCGCCATTAAAATACTTGTAGGACAGGCAGAGGGATGCAACCTTTTGTCGATGGGACAGAGGCTGAAGCTTAGATGCCAGTTCAGGGCCTATTAGATTTGCGACTCTCTTTTGAACCTTGTCAAGGAGCGAGAGACTAGTAGCCGATGCACCAGCTCAAATATGACAGCAATACTCCATACATGGGCGAATGGTGGCCTTATAGAGGTACAGGATATTTTCGGGTGTTAGTAGTTTTCTAGCACGATAGATAGAGCCCACCCTCCTTGCAGCGGCCCTGATAATGCCCTCGATGTAATTGTTCCAACTCATGTTTCCTGTGAACCGCCGGAAAAATCATTTAGAATTTGTAATTTTTCATTCACTCATATTAAAATGAATTAAACAAGAACTGTTACTCAATTTAAGGTATAAATAATACTGCATAATTGCTAAAACATTCAGTAATTCTTTTTGGGAAACGCTGTTGTACATTGAAAAAAGAACCAGTTCCGCAGTGGTTAGTGGACTTGGAAAAATCAATTGTAAAAGTTATATTCTTCGGAAGGTTGACGGTTCAATCCTCAGTGTGGGCGATCGAAAAATACAATTGCGAAGTAACAAGAACATGCTACATTCCGGGAAATAAATGAAAAAGGGTTCTGCTCGAAATTCCGTACAAATTCCCGAGGTTGACAAAAACATTCCTGAGTTTGACAATATATACCTAAAAATGGTTGGGGGTTATATCAACCGAAACGTTGTGAATATCATATCCAAAGGTGAGAAGAGTAGTCCGATAATTACAAATCATACGAACAACTAATCCTCATTTCAAAATTTCAGAAAAGTCAAAAAAGAATCGATATTTCCTCATGTTTTATTCAATACAAACTCAAATTGTTACTCCAGTCATAATTTACTTGCCTTCTACTCAAGCATTTTTCTTTGCGTTTTAAACAATTGTCACATAAATAAAACGCAATGTAAAGTTATCGAAATTAAATTTTCTTTTGTAAAGAAGTTCTAATAGACATTCAACCCAGGAAACAAATATACAACTGATACTGCTCATTCTTCTTAACTCTAATAATAAAGTTATATTTGTCGATCGATAAAAATCATTGGTTTAAGGATGCTGGTAAAAATAAATGCTTTCCAAATTTTGTTTTCAATGTTATTTTCCAATTTATTAAACAAAATTAATGTTTCCTACAAAATGAAATGTTCCCGGCTAAATGCTATGTTTCCTAGAAAATGAAATGTTCCCTACTAAATGAAATGTTTCCTAATAAATGAAATGTTTCCTACAAAATGAAATGTTTCCTTCTAAATGAAATATTTCCATACAAAATGAATTGTTTCAAACTAAATGAAATGTTTCCTACTAAATGAAATGTTTCCTACTAAAAGAAATGTTCCCTAGTAAATGAAATGTTCCCTACTAAATGAAATTTTTCCTACTAAATGAAATGTTCCTACTGAATGACTTGTTTACTCCTAATTGAATTTTCCCTAGTAAATGAAATGTTTTCTACTAAATGAAATGTTTCCTAAAAAATGATATGTTTCCTACTAAATAGAATATGTTCCTACTAAATGAAATGTTTCCTACTAAATGAAACTGTTTCCTACAAAATGACATGTTTCCTATAAAATGATATGTTTTCTACTAAATGAAATGTTTCTACAAAATGAATTGTTTCCTACTAAATAAAATATTCCCTAGTAAATGAAATGTTCCCTACTAAATGAAATGGGTCCTACTAAGGAAATGTGTCTTACAAAATATAATGTACCCTACTAAACGTAATGTTTCCCACAAAATGAAATGTTTCCTACTAAATTAAATGTTTCCTACTAAATAAATTGTTTCCTACTAAATGAAATTTTTCCTACAAAATAAAATGTTTCATACTAAATTAAATGTTTTCTACTAAATCAAATGTTTCCTAATAAATGAAATGTTCCTACTAAAGGAAATGTTTCCTAATAAATCAAATGTTTCCTACAAAATGAAATGTCCCCTAGTAAATGAAATGTTTTCTCCTAAATGAAATTTTCCTACTAAAAGAAACGTTTCCTACTAAATGAAATGTTCTTACTAAATCAAATGTTTCTTACAAAATGAAATGTCCCCTAGTAAATGAAATGTTTCCTACTAAATGAAATGTTCCTACTAAATGAAATGTTTACCTCTAAATGAAACGTTTCCCTTTAATGGAATAGTTCCTACCAAATTAAATGTTTCCTACTAAGGGAAATGTTCCTATTTAATGAAATGTTTCCTACTGAATGAAATGTTTCCTACAAAATGAAATTATTTCTCCAAAATTAATTGTTTCTACTAAATGAAATGTTCCCTAGTAAATTAAATATTCCCTAATAAATGAACTGTTTCCTACTAAATGAAATGCGTCATACTAAGGAAATGTGACCTACTAAATAAAGTGTTCCCTACTAAATGAAATGTTTCCACAAAATGAAATGTGTCCTACTAAATCAAAAATTTCCTACAAAAGTAAATGTTTCCTAGTGAATGAAATGTTGATACTAAATGAAATGTCCCTACTAAATGAAATGTGTCCTACTAAATGAAATGTTTCCTTATAAATGAAATGTTTCCTACTAAATAAAATGTTCCCTACTAAAGGAAATGTTTCCTTATAAATTAAATATTTCCTACTACATGAAATGTTCCTACTAAATGAAATGTTTCCTACCAAATAAAATGTTTCCAACTAAATGAAATATTTCCTACTAAATAATATGTTTCCTACTACAGAAAATGTTTCCTACTAAATTAAATGTTTCCTACTAAATGAAATGTATCTTACTAAATGAAATGTATCCTACTAAATGAAACGTATCCTACTAAATCAAATGTTTCCTACTAAATGAAATGTATCCTACTAAATAAAATGTTTCCTACTAAATGTTAATTTGTTACTAAATTAAATGTTTTCTACTAAATGACATGTTTCCTACTGAATGAAATGTTTCCTACAAAATGAAATGTTTCATACTAAATTAAATGTTCCCTACTAAATGAAATGTTTCCTACTAACTGAAATGTTTCATACTAAATTAAATGTCTCCTACTAAATTAAATGTCCCCTACTAAATAAAATGTTTTATACTAAATTAAATGTTTCATACTAAATGAAATGTTTCCTACTAAAGGAAATGTTTCCTAATAAATAAAATATTTCCTTCTGAATGAAATGTTTCCTAATAAATGAAATGTTCCCTACTAAATGAAATGTTTCCTACTAAATGAAATGTTTTTACTTAATGAAATGTTCCTACTAAATCAAATCTGTCCTACTAAATGAAATGTTCCTACTAAGTGAAATGTTTCCTACGAAGTTAAATGTTTCCTACTTAATGAAATGTTATCTACAAAATGAATTGTTTCCTACAAAACGAAATATTTCATAGTAAATGAAATGTTCCCTACTAAATGAAATGTGTCCTACTAAATGAAATGTGTCCTACTAAATGAAATGTTCCTACTAAATGAAATGTTTCCTACGAAATTAAATGATTCCTACTAAATGACATGTTTTCTACAAAATGAATTGTTTCCTACTAAAGGAAATATTTCATGGTAAATAAAATGTTTCCTACTTAATTAAATGCTTTCCACAAAATGAAATGTTTTCTACTAAATGAAATGTTTCCGACTTAATGAAATGTTTCCTACTAAATGTGATGTTCCCTATTAAATGAAATATTCTTAGTAAATTAAATGTTTCTTACTGAATGAGATGTTTCCTACTAAATGAAATGTTTCCTACAAAATGAATGTCTCGTACTTAATAAATTTTCCCTACTAAGTGAAATGATCCCTACTAAATGAAATGTTCTCTACTAAATAAAATGTGTCCTACTAAATGAAATGTTCTCTACTAAATGAAATGTTTCCTTATAAATGAAATGTTTCCTAATAAATGAAATGTTCTCTACTTAATAAAATGTTTCCTACTAAGTGAAATGGTCCCTTCTAAATGAAATGTTTCCTACTATATGAATGTTCCTACTAAATGAAAAGTTGTTTACTAAATGAAATGTTTCATAGAAAATGAAATGTTCCTACTAAATGAAATGTTTCCTACTAAATTAAATGTTCCTACTAAATGAAATGTTTCTTACGTAATTAAATATTCCTACTAAATGAAATGTTCCTACTAAATGAAATGTTTCCTACAAAATAGGATGTTCCCTACTAAATGAAGTATTCCCTACTAAATTTAATGTTTCCTACAAAATTAAATGTTCCATACTAATAGGAAATGTTCCCTACTAAATGAAGTGTTTCCTACTAAATGAAATGCCCCCTTCAAAATTAAATGTTTATTACTAAATGAAGTGTACATAAATCCAGCGCAGTCGCTTTTACTGTCCTTTTTGCATAATGTAGTTTTTATTGGACATTTTTAATGGAGACCCCTGGAGACAAAGCATGGATCCACTTAATGTAAGGAGCTAACAAGAACGAAAGCTGATTATTGCAAGATCAGAATATGCCTATTGACCTTAGTTTTGAAATAGTTGTGAGTAGAATGTAAACATTGAACAAAAAAGAATTCAACAACTGTGTAGTCCTTCTAAATAAGCTACTAAAATAGGAAGCGTTAAAATAGCGAATTGTTGAAAAAAATCTAGAATAACGCGTCGAACGAGCTAGTAAAAAAGAAAGAAGGGATATATTAGAAAACTCTGAGGAATATATACCGTAATATCATTTGTAGAAAAGACTGAGGCTAGCAACATCTCGTCTGTAAGAGATGGGTTGTAGAAAATATGGGGCGATCAAATTACAGATACGTTTCTGCTATTTATAAAAAAACCCTTCAAATTGGATACAGACTCTCTAGCACAAGTATGACCACAGTTCTCCATATATGATCTGATAGTAGATTTGTATTGATAGAAAATCGCCTCGAGTGTGAGAATAGGTTTAAAACAATAAAGACGGCCAACTCCACGAGAAGCAGAAATATCACTGAACTAAATATATAAACACTAAGAAACATTTGATGAGAAAGAAAGATCAACATTTTTTTCGAGTCGATTTCTCATCGAGAGGAAATACATTCATAAGAATCTCAGGTAGAAATTCAAGAAGCCTGCGTTTGACGGAAACTAGCTGAGTTTTAACAGGATTACCCAATCTATAATAGATCCAAATCAACTTCTAGATTAACTGCATATTTTAATCCATCCAAGAAAGAAGGACAGAAAGCATTACTAGAATATAGAGTGGTGTCTTTAGCATCAACGTTAATTGTATAATATCTTCTTGAAGGTCATTTATATAGAAAAGATGCAGTGTTATGCTTAGAATTCAGCCCTGAGGAACACCGGTATTAATAGGAAACGTGAATGAAAATACTCTAGCAAGAGTTGCTCGCAAACGTCGATGTTTTTGTAGAAGGGCAGTATGCCACACTCTGTTGAATGCCTTTTAAACGTCAAGTGCAATGACCCTCCGCTCGTCCGAATTATTCATAAACCGACGGATATGTTCAGTTACTACAGTTAATAGATTAGATTTTGAACAATACCATGACCGCCATGTTGAGCATCAGTAAAATAGCAGACTTTCCAGAAAATGAGCAATCCTGCTGTATACCACCTTTGCTTATCATACAGACAAGACTAACAGGGCTATATTTAGCTAGATCAGATCGATCACAAGCAATTATAAAGATGGGGATAACAGAGGATTCTTTGACACAAGAAGTAAACCAGGGTAGAAACAGAAATTTAATAATTTCGAAAAGATAGATAAAAAAGCGAACGTTTTGAACAGAAGTCTTAAAGTAGTTTTATCACCA
>NC_136511.1:35176220-35296220 GCF_053919585.1 Euprymna scolopes
AATAAATCTCTCCAAAGTTCCTGTTCTCTTCGAACTTATAGAGTGGAGGTCTGCTCAGTGCTCACTCATCGGTCTTTTCTTTCCTACTTCATGCGATTTGGCTATTCGGTCTCACCGTTTTATGGGAGTGGGGTCAGTGATGTAATAATGGGGTATGGAGGAGTTAGAAAACTTATAGGCGTACAGCTTCAATGTTGTCGGTTCGATGTAGCGCTTCATTTTTAGTCTCTGCAACAGTTTGTCTGGCCTGCGTTTGTTGCTTCTGTGTTTTAGTCTCCACATTCAAAGGGTTATCTTAATATTTCAACTGTTTCCATTATTGTTTTCCGTTGTATTTTCCAGTCATTCCTTTGATTCCAATTTCTCCCATTCTTTTTTCAACATTTTTCGGGATTGTTCGTAGGGCTTCTACTATTATAAGTATTATTTTAGTTTTCTTCATCTTCCATATCCCTTTCGGTTTTCTGGCTAGCTCTGTGTATTTGTTCCGTTTCTCTTTTTCTTTGATATTAACTATGTGTTCAACTGGAACAGCAAAGTCAACGATTTGACTGGACTTTTCTTTCTTGTTATTTATTGCAACATCCAGTCTCCTTGCTTGTATTGGTTTATCAGTTTGTATGTTCATGTCCCATAGAATTTTGTAATTCTTGTTTTCAAGTACTGTTGCCGGCTTATGTTTGTACCACTTATCTATCTGTTCAAGATACAGTCGTTTGTTTGATTCCAGTGTACTGCTCGCACCCACTTGGTTGTGCCTGTTCTTTTATTTCTCTTGAGCCAGTATGCTGCATTCACTTACTATATGGTTTATCGTTTTGCTTAGATGTGGTTGGTTTTTATCGAGTTATCTTCTGCTGCAGTTATTAGGGATTCAGTTTCGCGGCTTATGTGTCCTTTTCCCATCCATGTAAAGTGTTTTCGTTATTTTTATCTTTTGTCATCTTTATGAATCCTCCATCTAGTTGTTTTTCTTCACATTTTTCTTTTCTCGTTTATCTCTCGTCTGTTTTATTGATTTTTCCGTATCTCTTGCTGTCATAATTATCCTTTCAGCGTTTTGCATTATGCATTTTCTTATTCGTTTTGTGTCCGTGTGTGTAATTCACACCGTCCTCTGTTCACATATTAGAAGGATTGGATTTTATTGGTTTCAAAAGTCCCGTTTTGTTTCACTGTTCATTGTTCAATGGTAGAATGAATGGACGTATGTACAGGGAAATTTTGGAGAAAAACCTCCAGAAATCTGCTGATTTGTTGGGATATAATAGAAATTTCGTGTTTCAGCAGGATAATGTTCCCCAGCATACTGCCAAACTAAGCAAAGAATGGATAAGAAATAACCGAAATGTACGTTCTTATTTGGCCGAGTCAGTCTCCAGACCTCAACCAATTGAAAATTAGTGGAAAATATTGAAGATCATGTTCACACGAGATTCAACAACTAGAACAGTTTTGCAAAGAAGAATGGCGCAAAATACCATAATATTTTTACAAAAAAAAACATGTGTGCAACTATAGAAAGCCATTGGAAGCTGTTGAACGCAATAAAGACTATGCAACCAAATATTAAATGAATGCATCAAATACTTTTGCGTTGGTTGATTTATATTTTTCCTTTAATATAAACTTTCTAAACTTTAAGTTTGTAATTACTACCTCAAATATTAGTTAGAATCGTAATAGGAATATACTGAGCTAATTTTACGTAACAGCTTGAACCCTAATTAAAGTTGTGAAGAAAAATGTAGCGTAGCACTGTTAGTCTTAATAATTGAGCATATTTATTAGAAATCCACAATAACTAAGACAACCATATATCACAACATACGTTTTATTATACAGTGTATCATTTTAGTATTAAAATTATTTCATAACTATAATGACAAGTTTCCACTGTATCTCGTTAAAATATATTCCAAACTGACTAATCGTCAGGCACAAAATAGAAATGTGATACATATATAAAAGCACAGACGATCTGTTGTTTAAATGCAACGAAACGTACCTGCACGGCCTTCATTTTTTTTTTTTTTGGTTTTTATCGAATATCCAGCTTACTTTCGTAATTCTTATTTTAATTATTAGAGAGCTGTTATTAAATTTTGTGTTTTTATATTTATTTTATAATTAAACCATCTTTTAATTTATTTCGTTTATTAGTTTATTTATTTTATTTATTTTTTTACATAGGCATCGCCATATCAAGGTCATGAGGCCACTCGAGGATAAGAGATAAAGAGTGTCCAGTAGAAATTGGGTAATATAGTACTCGTTAGTATCCATGAATTTCGGTAAATTTATTAACTTATATGGAACGGCTAATCAATAATTTGTTTACATTAGATTCGACCATAATCATATTGTAGTCAGCTGGAAAGCAGCAAAACGGAAGACGATTTCATAGGCGTGCAGTTCTACGTATAGATTTAGACACAGATAAAGAGTGGGCGGAACTAGTGATAGTGTTTTCTGCTAGACAAGTGTTTCTTGTGAAGGTTTGGCGATGGAAAACCATAGATTAGAGCTCAGCCGAGCATTTGCCATGAAAATAACACAGAGAAAACTCACAACATCTCTTCTGTGAGAAATACGTTGCAGGGAAGAGAAAATGACATCTCATACGAGGCTACGAAATCTATTTCGAACTATCAAAGCAGGATAACTCCTTTCTAGCAGCTCCTGCCCAAATGTGGTAACAGTACTCCATTATTGGACGTACCTGACTCTCTTAATGTAGATAGAGAATTACATCAGCAGTGAGATATCTACTGGATCGATAGAAGGATCCCACCATTTTTCCAGCGGCCTTGGCAACAGATTTGATGTACGTGTTCTATTTAGATTACGAGTAAAAGTCTAGCCCAGAAGTTTGTCAAAACATGAGCCTCCTCAAGACGAGAGCCATCCATTTCAATTGATTCCAGATGGGGAGCAGAGCGTTGATGATGCAAAGATTTATTTTATTTATTAATTTATTTAGTCATACACTTCTTTATTTAATTATAAAGTCTTGTAAACTTTTGTCTATCTATCTGCCTGTCAATCTGTTTGTCTGTCTGTATAAGTCGTTATATATTTTTAAAAGCTTCTCAGTAAGCCTTAGTTTCGTATACTTTTTTAGTCTTAATTTACCGGTTTCATCGTTGATTAAAAATTTATTTCCTTATTTTAAATAACAGTTTAGTATTTAAATCTATTTTGATAATTTTATTCACCTTTTCCTACTATTTATGTATTTAAGCAACGTGCTATATCTCTATTTTCCCACCTTTTCCACCTTGGTGTTCGACCATAACGCGGTTTGTTTTAATCGTTTTCCTACTTTTTTCTCTTGTAAATTGAATAAAATGCAATTTTAATCGGTTTTTCATTCTTTGTTTTGAAAATTCCATCGATACAGCTTTCAGAAGCGAGGCACGAAACCGGTCAGCTGGCTCCCCATTTCTCTTTCTTTCCTCTCCTGTTCCCCTGTTTTCCTCCTTTTGGAGGAAAGATTAAAGGAATATATATATATATATATATATATATATATATATATATATATATATATATATATATATAAATTTACTTTTAATCACGAATCATAAAATTCTTCCTTTCCTAATTTCAATATATATGTATATATATATATATATATATATATATATATATATATATATATCCTATTCGATGAAACTTTTGATTCGATAATGTCACATTATTTATACCTAGACGATTTAGTGCTTTTTTACGTACGTATTATCATATTATCATATTAAGCTGGGTAATTCTTTAACCCATAATCCTGTAAATCTATTATTGAACATCAAATTCTATTAATTAATAACGTACACTATGTTATAACTACACGGTTGCAATGTCATAAGAGCCAATGAAAAGCTTAACATAATTATATTTTTGATAAACATCATATAAGTTAATGTGTTATGTATGTAATCAGGCTTGTACTTGTTCTCATGAAATTCATTCATCACGAAAGTGTCATTTTGTATGAATAAGACATCACAGTTCTATTATACGATAACCTTTATCGAAAACTGACTTGTCCAGAGAATGGATTCACACATGCACAAATATTCAAATAAGCGCACAGAGTATACACACAAAAAATTAACAATATCATTTCTTACATTCAGACGCGATTTTCTGTACATTTTTTTTTGCTGTAGTAATTTCTGTTCATTCATTAGTCATTTGTCCCTCTTGTCGATTTTCATATTGCAATTCAGATCCTCAGTGTGATACCGCAGATATTAAAATAATGACCGATATATCTGCGATATGACTGATAGTCAGACCATCAGTTTACTGCATTGCTTGATTAATTCGATTCTTTTCTTTATAGATCACGCCGGTGTTTGTAGGTTACGTAAACATACCTAAATTTTCGTCCCCTGGCAAAGGAGGGTGGACCTGTAAATTAACCCTTGTCCGTTCGTATGTTCTTCCTTTTCGTCCGACATCACTTTTCCCAATAACTAAGCCTTTGAATTTTTGGATATTTTGCACAAATATTAAACATTATATGATTTAAAAAATTAATTGAATGGATTTTCCGGGAAAACTTTGGTTGCCTCCCCCGAATAGGGGGAGGGGCTTTCGGGTTAATATGACAAAAATTGACACTTTTGTGCTTATTTAAAAACAAATTGATGCCTTGGATTTTTATAAAACTTTCTGTTGTGACTAAGGGATTTCTATATAATATTGTTTGTCTATACTTCACGATAACTGTTGGGTTTGCCCCGGCGGCTTCTTTAGAACTAATAAAAACACTACATTTTACCATATTTATCCAGAATTTTCTGTGTATGTTTTGCATTGTGCTGAACTCAAATTTAAACATGTTAAGGCCTTGAGGATATTTGAGTTGAAATAGGGGGGGGGTCATGGACTTAGTCGTTTCCTTTTTTGCATGGCGAAGAACTTAAATTTACATATGTTAAGGCTAAAATCTGCACCGTTTGTTCATTTCTACCAGGATTTGATGTCCCCTGAGGACATTTGGGGCTAAATAGGGGAGGGGCAATGCTGAAATTAGTTACTTTTTATGTCTCGTTAACTGTGTACTCATGCATGCCTCACTTGTTTTTTATATAAATCATTCACACAGAGTACTTATAAATTACTTCTGGATACACTGTTTCTGCGGAATATCCTTCGACCCTTTTGTTGATTTTCAGCTATCGATTTTGTTCCTCTGAGAATAACTGCAACTATTAACAAGGGATAGATATATTGCTGTAAATACCTTCTGGATGGCTGCTAGTTAGATAGGCGATATGTAAAATTTTAACATCGTTTTATTCTCGTGTCTTATATGGTTAATGCTATATATTCCTTTGGAGACAATGCTGATGTGTTTGGATTACGTATGCATATTTTTAGTTTTATGGAAGTAATTAAGAATAGTCAAGTACACAGAATAAAATATAGCCCCCCCCCTTGTGATAAGGTGGCTCTATTTTGGAATTAGTCTAAATATCAATTAATTGTAAGATAAGTTCTTATAATTAAAGGAAAAATTATTGCCAGATTCTTAAATGACACATTAATATCAAGTTTCCTTTGACAACATAAAAGTTATTCCTTCCAACGATCCATGGTTTAGAATCCACTGGGATCTTTACATTTATTTTACTTCAGTCGAAGTTCTCAGAAATCAACGAGCCCACAACCTGGGGCTAACACTTGAAGTCTATATGAGATACAAATATATCCGAATGTTCCATTAAAGTTCTTTATTTCTCAAACACTGAGTTAGTAAATAAATTGAGAACATAATTTTCCTCTCCGCAATTAACCATTTTCATGTGTTGTAGTATATTTTTCATTTGGGTCTCTTGGTCTTACTGGATTCCAGGTCAAGAATTTATCTAGTCTGGTGGAGTATCCAGCTTCATGCTATTAATTGAGGTAACATCCCTTGGAGAAGGTGCGCTATTCCTCGTAAAACCTAATATGAGTTAGCCATAGTGAGGAAATCTGATTTGAGCAGCGAATACAAAACGTGATGTTGAATATTTGGTCAGGGTTTACTTCTATGGAAGCAGTATCCCATGCCAGGTTGTTCTGATAAACCCCTGTACAGAGAGACCTTAGACACTCGTAGAAAGCGTCTAGTAGGCATTCAAGTTCTCTCCAGTAGGCATTCAAGTTCTCTCCAGTAGGCATTCAAGTTCTCTCCAGTAGACGTTCAAGTTCTCTGTTTCTGTGTGAAACACTTAGTGGCTAGCCAATTTCGATGGCCCAGTGTCTGATAACGCGACGCTTTAGTCGTTCGATCACCGTAGAACGTTTTCATATAAAGTTTATGCTTTCTATCGTTGTGGTTGACAGTGGCATTGCTTTGTTCATGGCAGTCGCACGAGACACATCGCTCTTAATGCTGTAAGTAGAGTTTGATAATTGAATAATGCGAAATGTCACCTAAATAGCTGTTTGCTATGTCCTTTCTGTCTGGATGAAAAAGGAAACGAATAAAGAGAAAATTAATTTATTCTCATATTTTCTCATGTTATTTCTTTCTTAATAAGCTCATCTAAAACACAAACCAATGTATTTTTAACACAATCTTTCTTTGCGAGATATAAATACACAGAAAACACATCAAACGGCAATGATGATGAGGATGTAGTAGTAACCAGTAGACAAAAACAACGACAAGGAAATAAAAGAAAAGAGCAACGTCAGCATCAGTCAGCAATATACGAAAAAAGAAACAATTATAATGGAAACTAAAAGAGTCGTAAAAAGAAGCCACTTAAATGTTACCAAACGAGGTGTCTAGATTAAGTTTCCAAACTTTTGTCTTATAGGCACTTTAAAATAGTACACATTTTAAACTCTAGAACTAATCTTTTCCAGCTGACAATAAACTTGGAGTACAGTCTAAACAAAGTATGGAAGGCCCCATGGTAATCCTCTTCTGTTAGCGTGCCAATGACCCTCGGGACACCCTCTGTCATTTCCTCAGTTATCTCATAACGTCCGCCTATAAGGTTTTCCTTGAACTTAGAGACTAACGAAAAGTCACAGGGAGCAACATCTGGACTATAAAGAGGGTAAGGTGCTGAATTGATCTGCTCGACCATCTCCCTGTTATTATGACAACGTCTTACTCTCTCACATTTTTGAGCACCCCTGGCAAAACCTTTGTACAAATCTTTTGCATCTTTAGTTCCATGCGAATAACTGTGTATACAATTCCCACATTGACAGTTAACTGTGCACTTAATCTCTCTATAGACACACGGTAGTCCTTATCTATGAAGTTCTATATTTGGCCAATAAACTCTGGTTTTCTTACTTCCTTACTCCTCTCGAGTTTCTCATCATAATCCACAGACTCCTTGCCTTCATTAAATCTCTGTTGAACTCAAAACCTGGTGGTCGATTCATGCAAGGTTGTCCAATAGCAGCCTTAAACGTTCTATACGTTTCTGTGGCATTTTATCAAGTTAAAAACGGAATTTTATTGCATATCGTTCTTCTAAAGCAGATTTAACCGCATTTATGATCTCATTTATAGTACGACATGAACAATAGTTCACATAATAAAAGGCACGACAATAACCCCAAATCCTAGGCGAGTAAGACAATATCAATGTCCCTTTATCTCCACTGTTTGTAAAAGCCAAACAGATTTTTCGGGATATACTTGCTCGGCAGTCAGGCTCGACCCTTGCTGTCGCTATTCCCTTATTTTTTGCGAGCAAACATCCGCATTTGTCGTATACATGTCAACGTATCAATTTAGTTCCTAATAATTCATAACGACCCCAACCTTCTGGTTTTGTTGCTGCAGAACAGCCACGAGGAGAATTATACCTTTTGAGAAACTGAGTTCGTTTTCCAGCTACGACAGCAGGCAGCCGTTATAAATTCACATTTGCAGTTGCCGATCCTATTTTATCACTTAATTGTGGGTTAGTCACAAGCCTGTTTCCAAGTCACGGTCAACTTTTGAATGTTATTTTCATACTCTGCGGTGAAATCAAGCTCGATAATGATGATGACAACAAGGTTTGGTTTGCCGCACCGGCACTAGACGGGGATATTCTGCCTAGACGCTTGATCGCGTCAAGCCCAAGCAACGAATCAAATCCAAGTAGGTATCTGGTTAAAACTAAGACTTCTGTGAGAATGCCAAACATTGCACAGATGTTCACTTGCACCACTCCGATTTCACAAAAGTTTAGTGTGCTTTCGTCTAGTGCTTACTTCCCATTCCTTACAATACGACTAGTGACAGAATACATCCACTATCCACCAGAGTTGTACATGGTATTCTATTGATGCGAACAGTTATAACCGACAATCCGCCAGAAGAGTTTGGGGCATAAGATTGGCGCTGAATTTTCTCTCTCGCCTGCTGGTTTCCCAGACAAAATGGAAACATTTGCCCGGGCCGCTGACATTGAAAATACGTGATATTTGTTTGGGGCTTAATTTTCTCTTGTAGATAATCGCTTTCGCTGTGATTTGTTCCATTACATTTAGATCTCCTTAGATGTGAAGTGTGCCGACTCTGCCGCTATTGCAGCCTGCTCTGTAACTTCAGTGAAGTTATTGAAAATGACGTGAGCACGTGCCAGCACGTGTGGCAGATCCGGCTTCTCCATCTGAACGGAGGCAATCCAGCAAGGAATGCACACTTCAAACATTTATCTGATATGCCACCAAGCAAGACTGCAACGCTACGTACTTCTACCACACATACATCGACCGTTTCACCAGATTGAAGGTGGCATACTGTAAACTGCTTCTATGCGGCGAGGAGATACAAAACAAATTCTGTTTCTTTTAGACAAGCAGAATCTGCACGTTTTCCCTCATTTAATTTTGGGTACACAGCATACGATAAGCACATATGATTGACGCGCTCGGAACTCTTCACCCCACTCAGTTGACATATCAGCTCAGTTTTCTCCTGCACGTATATAAGTGACTATCCGACAGCACTGACATAAAACATTGGTATAAGATTTGGATCGAAGGACATTACTGCCGAACTTTTAACTGCATGAGGAAAGAGAGAAGAATCTAATTTAACAAAGAAATATATATATATTGTTATCACACGCGGCTGTACAACTACGACAACCGTCACGTCAACTGAATAACAAGTGTAAACACAACGCTTACCTCTACACGACTCAACACGAACAACAACAGTCAGTGCAATCCGACATGGTATAAAACACTTCCGTCCACAGGACCCTGTATGGTTCCAAACAGTTCCGGCAATACGATTCGGCACGATCTCGAATATCTCCATCGACACAATGCGAGCAGTTCTGTCGAGACGACCCGTCACGGTTCCGAACAATTCAGTGGATACGACAAGACACCATTCCGGACACCACCGTTGACACAATCTTTTTTTTTTTTTAATGGTGGTCACCACTTATCAAGGCCCGGATAAGGGTTAATACGTGTACAGAAATCAATGGGATAGTATCGTAGTAATCGGTAGTATTGGAATTTTGATAAAGTGTCTTAGTATAGGGGGCGGTTTATCAGGAATGTGTTTATGTTGTAGTCAGGTGGGAAACAGGCAAACGGAAGAGTTCCACGGGTGTGCAGTTCTAAGAAAGATGCTTTGCTCATGGAATCTACGTTTTGATTTGGGCACAGATAAAGAGTGAGGAGAATTATTGACAGTAGTTTCAGCTAGAGAAGTGTTTATCGTGAAAGATTGACGAGGGGAGACCAGAGATTGGAGCTCAGACGATTACTTGCCATGGAAATAACGATAAAAAAACTCGCAACGTCTTTTCTGCGGGAGGGAGGTTGCAGGGAAGAGAAAGGGCCATCCCCCACTAAGCCACGAAGTCTATTTTGTACTCTGTCAAGGCAGGATAGGCTGTTTTTAGATATGGCAGCAGTACTCCATTCTTGGACGTACTTCGACCATTCCAGTGAACCCTGTTGAAATGACACGACACGATCTCGAACAAATCCGTCGACACAACTCTACCAGATGCGAACAATTTCCTGGATACGACCTGATATATTACCAGAGCAATCTTCGCAGTTACTCGGTGGACGATTCTATGTCTTGTTTTTTTTTTGTCGTACTTGGACGAACTCATTTTCGCCGTAGGTGGACCCGACTAAGACACTGATACATAAGTCAAGGCCTTTCGGCCATGCTTGTCGCTGTGTCATCAGCAAATATACTATGTTTATATATAAACAAATTTATCTACAGTTGCTAACATGTATGATTTAAAGTTAGCATCGTGAAGTCGATAAAACACATGAGATAATATTCTAAACAGATAAATACAGAGTATAAAGATTTTATTCGGCTCGTTACACTTTGTGTACTTTTAAAAGCATTTGTCGCATAAAAAGTCAACATTACAATTTTTTTTTGTTTTTTTATACGGTTGTCACCACTTCTAAAGGCTTCTAATTGGTCAAAAAATGTGGTGAGACGACAACAACTACGGATGGCAGTGATGGCTGAGAATGCAGTTAGGAGATTCGAAGTTCCTATCCGTCGCGGTTACCACCTGACGAAGGCCAGAGGAAGTTGGCCGAAACGTTGTGCACCAATAAAAAGATAAGATGAGACTAATAGTCCGAAATGAAAAAACGGTTGATCCTATTCCGTTTTTTTTGGGGGGGGGGGGTTTTGGGGGTTTTTTTTTTTTGGTTATTGCTGTTTGTTCGTAATTATTTTAGATGAAAGAATACATTTATTTTGTGATTCATAAAAAAGAATTTAACGCAAACTTATTTAGAAAAAAATGATTTGCGTGTTATTTGAATTTAGTTTTTTATATGCGAAAAGACATTTGTAAGTTTTTACCCCCATTTTTGTAAGAACTATAATTGTTATCTTATGATTTCATAAGTTCACAGAAGTGTTTATATTTTCAGTTTATTTTTCTTTCATCTACAGTTATTTAACGAAAAGTGTTATTATTTTTTTTTAACAGAACGCAATTGTTTCGTGTTTTATTTTTGTTTTCTAATGCGAGAATGAATAACAGTGGGAGTACAGGGGGGATACGATATGACGTCACCCGTGTAGAATAGATTTTTAGAGAAGTGTTGTGTATGAGCACCGCTCGAAGGCAGACTCTTTTTCTTTGTTTCTTGGGAAAACGAATTTAGTCTCGGTTCATTGGGCCACCATTTCTCAAGACACACAAAACGTAAGGGAGAAAAAAGCATAACCAAAATGTGGAATGTTGAGGTTAGATATTTATGGTAAGGTCGTTTACAAATGCTGCTCGTTCGCAGATTTTTTCCCATGAAAATGTGTTCAAGGTTAATTTTAGCAAAGTTTTTTTTTAATTGTTTTTCGTAGTATTTCACTCATAAAAATTACTAGCAGGATAAACCAAGTTTAGACACTATCAGCTTCAAAGTTTAAAAGTTTTAGGCAAACACACAAAGACCGCTTTTTATAGATATAGATTCCAGTTAAAAGTAAAACATTTAAAATATAGTTAGCATCAGGCGATCGTAGTCAGAACAGCTGAAGGCATATAATATGTACTAAGATTTATTTCTAAATAGCGTATATATGTATATATATATATATATATATATATATACATATATATATATATATATATATAAGTTCAATGGATTCTTTAATAAATTACATAATATAGATAATAAAAAAGGATTTGCAATTAATCCCCTATATCCGAAGCGGTTTACACACACACATGCGCACACATACACACACACACACACACACACACACACACACACATATATATATATATATATATATATATATATATATATATATATATATATATATACTAGAATTTCAGCCCGGCGTTGCCCGATTGTTGTGGGGGTGTATGTTGAGCAAAACAAAAGCCGTCATTTTTTTTTAAACTTTGGTCCCTATTACGACTCCTTATCATCCAAATTCCTGGTTCAAAACATATTAAAAAGTTTTTCCCAAATCTCAATAGCCTGTATATCGAATTTCGATTCCGTAGACTGCAAATTGACAGAGTTATTGGGTAGGGAAATGTACACAGACAGGCAGACAGACACACGCACACATACATACACTTTCACTTATATATATATATATATATACATATATATGTATATATATATGTATATATATATATGTTATTAATGTATTTATTTATATATATATCTATATATGTTTAATTAATGTGTTTCTTTTTATTTATATATGTATATTATGAAAAGATATTATTGTTTCATGAAAGACAACGCAAGCATAAATCATGAGAGTGTCACAAATACGACAAAATGTGCTCAATATTGGGAATTAATATTAGTTAAATAAAGCATAAATAAACATATTGTATATTAATAGATTTTATAATATACTTTCATAAATATTTAAGTGTAACGTTTTTAAGAATCAAAATATTCTTCACATACGAATGTGAAACAAGTTTTGCCATTGTATAGATAGCGCCAATATTTTTTTTTAATTTTAGCAATTATTGCCGTATTTTATAGAAAACATAACTTAGCCTATCGAAACGAATTACATTAACGTATGTTCAAAGAAAATAAAACATACGCGTACACCATTTATATAGCATTAAATCTTTTCGAAAAGAATAAGATGATTGTATCGAATTTTAACTAAAACACAGTTGTATATTTCCAAGGAAAAAGAACATGGCACCATATTTAATAGTTTTTATTGTTTCCCGGTTCGCTGTCTTCAAGACAACAGAAATATACACTGTTCGATGCTTTGAATATTTTTCCTGGCACATTTGTTTGAAAATACAACACTTCGCTGTTTCCAAAAATGAAAGATATTCCAAGGCTACATGTACGCTGTTTGCGCCGTTAAATAACAGACGGGCGTCTGCTATGAGTGGTAGTTATTCTGTTGTAGTTTACAACACAGAGCATAACAAATTTTGGAAAGGGTTTTATTAGAGTTGAATTAGTATGATGAACAGACAACTTGTCTCAGAAAGAGGCCAGTTGATATACGAGATCGAATATGAAATGATATAAATCGCTTTATTCACGCACAATATATAAAAAGCAAACATTATCTG
Organism: Euprymna scolopes; assembly: GCF_053919585.1. Taxonomy (NCBI): domain Eukaryota; kingdom Metazoa; phylum Mollusca; class Cephalopoda; order Sepiida; family Sepiolidae; genus Euprymna; species Euprymna scolopes. The sequence continues at coordinate 35,189,264 of NC_136511.1, forward strand.
GATTTTAATTCTGTGTCAGCCAGCCAAGGTTGTAACAGTCCAACTCATATGCCTTAAACCATAAGCTTCTAGATCAAACGAAATGCTAAATACCACAACAAAACGAGCGCCATTCAAAGAATTTGGGCTTTTTGGTGTGTGCTAAGAATAAATAAGATATTAAAAGAACCAAAATAAGCCCAATATAGAGAAAAGACGAGCCAATCCGGCGTAATATCTGCAAACGTAGGTGAGTTCTTCATATTTCCCTGTCACAATTCATGAGAAATGCTCTTAAAATAAAGAACAACCCTCTGTAATGTAAGACATGCATTGATAATATCCAGCAATAAATCGGTAGAGCTAAGATACGAAAAAAATTAATCCCATTTATTGTAAAGTGTCAATCAATAAAACAGAAAGTAAAATACAAAACTAGTTCTTTATAGTTGTGCATTACACATTAATATACATGATTTGAATTGGCGAACGTGTAATCATTCTTAGTTAAACATTCATTGAGTGCTTTAATTGTACAGCATTTAATGCATTTAACGCACTTCCTATGTAATGTTGAATGAAGGCAATTCATTTTGTAAGGTTTTAGATAATTAAGGAAAATCACATTACTTGCAAACAAACGGCTAGAAGAGATTACTTCGACTGAATTCAATTATATATAATTATGTTTACAAAATATATATTCCATCAATATTAAGCACAGTAAATACTTAAGTACAAGCGACCACAAGTATCTACGAGGGGAGTGCAGTAAGTAATCCCCCTGACCCACTTTCAGTTGTCTGATCGAGCTGAAATTTTGCATGTGCAACGATTTATATCTCTAAGGATTATGTGGTAAATTACATTTCTGAACTAATTGGGGTTTCTGTTTTACAGGTGTTTGAACCGAGGCAAGTGTGAAATGGAGCCTGTTGAATGTCGAGCAGTGATCTTATTTTTGTATTTGAAAGGACGCACACCACAGGAGACTTTTGATGAAATGAAAGGAACTTATGGTGATAATGCCCCATCATATGACCTTGTAAAGCGCTGGCATCGTGAATTCAAACATGGCCGGAATTCTGTGAGACCGACTACCAGATCTGGTCGCTCCCTTCAGGCATCTGTCCGTCAAGTTGAGGCTGCCATTTTGGAAGATCGGCGCATTACTATTTGCCAAATAGCCCAAGATGTCAAGATTAGTACAGGGTCTGTAGAAACTATCATTCATGACCATTTGCAGATGCATAAGGTGTCTGCCAGATGGATTCTCATGTTTGTCACACCATTCCAGAAGTGAGAACGCGTCGAATGCTTGAGGATGAATTTGGAGATGTGCCAAGAAGAGAAGTTTTTCAAAAGACTGATTACACAGAATGAAACCTGGGTCCATCACTATGATCCAGAGAACAAAACCCAGTGAATGCAGTGGAGGCACTTGGACTCACCATCTCCAAAGAAGGCAAGGGTGCAGCCCTCCGCTGGCAAAGTCATGCTCACAGTCTTCTGAGACCAGGACGGAGTAGTGATAACAGATTTTCTGGCAAAGGGTACCACAATTACAGGAGCCTATTATGCTTCACTTTTGAGGAAATTAAGGGAAGCTATCAAAATCAAGAGACGGGGCAAGATCAGTAAAGGTACCCTCCTCCTGCAGGACAACGCTCCGGTCCACAACTCGCAAGTCGCCAGATCAGAATCACGGGCGTGTGGTTATGAAATCCTTCCCCATCCTCCCTACTCTCCTGACCTTGCACCCTCTTAGTTTCACCTCTTCCCCGCCATGATTTTTTTTTTTTATAAAGGAAAGCGTTTCTCAGATGATGCAGCCTTGATTTCTGAAGTCACGTCGTGGTTGGAGGACCAACCTGGGGTGTTCTTCAAAAACGGTCTCCAGAGCTGCACTTAACGATGGGAGAAATGCCTAACTCTGTGTGGTTCCTATGTAGAGAACGAGAAATAACTGTGCCAAGTTTCCTTGATCTACTGCTATGGTAAGTGGGTCAGGGGCATTACTTATTGCACGCCCCTCAAATGACACAGACTGAGTCTATCCATAAAAAGTGATACCGAATACTTTTGACACATACGGATATGTGTATTTCTTACATTTAAGTACGTTGTATGTCTACAGTTAAATGGGCTGTTAAACAACAAAATAAAATAAAGACGATAAGCAAAAGTTCAACTAGAATTCGTCACTGTCAACTTTCTCTCTCAACTTATAGCGCGTGTTTTCACTACTATCTCTGCCAACGGTCATTTTATTAGAAAACTGACTCTATTCCATTTGCATACGTATGCAGTGGAAGATGAGATCTCGTGAGATTACACGAGACTACAACTTATTGCTGCCTTCTTAAATTTCTATCTCAGAATCCATCCGAAGGTAAGTTGTATAACCGCACAATACGCACACACGCGGGCGCTTTCTTATTTGATTATTACATTCAACTATACACCCCCTGGTCTCCAGACCACACATGTAGCATGGTGGACGTGGTCCTTAGGAAAGGGGATTGGCTGAACTGCTTCATCTTCATTGGAGCTCTCAGATGAGGCGTCGGAACCATTGGCATCAGTGTTGGGTCGTACGGTCATACCATCAGGCTGGACTTCTTCATCTTACTCGGAGATCTCAGAAATGATACTGGAACTATTGGCATTAGTGTTGGGATTCGCAGTTGTACCATCACGGGGAATAGGTCGGATCTACAGGTCATCGTTGGATGATATCAGGCCTGCCCTGAATACGAATCTGTTGGCGAGTGGCGGTAATGCTTCAGCATTACCGCTACTCGCCAACTGATTCGTATTCAGGGCAGGCCTGATATCCTTCACATGGCGCGGGATACCATCGACTAGCACGCCTTGCTCACTGATGATGCCAGTGTTTCGCCCTCTTTGAAAGCTATTGGTGCATTGACTATTGGGAGGCTTCACCCAGACAATGCCCCTTAACTCATACGGTTCTCGAGTTTCCTGCCGCTCAGAGAGACGAGCGTCAATATCCTTGATGCGCACTTGATAGCAATGGATCGCATTCGTGGGTGCGCTTGCAGCAGTCATACCATCCTTTTGAGTTGCATTATATCTATAGACCGCCACTGCGATCGTGCATTGTTTTCTTGTCGCGATCCTCTTCATGCTTTGATGGCACCGCTCTGCTATGCCGTTGCAACCCGGTACATATGCACACCTGAGTCTAAGCTGGATCCCCCACGTCTACGAAACGTCTGAACCCCCCACTGCAGAAGACCGTGTCATTGTCTGTGAGGATCTCTTCAGTCGGCCCCCTTTCATAAAATATGGACTAATTCAGGGATGACACTGGAGGAATCCTATCTTATTAACGGCCACCAGATTGCAAACCTTGTCGGTCCACAACCGATTAAGGTGAGGAAGTGCTGGCTACCCTAGTTGGTTATGCCCATACCCAGTCGGCTCCAAGTCGCGTCTACTCCCGGCTGACCTTTCCGCCATCTGGCCGATTGACTAGCATGTTTGACATTCCTTGACTACTGCTTTTACTGCACATTTGGACACCGACGGATTGGACAACTGCACAAAATAACATGTCCGTCTCACTCCGGGGTGTCCACTGAGGTGGTGTATCTTCCTGATTTCATCTGCCACCTCAATAAAGGCGGCACATAATAGTACTGGCTCGGCTTTCTTCTTCATGGTGTCATAACATCTCTGTGACACCAGAGTGAGTCTATCAGCAAAGTTGCAATGTTAAGTGACCAGTGTCAGGTTGTACTCTGTTACCAGATTTTTTACGATCTCCAACCGCTGTCTAATCAGCATCTCGCTGGCCGCCTTAGTGCGCACCCTGGTCTTGCCCGCTAATATGTCTGTAATCCAGGGGTACACGCGTAGTGAATCTGTGTGTATGCGTAATTTCCTGACTTTCCACTGGAGTTCCAGGTTGATACCTTGTATGACCGCATCGAGCTCTGCCAGGTTGTTATGAGCAGCATCATTCGCCGGTCGCAACCAGCAGGCGTCCTAAATCGCAGCCCATTCTTCTCCCACGGCACGCCAATTGCCAGAGAGTTCGCATCCACCCAGTCGTTCAGTTTGTCACCCTGCATCCACCAGTCTCCTTTGGCAGGATCATCCTGCTTTACCCTTGCGGTGGTCTCCTTCACCAACAGATTATCGGCTGTTTCATCATCCCAGCCTTTGGTGACTGCGCTTGCCCTCCTTTTTATGATGACTGTTGCAACACGAGTCAATCCACTCACTGGATGAAACCCAGTGTGATGTGTATCTCAACAGAGATGCGAAGTAAACAGTAAATACAGACAACGAAAAGAAATGTAGCTAGACTGTCTCCTTAAATAACTCCGGCGCTAATGTTAAGGAATTCAGTGTCACCATCTGAGTGTAAATGGCATATGACTTTAAGGTGCTGACCATTTTTCCTCTACGTACAAAGAGGAACGCTTTGGAGAAATCTATAAGGAGTATAACCGTTTCCAGGTTTTTGGCTTTGACTCCTTCGATTAGTCTTCTGACAATAAGAATTTAACCAGTAGTAGAGCGATTCTTCCAAAATCCATTCTGGTTTCTCCTGCTCAATTTTTCGATTTTGATTGGATACGGTTTAAAAGCATGGCGTTGTAGATTTTCGCTGCAATTAGGATGACTGTAATTCCTTTGTATTGCTTGATATGCTTGATATTCTTAAGGAAGGGGACTTGCATGCTTCTCTCCACACATGAATAACCTCTTGATAATACATAGCATTTCATGAGTCAAGAAGTATTTCATTGAAGCCACTTGTCTGGGGAAATGTCATCTAAGTCTGCAACTTTACGATTCTCTTTTTGTACAGCTAAATGTTCCTCCATTGTAAAGTATCCTTTCTCAGTATTAAGTTCTTTTTTAACAATAAGCCGAATTGTTTGTCCGCCGTTATAAGAAAGCTGTAAATGATTGTATCCTCTGAACCCCAAAATATAGCGAAAAGAATCCGCGAGAAAATGACTCGATAACACCAAAGCGTGAGGAGTTGAAAAGGATTAGGAGAAAGAATCACAAGTACTCGGCTCGTAACAACACTAAGCTAAAAAGAACGCCCTGCAAGAGTTTGACGTATTTATTTACAACTGAAATATGCTTAAGAGCAAATGCATCGCACTCAAAACCTACGAATAAAAACAATCATCTTTTGCTTGAAAGGTAGTAAATAATATATCTGGACACACGCATTCTGCCAAAGTCAGATTAAAGGCAAACACCCCGGAAAATGCATGTTTGAAATGGGAAGGACATTTTTAAAAGTTACTTGGAAACGAACTACAGGGACACTGGACGCACGCACACACACACAAATACGCACGCACACACAAACACACACACACACATGCATATATATATATATATATATATATATAAACCTGTTATCCAACATATAGTAGTTTTACATACAGATATATAACACTAATATTGATCGTTACGATGTTGTCACACCATCCACCTTACACTACTTAACCTTTATGCTCGAGTGGCTTTCAGGTCTTCATAAGTGGTAACTTTTATGTTTATAAATAATTCTACTTTGTTATAATAATGTTTCATTTTTAGGAAGATTATTGTAACTTTTGTCACAAAAAACGTTATAATCGAAACCCTTATCCTTGAGTGGCCTATTGACGTTGATAAGTGGTGACGCTTATGTAAAAAAAAAAAAACATTAATTTATTCTAAACGACTTCTCGCATTACATCTCAATTTATACATAAAAGCCAGTTTTTCTATGCTTGAGTTGTTACTCTATGAACATAAAAACCGCTTTCCGATTTTTTTTTACATTACCAGGAATAGTATAGATAAAAAGAAATTTTCTTAAGTGAAATTCCTACTCTTAAATGTGCATAAAACTGCATAAAATCACACTTATCCATGTAAATAATGAAAGGAAAACAATAATTCTATCATACTATAGTTTTTTTTATGAATTCTGCGTAAGCATATATCTATATAAATAATAAGTTATTTTATTGCAAAATAAAAAAAAAGCAATTCCAATAATTAAAACCAACATAGGAACACAGATTCGGCTAAAAACAAGTTTGTTTATTTCTCTTTCTAGTTGTAAGAATGTTAAAATAAGTGTCGCTACAGAATACCTTCGATAAGTTTCCAGACATTTTTCGTATAGGAACGTTTATTGATAGTATACATATGAAATTCTAATCCCCTCTGGAGTAATCTCCTCCGGCTGCGATGCACATGTTGTACCGTTCTAACAAATTCTGGAATATCTCTTGAATATTCTTTTGTGTGAGCGTGTCAGTAACCCTAGCAATAGCCTCTTTCATCACCTCAACTATTTAATAACGACAGCCTCTAATGATTCCTTAGCTTAGGGAATCACCAAAAGTCACAGGGAACGAGGTCTAGAGTATAGGGAGGGTGAGGAACTGTCTTCATGCCCATCTTAGACAAATATTCTTTGACAAAAGATGGATTTGTAGACTGGTTCATTCGTGCTAATCTTCCGCGTCTTCAGTCTCTTATGAATAATTGTATGAACAGTTACCACACTTACATCAAACTGTGCACTTATTTTATCCATAGATACACGAAGGTCCTCATCCACGAAATTCTTTATTTGGCCAATCAACTCTTGTATTCTTCGTTCCTTACATTTCTCATCATTACTCACAAACTCTCTGCCTTTCTTAAATTACTTAATCCATTCAAAAACTGATGCTTGATTCATGCAAGATGGCCCCAAAACAATCTGAATTTTTCCATACTTTTTGTGGCATTATTTTAAAATTTTCAACATAATTTGGTACATATCATTCTTCTAAAATATCCTCACGTTCAAAGTACATATTTTAAATTAACTAACTGTGATAATCAGGCTTTAGTGAGATGAATGTCTGCTGTGATGTTCATTGTAATGTGAAATCATAAAAAATTAGCAGTTATCTCATAAGATTAATCGCAATAACATACTGAATGCCAAAGAATTTTCTACAATTTCAAATACCTACAAAAATGTCTGGAAAATTATTAAAGCCACACCGAACGTCTGCTGATTATAAACTGCGGCGAAATATTTATTTCTAATGTTATTTTTACGGAATTATAAATTTGGAATACTGCGTTTTAAAATCATTGGATTCGTATAAAATAATTGGATAAAACTCTTAATAATGTTCTCATTTCGGCTCAGAAGTCTATTGTTTTGCTCTGATCCCACGACATAAAATAACCCTACGTGATACGTAAGGTAAGAATGACATTTTTGTAAATATAAATACGGTATGGAGACTAATTTAAAAGAAATATAGATCTGATATCCAGAACATTTTCGTTGTGTTCTAATGAAAGCATTTTTTGTTCAACCTATCTGAGGAGACATTTTTTTCACACTGTTTATTTTATAAATCTCTGAAATACCGTTTCATGTTAAACAACTGATGACCCATTAAAACGAACCAATGTTAATCATTACAGAAAAATAATACAGTAATTCCAATAGTTTAATTGATTTACAAGCAGAATAGTTTTAAAACTAAGAAGTTGAGATTAGAAATTAGTTTAAAAGATGTAAAAATGTCCGAGATCATACACACACATACACACATACACACACACACACACACACACACATATATATATATATATATATATATATATATATATACATATATATATACAAAGAAATTGTCTAAAGTGAAATTCAAACTCTTAAAGGTGCATAAAACTGCATAGAATAAAAACTTATCTATGCAGATACTGAGGGAAACAATAATCCTATCATACTGTAGTTTTTTTTATGAATTCGTAGCAAGCATATATCTATATAAGTAATAAATTATTTTATTCTCAAAATAACAAAAAACAAGTCCACTTATAAAGACAAAAGATTTAAATATGAACAAGTATTCGGCAAAAAAGAATCCCATTACTTTCTTTTTCGAAGAATAACTGTCGTTATGAAATGCCTTCAATAAGTTTCAAAACATTCTTCGTATATGTACTTTTATTGATAATATGCATAGCAAATTATAACGCCTTTCGAAGTAATCTCCACTGGCTATATATATTAAAGTTTGGTATTATCTCTATATCTTCGCCCTCTTTTTCTGTTTTATCCTTACATCCATATACCTGTATGTGCGTTCTCTTGTTGTATGCGTATAAAAATGATTATACCTGCAATATGTTCTTCTCTATCTACACATCTATTCGTGTCGCCCCCCATTTTTCTATCTGCGGCGCCATATTACTGGTTTTTTACGCCAATCCTGTCTTCACAGAAACTGATTGGCTTACGTTACAAAAAAGTGACAAAACAAAATAAACATAAGTACTATTTTCGATTCCCAAATTTAACTTCAGACGCAATTTTTATCTGCTTGAATGGATAAATTCTGAGCAGCAAATTACGCAGTGCAACATTCTCAAAAACATACTTCCACAATCCCGCCTTAATAATGTGATGGCCGTTTCCGCTCTTCGTGGCGCCAACCTCCGGTAATAATTAGATTCGTTATTAGTCAGACATTTTGTTAATTAAGGCAGATTATTTTGTTAATTAAGCAAAATTATTTTCTTTTACCTTCGTATTTGGGTGTTAAGAAGGCGTGGCATTCTACTACACATTTCTGCACATAACACATAATTAATAAATCTTACTCTTCCTATGATCAACTCCTGAGAAGAAATAAAATACAAAAGAAATTTCGGATTAATCTGAAGACAGAGGAAATTACTTCCGATTAAGTAATACAGCGATTAAACTTTCACAAGTACTATAGCTGAAACTACTACTACTACTGCTACTACAACTACACACCCACTATTTTTACTACTAATACTACTAGTAGTAGTAGTAGTAGTAGTAGTTATATTTTCTCGCTATGCACGTGGAAAATAAGCTCATCTGCATAATTTTATTATTGATATGTGATATTTTATTCTGAAATAAATACTACCCCTTCTACTACTGCTGCTACTAGTACTAATAATACTGATAATGATATTTCACTGGGGTACACCAGTGGCAACTTAGTTGATCTGCATAAATTTGAATCATTGTATACTGTTGATGTTATGTAAGAACGCTATTTTATCATTTTAAAGTAACTTTGTATGTGCGTGTTTGCATCTGATTGCGTGTATAAGTTCATATTCTATGGACTCAGAAAACGGTTGGGCAGATTTTTATAAAATTTCACAAGCCATTACTTTAAAAGGCTGGCAGTGTTCTTAGATTGGGTTTCTATCGGAATGTCTTCGATAAGTATCAATATCGACGATCGAATAATATGAATAAATAATGATGAAATATCATAAGGAACGGGCGATTTTGAACCAGGTTAACATCTTACACAGCATAACACCAAAAGTGCATTTCAGAAGTTTTACTACAAAACAAACCGAAAGACCGACATATAAAATCAACGGCAAATTCCTCGATATGACAGGGTCGCGTTCGAAATGAATGTTTCAGATTTAAGCAAAATTGCTCTATGATACTTGCTATTTTAATTTTAAACTTAAATTTAAGCCATGATTACCCCAGAAAGAGTACGGCCAGGCATATAAAATCTACAGGATGTTCGTCGATAACGGAAAGTCGCGTTCGAAAAGTTTAGAGCACAATTGAAGCATTATACTTGGCTTTGACATTTTAAACTTTAATGCAAGCCATTATATATATAACATAGTTTAATCCTTCATTGTTCAACAATGTTTATTTTTATATACATGTCTGTGGAAATAATATTCGATGAAACGAATGTCCACACTTGCATGCATACATGTAACCTTGATTGAAGTGAGTGTTCCTAATGATGGCGGTCTTAACAGAGCTGAAATAGAGAAACAAACCAAATACCAAGGTCTCATGTCTGATATGAAAAGAAACTGGAATCTAAAGGGGATATCGATCATACCAGTTATCATAGGTGCCACAGGACTTATGAAGAAGAACCTGAAGTTCTATCTAACTAATATTCCTGATGAACCAAGTGCAAAAGAGATCCAGACAAATGCACTTAAGGGAACAGAGAGGATACTAAAAAGAGCTCTCGGTGGGTTTCAAAAAAAGGAGGGGCAATAGTGGCAGCTGGATTGGCTGCCCCATACCAAGCATTACAATCTTCAAAGAAAGAAAAATGAAAAAAAAAGTACGAATGTCCGTATTTGCAAATAAATATAGAAAAGAAATACAGGAGACACTTACATAATATAAAATCGAAATTACAGTTTGTATATATTCTCAATTAACAATACCAGAGTAATTAATGCTTACGCATATATATATATATATATATATATATATATATATATATATATATATACACAAATGTAATGTTAAAGATATACCACTGATCGGGGGAAAAAGGTGAAGCGTATCATAAGAACTAATACTACACTTTAATCTTGTTTATATAGTTTATCGCATAAACTTTACAAATTAAGTTATAATACAAAAAATGAAAAATAACATGTAAGAAACTTAGGCATGAAGCCCGTAGGAAATTTTTTTTTTTGGGGGGGGCGCGAATAGTAAATAATATATATAAATATATATATATATATATATATATATATATATATATATTATATTCAGAATGTGAGAGATTATATATAATAAACTCCACAGCCAAACAAAGTCGCTTCCCACAAGAGCCATGACAGTCAAGGAACCGGAAGTCCAAGACTCGAGTTACGCCTTCATTTGGTCTCATCATATATAAGAGTTAACAGTGGCCGACTGGAATAGGTCCTTGCTAATGACACCATATATGTCTTCTGTTGCTGGGTTCGAATATATTGACTGGTATTAATCGTGACACCCTACACTGATGAGTTCAAAAAGACGAAGCAGTAGTGCCCCTAGGTATTTAATTGTTAAAGTAAAATATAATGTGAGCCCTGTTTTATATCGTTGAGAACTTTCAGTTGAAATAATGTCGGTCAATTCAGCTCTTATACGCAGATCACCATATAATTATAAGATAACTCTGACAGATGTAGAAAAGCATTTAAATAATAAATGTTTAAATTTCAACAATATTTCTCGCAGTAAACGGTAGCCGAATAGATTAGGTATTGTCTAATGAAGCCATATGGCTTCTGTTGCCACGTTCAAATCTATCGACTGGCGTTAATCGTAATATGTTAAATGGTCTCATAGCATATATATATATATATATATATATATATATATATATATATATATATATATATATATATGAACCCTGAAGATACCTCACTAATGATGGAATTTTTCTATCTATATAAAAGCCAAGTACGTCCAAGGATGGAATACTGCTGCCATATCTGGGCAGGAGCTCCTAAAAACAGCATATCCCTGCTTGACAGAGTACAAAATATGCTTCGTGGCTTAGTGGGGGATGCCCTTTTCTCTTCCCTGCAACCTCTCTCCCACAGAAGAGACGTTGTAAGCCTATCTTTGCTTTATCGTTATTTCCATGGCAGGTGCTCGTCTGAACTCCAATCTCTGGTACCCCTTCGCTAATCTTTTACGAAAACACCCCTTTGGCTGAAACTACTGTCAAAAAGTTTCCCCACTCTTTATCTATGCCTAAATCAAAACGTAGATTCCATGAACAAAGCTTCTTTTTAGAACTGCATGCCTGTGAAACTCTGTTCCGTCTGCCTTCTTCCCACCTGACTACAACCTGGATGTCTTCAAGTCCAACGTAAAAAAATTCCTGAAGAGCCGTCCCCTTAAGTAGACCCTTTATTAAATATCCACACTAACGTACTGTACTTACAATAACCCTTCTCCCTGAGTGGCTTCCGGGCCTTGATAAGTGGTGATCACCTTGTAAAAAAAAAGAATTCAAACACCCAGCAAAAAAAAAAACAATATTAAAATAAACACGCATGAATATAGGAAGAAAATTATATAAACTTATATGATAATTGGAAAAAAACAAATAGGAAAACAAGGGAAAATTTAACCAAGAATAAATAATTAATAAAAAAAATACAAATACGAACGTACCGGTTAAAACAGAAAACTATCTTTACATAAATATGGCGGAAGTGAAGAAGCAGGGCTTTGGAAATCCTTTTACCCGAATACGATGTCCAGCATGTTAAAAATATACCTTTTGTTGTAAAAATCTAATGGATAAACATTTGAAGAAGTTGGTTGATTCTGGATATTTTTATGGAAATATAAATCGTAAAATAGCAAAGTCATCAATGAAACAGCTGTAATGGAAAAAAAATCCAGGAAATAAACGAAGGCTATAAAAAAGAAAACGTGAGACTTTGAATTTTGAACAAAATTTTGCACAACTAATATATATATATATATATATATATATATATATATATATATATATATATAATAAACCAACGCCCGACAACAGGAACCATAGTAGGAATAAATATACTAATAACGAACAAGATAAATGCAACCAAAAGCATTGTTTACCAGACCACAATATTTGCGAAAGAAAGCCTAAATGACTTCCTCATATTTCAAAACCCGATATTATGACCACAAATTATATTCAAAAATAAAAAAAAAACATCGCATGAAAACAACACCTGCAAACATACTGGGAACTCAAAGAAAGCGGACCTTCGCCGGTAGCTGAATAGAAAATAGTAAGATAAGCAAACACATGTAGAGACGTGGACGATCCATGTAGAATATGCCTTCATGCAAAATTTGCTATTCTATATTTAAAGAACCCCAACATCTATTAAACTGTAAGAGAGAAATAGCGAACAACTGTGTACACGGGATAAACTTTACTCTAGGATAGCGATACAAAATTATTTTAAAATTAAGAACAACAATAGAAAATAAATAAATAAAATAAACATCTATATATATATATACATCGATTATCATGCATGTATATATATATAAATAAATGACAAAAGTATATTCCAATTTTCAAGATGTTGTCCTGTTTACCGTTTATTCTTTTAAACATGTTAAAATGTGCAATCCTTGACAGCACCTGTTTTGTAGCGCAGAAGCATTCATTTAATTATTTCAATTCTTTAATTTATTCCGCCCTTAACTCAGAAAAAGAGGAACTCATCAGCTTTAAAAGAAAAATTCCAAGATGGCATAACTAAAAGAAAAGATAACCAAGTTATCCGGAAATAGATATCTTCTTACGCTCTAGAAAGACATGATGATATGACAGCTACCAGTTGACAAAAAGACGACGGACGGAACACTATGACAAAAACGTTAAGTATTTTTTTAAACTAATCCTAAATGCATGTATATATATATATATATATATATATATATATATATATAAACTAACATAATAATGAAAAAACGCACACATTTAACTACATCTAGGTTTAAAATAGGTTAAATCACTAGATATCTACGTTTCCCGCTAAAATAATGCACAAAAGAAAGGGATAAACCCAAGGTAAACTGAGCCTTTGTCCTGTAAGTGACTGCCCTCGGCTAATTAGAAAGGGAGGGGTGGAAACTAGGAATCTGATTAGCTAACCAATAGAAGGTGCGTATATAAAAACGCGAGACAACCACAACTGCCTGCATAAGCCCGATAAACCCTAGCGTGAATGAATCGCATAATATTCTGTGTAGCTTAATTGCCACATATATGTTTATAACTTACTACCTAGCTCTTCTTATGTATTGAGCACTGTTAAAGTAAATACTTAAAGCGTACGCATAAAATAATACTTTCGTATATTAATTTATGCGATTAAATGAAGTAGTCATATATATATATATATATATATATATATATATATATATATATAAAATAAAATGACAATTCTTTGAATTGAATGTCGCATTGTAAAAAAGTTCGACGTTTGTTTTCGATGTTTGAAAAAGTTCGTAGTGTCGAGTATGGAAGAGCTTAGGTGACCTCCGAGTGAAGGAAGACTGGGGCAAAAGAAAGGGATGCATCGATTGGCGAACTCGGAGTTTCTCTAGATTAGAAAAAAAGAAAGCAGGAACGGGATCTCATTAGTACCACCAGCCAAATCACTTTTAATAATTCTACTATTCTACGGATATGTTCCGAAGCACCTAGGACCGAGTATGCCATGGCTCTTCGATAGATGTATAAACTAGTTTTTTGTTACATTTTATTAAAATCCACTCGAAGCACCTCCTACAATCGCATCTGTATTTCATTTTAAGCAAGTGTCCTCTCGTAGACTTTTTTTTAGATAGGTGATTCAAGTCACCATTCTCGCTAATGCTTGGAGTGGCAGAACAAACAATCGTTTTCTCCTCGGACAGATGCGGTTCTATGTTGGCTAAAACATATGTTGCGTCAAGAAAAATATCTTAAGACATGGTTAAGGAAACGACAACAAACTAGCCTATGAATAAAATAAAGGGTTTCGTTTTGAATTCCATATAAATTTCCGACTTTTAATAAAGCTGTGTGAGTTAGATAAGAGGAACCTAAAATGTGGAAGGTTATATCGCCCGAAACTTTGTGAGAAAACATTAGAAGTGAGAATAATATGTCTAAATACCCAAATATTTAAAATAATAAAAAAAAATGTTTATTGGTAAATTTATATTGTTTTTCAGCTGTTTTGTAGATTATACTATTTTATTATCGATATTTATCATCAACACATTTTTAAGGGGCATTGTTCGTGAAAATTCAGGAACTCTATAATCATACGCACCCATATCTTAGCATCGCAGAAATATATATATATATATATATATATATATATATATATAATATATATATATAATATATATAATATATATATATATATATATATATATATATAACATCTTTGGCATATCTTTGACAAAGGAAAAATGCAGATTCCTAATGCCGCAGTGTTTATGGAGTAAGCTTAGTACAGGAGTAAATTATGTTTTACTTTCTTCTCCGAACACGTGTTCTTTGTGTATTTCTCAATTGTTTTTTTATATTGAAACTGATAAACAATAAACGTCTTATTCTGTTTTTATCATGTGAAAACTACAAGTAACAACTGGCAATTATTGCCTATCTCAAAGTGAGTGATTTTTTTTTATAACGGGGCATTGTTTTCACTGAGAAGATGCTTTGTCTCTAAATAAATTCCTAAACACTTACATATCTTATTCTTGTTCACACACACGCGCATATATATATATATATATATATATATATATATATATATATGTATGTATATATATTAGACACCGCCAAAAATAGCCGAAAAATCAAGTTGTTTTTTAAACGAAATTATATTTATTAAAATCCATTATTTCTGAGTAACATTTTTTCCAGAAAGATAAACCCTGAATTTTATCATATAGAAAGCAGCGTAATGTAAAACTTTTTCTACTATGTTTAATTAAATTTTAAATGTTAAATTTTCCCAAAAAGTTAACAATTAGCGTTTTTGTTTTGCACACAAACGTATATAAATAGTTTTTTAAAAAACAGTTTTTGAAAGAATTACTTTGTTTATTTCTTGTCTAACTAATATTTAGGGTGATGTTCTATGAGAATATGAAAAAATATAAGTATCTGGATTTCAAATAATTCCACTTATCCATATAGGCAACCAGTTACTTCGCGTCGATTTGATTACTCTGTTTACATTTGTACTTAATAAAAATCAAACTACGGAAAACCAAAAAAAACAAAAGCAAATTATTTTTCAGTGACGAAAATTCCACTGTATTATTAGCGCTGAGGCTGGCCAGTACGAGATGGGTGACCATTTGTATGAGTTTGGTTTTTAATGTGTATGTGTGTGGGTGCCAGGCTCTCCAAAATGGGGAGGGGGCAATTTAAAGCAGAATAATACGTTATAATGCAATAGATAATTGTCGCGGTAATGCGAGTATCGCTCACAAACGTTTCTTTTTGTAATCTAACGGTCCCAGGTTCGCTCCCCGACGCAGACACGCACAGTATACTTTTTCTGCGCTTTTGCGCATGCTCGTCACGCTCCTTCCTGATCTCGAGATCACAAATATTACAATGCTGGGCAGGCCGTTTCGTCCGGGTACTTCGCCTTAATGGTACAGATTTAGGAACTTCCTCAGTGGTGTCTTCGTTTGCCGGATCATTAAACTCGTCCTGCTCTGGATCCTCATCATTTTCTGAACATCTTCCTTCATCATCTTCTGAAGAGCTACCGTCATCTGTTTGTTCGTACAGCAGTGGGTTTTCGTCATCTGATGAATTGAGTTTATCATTGATTATAACGTCATGTCGGCATGCTGGACACACATCTTTTATGTGGCGTAGTGTTCCATCAACTGATATTGAGGGTTGACTATTCATTTTTGTCACTGTTCCTGTACCGAACTGCGTTGTGCATTCTCCCCGCGGATTTTTCACCCAAACCGCATCCGATTCCTTGTACGGATTAGCCACTGCGGTCTCAGCCACCCTCACTTCATCGATACCTTTGATACAGATCTTATAATTGTAGGGCATATATGCAGGTGCTGTCATGGTTGTCTTGTCATCTTTAGGCGTGAACAGTACACTGCCTCCAAGATCGTGCACCCTGTTCGTGCCGCAATGAGCTTTAGAGTGCGATCCGATAGCTCGATTATACCGTTTCCGAAGGGTACGTGGGCACACCGAAATCGAATGTGCACGCCCCACATTTGTGTAAAATAAGCAATTGTCTTTCCGCAAAACGCTGCACCATTATCTGTGAGCAATTCGATCGGCGGCCCCCTTTTACAGAATATACTCTGCAACTCTTTAATGACGCTAGCCGAATCCTGTCGGTACAACTGCTTCCATATGGCAAAACGGCTGGGACCACAATCTACCAATGTCAAGTACACCTGAGTACCGAAATGGGTTATATCCATAGCAACCCTACTTCAAGTGTCCGTGACGTTATGCCTACCTGGCTTCCAATGCACCGGAGCTGGATCTATGGATTGGAATTCTTTACAATCCCCAACCACCGATCTCACTTGAGTTTCAGTTGACCAATTTTACAAGTACCATGTCCTTTTCACACCCAGATGTCCACTGGGCTGATGAACTGTCTGTATCCGATAGTCGTGTTCCTGTTCTGCGGCCACAGCGCACACAAGTTATCTGGGTTCTGTTGCATTGCGGATCTCATCTATCCACCGCTGTGGTACTCGAGTAAGTTGGTCAGCTCTGTTATCGTGAGCCTCACGTCGACTGTTAGTTTATATTCCGAGACCAAATCTCCAAGCGTGGAGAGGCGACGCTTTATTAACATTGGTGTGTAATCTTGTCTGTCCAGACAGGGTGTCACTTATGAACAGATAGACACAGTCAGAGTCAGTTCGCAAATGTATGGTTTTAGCTTTCCACTGTAATGCATCGTTGACGCCTCGCAGCACAGCATCAAACTCAGCTAAATTTATGTGTTTGTCTTCATGCACTGCGCGGAGCTAGCTTACGTCCTCCGCCACAGTATCGTTGCTTGCACCAACTGTAGCAGTAGAACTGGCATTCACCCATACTGTGAATTCTTCTCCACAGATGCACCAGTCACCTTTTACTGGATCATTCTGGGCTATTCTCACACAAATATCTTTGATCATCCGTGCTAGAATAGGGTCTCGCACTTCGTCATCCCACCCAGTTGTGATCATATTCACCCTTCGTTTCACTAATGCTGTGGTGACACGCAACCATCCACACACTGGGAAATGACCAGTCAGTTTCCCGCACACTGAAAACACAATTCGGCGAGTAAGTCTATTAGGCACTTGTCGAAAAGGTCACTGCCACGCCGCCATACCAATTTTCCGTTCTCCTCTTGCACACGTAATCCCAATACCAATAAGCCCATCTCAACTGTTTAGTGGACGTGCTTTCCAGGTCAAACTTCTCCGAATGTTCCTTTACACGGGTTGAGAACATATGCTTTCATTCACAAGAATGTAATCAATATATGAGGACGTATCCTCATTTATATCCTTATTCTGACTGAGGACGGTAATAAAAATGTCCCGCATTATTAGAGGGGCAACGTTCAGCCCGAATCCGAGGCGGGTAAGACAATATCGCTGTCCCTTAGTTTTTACTGTTTGGAACGGTCACAGAGATTTGCCCACATGTGCTTGCAAATAGGCTCGGCGTAGGTCCAGCAACTTTTGGTCTCTGTTGTCGCCATTCCCTCAATTTTTGTAAGCAAACATCCGCGTTAGCAGAATGCACATCCACGTACTCATTTAGCTCCCGATAATCCATAACGGGACAAACTTTCTGTTTATTCACCTGCTCAACAGCCATGAAAGGGATTAGACCTTTTGGAGGGCCAAGTTCGTCCTCGGGATATGGCAGTAACCAACCATTATCAATCCACACTTGCAATTCCGGATCGTATTCATCACGAATCGGTGTTGGCGCTGCATACTCTGCAAGTCAATTTCTCAATGTAAGTGGAGATTGGTCGCCAGCCCACTTCCACGATGTAGTCCACTTCTGAGTATTTTGGTCATATTTGACAGAGAAGTCAGGCTCGGTGATAGTGATAGCAGCGACATTGGCCTTGCTAAATGTCGAAAGGTCACCTCTCCTGCGCTAGACACAGCTACTCCTCCCAGTCGCTTGATTGCGTCTAGTCCAAGCAATAATTCAAATACCAGTAAGTATCCATCCACAACTAGGACTTCTATGCTAATGCTCCGTGTTGCATCAAAGTCAACCTGCACCATTCCTACTCCACAGCAGCTTAGTGTACTTCCATCTGCTGTGAACACTGGGATTACTTTCCTCGTCCATTTCTTGCAACATGATTTGCGGACCAGTGACTGTCTGCATCCGGTATCCACCGGAGCTGTGAGTGGTAGACCATTGATGAGAACCATGAAAATTGGCAAGGCGCCATTTACACCAGTTTGGGGGAGGAGATTAGCGCTCACTTCTCGCCCCCTTGATCGTTTCCCGGTCAAAATCGAGCAATGTGCCCTCACCGCCGACATTGATAGCACGTGATAGGGTTTCGAGGTCTGACCCCGACATCCCCTCCTGTTGCACTATCCAACAGGCAATTGCTTGCCCTATGATTCAGTCCATTACACTTGTAACACCTCCGTGAAGTATCTGTCTCCTTGGGGTTAACTGGTGTCGATCGTGCAGCTAATGCAGCTTACTCTAGAACTGTCGAGTTAGTCATTAAAATAGCACGAGTGCGCGCCAGCACATGAGATAGATGCAAGTTATCCATCCGAGATGATTCCCGCAACAAGTTTTCCCGCATGTTCTGGCAAACCAGCAATAAATGCACATTGCAGGCATTGATCCGATACGCCGCCAAACAGGACTGTTAGCCTGCGCAGATCCGCCAAAAAGACGTCGACTGTTACACCTGGTTGGAGACGACGAGCTGTGAACTGCTTCCATGCAGCAAACAGATCGAAAGCAAACACTGTGTACAGGGTTTTCTTTATGCACCCAAAATCGGCCCGCTTTTCCTCACTTAATTGCTGGTACACTGCATAGGCGCCGCCTGACAAACGCATTGGAATTACACATTCAATGCATTTTACGCTACTTAGCTAACATATTAGTTCAGCCTTCTCCAACCACTCCACTATCGACTGCCCAGATTCACTGCCATCAAATATAGATATACGTTTTGTATCGAAAGCCATAATAGCCGAGATAGCTTGTCGCAGCACGAGGGAGGAGAAAGCTAAGTAATTTGTGTTAAGCGATATACACCCCAGAAATTCTTTTCAAAGTTGAACGAATCAGTTCTTTCGACTTCTGTCTTTTCGCAAATGTCGCACTCTTCACAAGCAAGTTCTTTTCAACCGTCGGCCGTCCAAAAAAAAAAAAAAGAAACGACTCGCAATCTTTGTTTCTGTTGAATTTTTATAGTCGTCGGGCAAACCCAATTGTCGCGCTAATGCGAGTATCGCTCACAAACATTTTTCTTTGTAATCTAACGGTCCCAGGTTCGCTCCCCGACGCAGGCACGCAGAACTCACACTTTTTGTGTGCTTTTGCGCATGCTCATCACCTGTGTTGTCGTCGAAAACCCAGACTTTTACCGTCTGTTGACACAATCGCCCTTACGCCCCTAACACGAAAATATAAATTATAATATACTGCTAATATTTTGTGTAGAAATTATATACTTCGCGATGGAATATGACAAGTATGGACAGAAAGAAGGGATAGCTATGTGATCACCATTATTCCCAGTATTAACCAATATATATATATATATATATATATATATATATATATATATATATATATATATAGCACTCTGAGGAATTGGTAATATCATTAATATTTCTGAAGCCAAAACTGTGGCACCGATGAGAGAATGATATATTCACCCTCTTGCCTCACCATGATAGAGTTCAAATTTTACTGGAGCATGTGAACTCTATCCGCCAATTCATTTAGTCCACGATGGAAAATGAAACATAATAACGAACTATTATTCCTAGATGTTTTACGAATTCGCATGTGTCAGAATCCTGTGCTATCTATATATGGAAAGCCAAACATAACGGGGCAATACGTAAACTTACAATTGGAAAATTTGAGAGAAACCCTCTACCGAACCGACTATCTTAAAGTTTACCTTCAGCTCAAAGAAATGATAATCAAGCACCAAAAGACATAACAAAGAAAACTGAACAAAGTTTGTACATCAAATATGAACGACCTATGACATATTTATGACATATGTACATATGAACGACCTATTACATATATATGACATATGTACATATGAACGACCTATTACATATATATGACATATGTACATATGAACGACCTGTCTGAAGAAATTTAAAAAATACGCAGTCCATATGATAACAAGAAAGTATTTAGGAGCGATTCAACTTTCTAAAAAGACCTGTTTCCACTCGAGCCTCCGCTGAAAGATGACAAAAAATTACTGCGTGTAAGATATTTTACGCAAATGTGAGAAAAGGTGAGATTTCTCGTCAACAAAATGTAAGGTTAAAGAAACACCGGAAATTTGTAATACGTGGAGAAATCGTAAAATCAGGTCTGCTAACTTATATGGAGAGAGAAAAAATATTTTATAGGAGGAAGTGTGAATTATAAAGCAAGAGGAAGGGTGGAGGTAAGATGACATAAATAAGCGTCGCATAGCATATACGTTACCATCATATGGAAACAATTATAATAGATAGCATTCATTTACCATAATAAATAATTATAATATAATATATTATATGAATTTTTCACTATATGGGGATTTTAATTATGACTTGTAAATACTTATCCATCGTAATTAAGTTGAATTAAGGATAGCAATATGAAAATATTTAATATAGTACAAGTTTTTTCCCCATCTTTATAAGAGAATCCTCCATTATCATTAAAGAGAAATAATGTTAGATAATTCTATCGGAACTGCCTTTCATTAACTGTTTTAATTTAATGTGTGTTAACATTGAAAGGAAAACAACTTACAATTTAACCAATAGATTTTACCCTTTCTTTCGTTTCATTTTCACCTTTTTATATTATATCAATCACTAGAATATAAATATATAAAACAAAGCATCTACATAAAAAGTAAAAATATTTCTCGCTTATGAGAATTTAAAATAGATACTACGAGACAACGCTTAGTTTTAATATTTACATTTTACTGACTTCCTTTTCTTCGTTTGAGGACTCTACTTTATAGATCTAACTAAAATAACCCCTCTCCTTCTTTGTTATAAATTATAAGGACATGATATCCCTTACTTTTTTTGCGTGATAATTTTAATGTGCTTTATATTTTTAAATATACTTTTAGCTGGAACCTAAAAGCGAAACCTGGAAAATTTACAGTTACCATCCCCCCTTATCAAATATGGCGAATTATACATACGGAGGAGGTCAGAAGTTACATCGACTGGAACGTTGTAAAAACAACACTCAACCTGAGAAAATTAAGCCGATTAATCCAGACTAACGGGACCTGAGAAAATTCCCCAGCGAACTCTTTCATATGTAATATATTTATGTTGGTATTCTGTAGATGTTTAGAATAAATGGAGACACTCTGATATTATTGTACCTATTTACTATGCCTCCCCACGGGACAGAGTTAGACACCAGGGTCGTTTTTTAACGTGGAGAAAAGGTACAAAAATAAAAATTGTCTCAGTCGTGAAGGATTTCTCCTCCACCGAAAGAGAACAAGAAATGGAAGAGCAGCATCTGCCGGAACAGATGGTATTTATTTTCTCCCCCACCGAGCAAATTAGGCACAAAGTGGATTTTTAATGTAAGGAGTGAAGGGAGGGGGAAGGGAAAAAGGAGACCAGCTCCCGAGAAGTGGGAAATGGGAGCTGGTTAATGGTCAGGCATGTGGGGTTGCCCCCACATCTGGTCTTTGCTAGTCATAGCTAGTCCTAGCTAGTCATAGCTTGCAGCATCTGAAGAACAGATGGTATTTATTTGCTCCCCCACCGAGCAAATTAGGCACAAGGCCAATTTTTGATGAGGAGTGAAGGGAGGGGGAAGGGAAAAAGGGGACCAGCTCCCGAGAGGTGGGAAATGGGAGCTGGTTAATGGTCAGGCATGTGGGGTTGCCCCCACATCTGGTCTTTGCTAGTCATAGCTAGTCATAGCTTGCAGCATCTGCCGGAACAGATACTACACTTTGAGACATTAAATCTTTTATTCATGTTAAAAAAATACAGTCAAAATCAACGATGAACAAAAAACTTAGGCACATGGCCAACTCAAAATGGGGGATTTTGGGGGTCGTTGGTCATCCTTGTCACTCCAGAACTGAACAAAGTCAAAAGTTTCTCCCAGCTAGTATCTTCTTTAACCATAATACCGCATTCACCCTTTCATATTGGGGAATGTCCTACTTAACTCCCAATTTTTAAAACATTTTTTATTGACGTGTAAAAACAAAAAAGATAACAATAAAATGGTACAATAATTCATTTGTGTCGAGGGCGGGGGAAGAAAAAACAAAAGGTGATTAGTAGGACCCTCCCAACCCCGTCTAGTTGATAGACTGCCCGTTCCACTGGGTTTGTAAAAGGAACCTCGCTTCTGCGGGTCAGTCTCTAGGTGGGGATGCCCTCTAGATGGGGGTGAATGGAGAAAAGAAATTTTTGTGGTTAAGGGATGGAGGTTAGTTTGTATTTCTTTTTCTCCAAGATGGGTAAAATTTAGAGGAAGGGGTGAAAACAAAAATTGCAGGTAAGAGGGGATGGGGATCTTGGAGGCTTCCTAATCGGGGAGGGATGGAACACACACTCAGCTAGCTGAGAGGCTACTTGTTTAATTTTACTTTACAGAACTGCGCGTTCCACACCTAGGCGGGGAACACGTATTCAAATTATGCTCCTCTTCGTACACACAGACTTGCCACATGTATCCATCTTCTGTCAAATGCCGCGCGATGCAGCCTTCTTCTATCACATCTGATCTTCACCCGTAGTTGGTGTTTAAAGAAAGCGATCAGATCTTGATCAGAAAAAGACAACACCCCCCGGCAACCTTGCAGACGCGACGTCCAAATCACCATTCTCGCCACGGCCAGGATCGTAACGTAGACCATTTGTCTTTCCCGGTCCCACGGCGGCCTCACGTTGTCCATAACATTGGATACAGTAATTGGGCGAGGATGCTCAGGATCGATGCGAGCCGTCACCCCACTGACATACGACCAGTACTGGCGGAGTTCGCGGCAATCGAAGAAAGCGTGATCCGTAGTTTCCACGGCCGTTGTCCCACAACGGGGACAATCAGGCGACTCCAAAAACCCAGAACTGCATTGTATGTTGTTGAGTGGAAGTGCATTTCGGGCCAATCGCCAGGTCAGAGAGAACTCCGAATTGTTCAGATGACTCGAACCTGGCGCCCAGCTCCACGCGGAGCGGATCTCACTCTGCTGCCACCCCAAACGCGCGCATAGCGGGTCGTCGGCGGCCCCCTTCACTAGATCCCTGTAGAGTTCCCTACGGGTAGCAGTCACAAGGTCACTGGACCTTGGTAGTCGTTTTAGCGCGGCTCGGCACTCTTTCATGTAGGCAGATTCTCCCCGCGGCCTGCGACGGCTCTCGATGGAAGGGTCGAGAACGAGGTCGGGGAAGGCGGCAGTAACCACGGGGTGCCACGGTTGGTCCTCCTGCATATAGTGGCGCAGGAAGGCCAGCCTCTCAGCATCTCGATGACACTTCAAGTCCGGCATTCCCAAGCCTCCCTCACACGGACGTTGAATACAGACCTGTCTGCTCACCCAGTGTCTTCCTCTGTCCCAAAGGAGCGAGGACAAGAGTTTGACAAGAGCTTTTAGGTGTTGTGCAGGCAGGGGAAGTACGGCCAGTCGGTAAAGGATGAGAGGAAAGACGTAAGTAGCGCACGCCTCAGCTCTACCCTTTAAGGAAAGTTTCCTAGGAAGCCACGAATTGACTGCAGCCTCCACCTTTGACCGTACCTCCAACCAATTCTTGTCAAGCTGGAGACCCGGTCCGAACCACACGCCGAGGATCCGGACCGGGCCATCTGTCCAGCTGAAGGGCGCCGGGAGGTTTGCGTTGCCACTCCATGCGCCCAACCGCAGTCCTACCGACTTGTTGCGGTGTATCTTGGCCCCCGTGATTCTTTCGTACTGTGTGAGTGCCTCCGACACGACCTCAATGTCTCTGAAGCCCGACACAAAGACCGTGACATCATCGGCAAACGCGGATACCTTGGCAGCTGGGCCACCAGGCAGAGCCATTCCGCACAGGGCCGAATTTGCATCCCCATGTCTCAGCTTGCGGAGAAGAGGCTCCAAAGCCAGGACATAAAGCAGGGGCGACAGCGGACAACCCTGACGAACCGACCGAGAGATAACAAAGGGTTTCGAGCGCTTTCCGTTCACTTGCACGACAGCCATGGGCTGTCGATACATTATGGAGATCCACTTGCAAAAGTCCGGTTTAAAACCAGCGGCCTCTAAGACAGATGCCAGGAAACGATGGTCGACCCTATCGAAAGCTTTGGACTGATCTAAGTTGATCAGCGCGGCTTCCGTGTCGTCATCTATTCCCCCCTCTAGGATCGTGCGGATCAGGTGCAAGTTGTTCTGAATCGATCTCCCCTTCACAGCGTAGTTCTGTTCCGGTTCAACCAACTCGTCGATAACAACCTGCAGCCGATTCGACAGGACCTTGGCCAAAATCTTCAACTCTGTGTTTAGCAGAGTTATGGGCCTGTAGTCGTCTAATTCTTCCCCTCCATGCCCGTCACCTTTCTTCAGCAATGTGATCACTCCCTTGGTCACCTGCCCTGGGATGGATCCCTGAGCAAACCAATGGTTGAACATATCCGTCAGAAGAGGCAAAAACATGGGCGACAGCCTCAAGTACAGTTCATATGGCAGACCATCAAGTCCTGGCGATTTGTCACAGCTGACCTGCTTCAGCGCAGTAAAGACCTCCCGCTCCGTCACCCGGCCCTCGCAACCAGCCGCTCTAGCCGCCTCGAGGCGGGGAGAGTCGGCCAAATAGTCGCTAAACTCAAGGACCGGAAGATCGGGCTGCTGCGTAAAACGCTCCTCGAAATGTTCTCGAAACCCCTCGTAGATCTCCCGAGTCGATTCCAGGGTGCGTCCATCCGGATGTTTGACTTTCGCAATGTATTTGTCCGAGCCACGCCTAGAAACCTCACGGCGCACGTCTGCATCAGAATTGACTGCTTCGTTGCCTATCTTTCTAAGCCTAGCTCTAACTAGTTGGCCTTCGTAACGCTCGCTAGTCTCGCGTAGAAGGTCCTGCTTAGCTAGTTCCTGACTAAGCCTTTCACCCTCCCCCGTAGCCTGGGCTAGTTTCTGCTCTAGCTTCTTCTTCGTCTTGGCCTTATCTAGTGCGAGGCGCTGGGCATACTTGACGGAGAAGCTTCTGATCTTGGCTTTGAGACCTAACCACCACTTACTCCCGGTAACCGCCCCCACTAGTGCCTTTTTAATCAATTCTCTTAACTGATCTTGGAAGTCTTGTATCTCCAGAAGGGAGGTGTTTAACTTCCAGTACCCCGCTAACTTAGGCCTATTTCCTAGCTTCAGCCGGGCCATAACTAATTTATGGTCCGTCTGGCCTAGCCAAGTGAACGTGGGACAAGATAAGAAGTCTACTTCGCCTCTCCTAACTAACATCCTGTCCAAATAGGTATTTGGATAGGAGGAAACGCTATTGGTCCACGTCCACATCTCCCGCCCCGGATGCTCGAACCGAAACCTGTCGACCAGACCGCATCTAGCCATCAGATCAGCCAGGCTGGACTCGCACCTCTCCGAACCTCTAGTTCCGCCTCCTACCTTATCTATGTCGGGGTCTAAGATGGCATTCCAATCCCCCATTAGCACTACCCGCTTCCGACAATCTACAAACGCGTCAAGCTGACTGAAGAATGAGACCCTCTCACGAGCGGTGCTGGTCGCATGAACCGCAATCACCCGAAACACAGAATCTTTTACGGCAACATCGGCCACAACCAGCCTACCCACCGCATCTCTATGGACAACGTCGACCGTCGCCGACAGGGTACGTTTAACCAGCACAGAAACTCCCTTCCCCCGCAGGCTGCCATATGCTGAGAAAACCTCAAAGTCTCGGGCCAGCACCTGACAGTCCACAGAGGAAACAAAATGCGTCTTCTGAATCGCAGCAACATCCACTCCCAGGGACAAGAGGTCGTGCCGGAGGCGAGCCGCCCGGCCCGATGATCTCAAGCCCCTCGCATTCAGACTAGCCAACTTCAAAGCCATGGTACTTACCTTAAGGTGTGTTACACTCAGCTCCGAAGTCAGCCGGGGAAAGGACACCGACGTTGTGTGCAATGCTCAAGGTGGTCAGGTTTTTCATGTCCCGACCTTCTCTCACAATGCCGCCGACATCCAAAGGGTAAGTCAATTTAAGGGCCCTATAGAGTGACGGATGGACCAACACGGGGACCCTTCCCTTGCATTGTTTTGCGAGTTCCTCAAGGGAAGGGTCATTTTTCCTAATGAGTTCAATTCCCGGACCAGCCCCTTCAGCGGCCTCCAGCATTGTCCACACGTTGGTTTTGCAGGCCTCAGGAAGCCTGACGAAAGTTGTTAGCCGTGGGGCGTCCGGGAAATTAGAGGGGACATTAACGTCTTTTCCCCCTATCTGTTGGCAGTCCAGCAGAGGTTTTAAATTTTTTCTCTGCCGGTGTGGTAAGCCCATTGCCACAGACAGGGGGTCTACAAAACAAAGTTCCTCTCTCGTCTCGAGGGCGAGAGTCCCTGTTGGAGTGAGTCCGTAAGTGGGAGAATCTGAAGGGTCTCTCCCCCTCCCGGGTTCATTCTTTTCTTTCTGGGATGGCGGCTCAATTTGCATTGGTGTGGGGACGAGTGTCTGTGTGGTGTCTGGTGTTGGTACGGTGTCTGGTGTTGGTGCGGTGTCTGGTGTTGGCGTTGGTGTTGGTGCAGGTTCTGGTGTTGGTGCGGTGTCTGATGTTGGTGTTGGTGTTGGTGTTGGTGTTGGTGCGGTGTCTAGTATTGGTGCAGTATGTGGTATGGGGGTGGAAGTGGGTTGTGTTGTTGTTAGAGGTGGTGTATGCTCACAGGGAGTGGGGGCTGCCTTTTCTTCCCCTTTCCTTTTCTTTTTTATTCTTTTGAATGAACCGGGGAGTGGTGAGGTTGAGTTCCTCTCCCTCTCACTAGCAGATTCATCCTCAGAGGAGCAGTGTTTTCTTCGCTTGATCCCCGTCTCAATTGGTGTGGGGACCGTTGGTTGTTGCTGCTCCTCCAATTGCTGTTTCTCCGGTTGATGCTGTTGCTGTTCTGGTTGCTACAGCCGTTTTTGTTGCTGCTGCTCCTGTTCTGGCTGTTGCTGCTGCTGCTGTTTTTGTTGTTGCCGCTGTTTTCGTGGCATTGGTTGTGGAATTGGCCGCGGCAGCTGATGTTGTTGCTGCGGCTGGTTCAATGGCTGGTTTGGCTGCTGCTGCTGTGTCTGCTGCCGTGGCTGTTGTGGAGGCTGCTGTTGTTGTTGCTGCCTCGGTTGTTGGGTTGGTGGTGGGACGGTGGCAGATGGGATTGTGGGCTTCCGTTTCCGCCTCATTACCGTGATCCATTCCTCCCCCTTGGCCTCCTGCGTAGTTTTGGGTTCCTCGGTGCTGGGGTTGGTGCTCCGGTTGCAGGAGTTATGACAGCCTGTTTGGACACTGGTGCTGTCTCAGAGGTTGGGACCGCCTTTAGTGTGACTTGAGTAGGAGTTGACCTTTGAGGGCAGCTCTTGGCCATGTGACCCTGCTTTTGGCAGAACCCGCAGTGCGGACGACGCCCCTCCACCACTACTGTCATAGTTGCCTCCTTAAAAGTCAGCTGTGCTGGTATCGCTTGGAAGCCTTCTTTCTTTAGCCTCATGGCCACAGTGTAGCTGCCCAAGTGCATGCCGGTTTTCGAACGCACTGGGGTTATTTTTTCCACTTCGCCAAACTGTGTGAAGAAGGATCCCAGGATTTCTGCTGATATTTGCATAGGTACATTGAATACCTGCACCCGGGTCCTTGTCCTGCCCTGGTATTCGGGCTTTAGTTTTATTCTCCCATACTTAATTTCCTGTAGGGAGAGTCTCTCCGCATCTTCCTTGGTTGGTAGGATGGTGGTTCCACATGGCGTAGCTCCTCTGGTACAGGTATAGTACCGGGATGTTTAGCTTGTGTAGGAGCCCCGCCATGTCTTCCTTTTTCATCCCTAGGAGGCGGTTTTCCGGCATATCCGAGATGATGAGGGAGAGGACTCTGTCTTCGATTGCCTCCCAAGCGCCTGGCACTGGTTTAATTTCTGCCCCCTCTATGTATTGTCTGTACTTGGTCAAGTACAAGTCTCTATACTCTTGAGGGGACAGTTGCTTCTCTAAAGTCTTCCCCCATGCCGACCCTCTTCTTGGTGTTGGATCTTTGGTGAGGTTGGACTGTTTTTGTTGTTCCTTTGCGGAAGGGTTGCTATTTTGAGGGGCATTTCCCTTTCCGCTTTCCTTTGGGACCGACTCTCCTTGCTCTATACTTCTTCGAGGAAATACCTCCCTTTTTGGGAAGTCGGCCTCCTGGGAAGCATTGTCCTCTTTATTGTCCTTGGGAGCTTTTGCCCCTTTTGTTTTGGGGAGGTCTAGGCTGTATGCCCCCTCGTTTTCTTGATTTGCTCCCCTTTTGGGGCAGTTGCCCTCCTGGGGAGCACTGTCTCCCTTATCGTCCTTTAGGGCTACTGCCTCTTGATTATTGTTGTCAGAGCGGGATGCCCCGTCCAACATTGTTTTTTCTCCCCTTTGTGGGGAGTCGCCCTCTTGGGGAGCACTGTCTCCCTTATCGTCCTTTGGGGCTACTGCCTCTGAATCTTTGTTGTCAGAGCGGGATGCCCCGTCCAACATTGTTTTTCTCCCCTTTGTGGGGAGTCGCCCTCTTGGGGAGCTGCTGGTGAGTTTTCTCCCTTCTGGGGGGCGTCCTTTGGTTTAGTGTCCGGGCGGTATGCCCCGTTGCTTTTTGCTTTCCCTGTTGGGGAGTCGTCCTCTTGGGGACCAGTTTTTCCTGTGGTAGCCCCCTGGCTGGGGGTATCTGTATTGGTTGTCCCCGGGCTGGGGGTGTCCATTTTTGAAAAAAGCTCTCTCTTCCCTGTATTAGAATTCACCAAAATGAGTGACGTGGAGTCGGCGTCCAAAGTGGGGAGCCGACTTTGGCGCCAAAATGAAGTGGCGCCAAAGGCGGCAAGAGGGGAGATAGAACTGAGAGAGGGAGTGGGAAGTTAGTGGAGGGAAGAGAGAAAGTGTTTCCGACCCTCCCTCGCGGGAAGGTCGTAAATTATCAGCTCGGATCCCCCCTCACGGGGGGAGAGCAGAGAAAGACAGACCAAGTGGGGGTGCGGACAGAACGCTACCCAACAAGCTCGTCAGGTGTTCCGGGCACGAGGGTGTGTCGCCAGAACAACACTGCCTATCGCTGTGTATGTATCAGAGAACAGATGGTATTTATTTGCTCCCCCACCGAGAAAATTATGCACAAGGCCGATTTTTAATGTGAGGAGTGAAGGGAAGGGGAAGGGAAAAAGGGGACCAGCTCCCGAGAGGAGGGAAATGGGAGCTGGTTAAAGGTCAAGCATGTGGGGCTGCCCCCACATCTGGTCTTTGCTAGTCATAGCTTGCAGCATCTGCCGGAACAGATGGTATTTATTTGCTCCCCCACCGAGCAAATTAGGCACAAGGCCAATTTTTAATGTGAGGAGTGAAGGGAGGGGGAAGGGAAAAAGGGGACCAGCTCCCGAGAGGTGGGAAATGGGAGCTGGTTAATGGCCAGGCATGTGGGGTTGCCCCCACATCTGGTCTTTGCTAGTCATAGCTAGTCATAGCTTGCAGTATCTGCCGGAACAGATGGTATTTATTTGCTCCCCCACCGAGCAAATTAGGCACAAGGCCAATTTTTAATGTGAGGAGTGAAGGGAGGGGGAAGGGAAAAAGGGGACCAGCTCCCGAGAGGTGGGAAATGGGAGCTGGTTAATGGCCAGGCATGTGGGGTTGCCCCCACATCTGGTCTTTGCTAGTCATAGCTTGCAGCATCTGCCGGAACAGATGGTATTTATTTGCTCCCCCACCGAGCAAATTAGGCACAAGGCCAATTTTTAATGTGAGGAGTGAAGGGAGGGGGAAGAGGAAAAGGGGACCAGCTCCCGAGAGGTGGGAAATGGGAGCTGGTTAAAGGTCAGACATGTGGGGTTGCCCCCACATCTGGTCTTTGCTAGTCATAGCTAGTCGTAGCTAGTCATAGCTTGCAGTATCTGTAGCAGACACAAATGGACCCCTTTTCTTCTCGCGCATTCGCTTCCTCTGAGTGAGTGATGAGGCGCTAGACTGTCCAATCTGAGGACTTGCGCACGAATACAAATTGACCCCTAGGGACCAGACAGCTTCCGGTCCCAGAAGAAAACTCTCTCTTACGCTACCAGCCTTCGTCGGGGTTAGACGCCTGTTCTCTTCGCTGCTCCTACTAAAGGTATTGACGACAGCCGCGCCCGCGGGTTGTAACTACCTCGTAAGGCAGTGGAGACCCGACTCTACTTTCTTCCTTCAGTACGCTTTGCAAATAAACCTTTCCCTTGTTACGTTGAAGAAGTTGTTTGTCATTGTTCATAGAATTGTGTTATTTTATTTTATTAGGGAAATTTCCCTAAAATGGTGACCCCGACGTGATAAAACGGGAGGTGCTACTACGGACGTCCGTGTCGGCGGAAAAGCGTTTTCAAACGCTGGTCCATGACGAGCACTTAGGTGACCGCAGGCCGACGGAACTACTCCGTAGAATGAGGGAACTGGCAGAGGACGTCCCTCCTGACAGTGCCTTAATTAAGCAGCTCTTTTTCTCAAGGCTGCCGGCGCAGGTAAAGGCCATACTTGCGCCAATGTTTGAAAAACACACCGTCGATGTAGTAGCAGCATCGGCGGACAAGGTCATGGACTTTGTGAGGGGGCCTACCACCGCGGCGATTCCACAACAGCCTGCTGAGGTACCCGCAGGCACCGCAAATGTAAGACAGGATGCTACATCGGTGGCTATACTAACGGCCATCGAACGCCTCACTAGAGAGGTGAGCAAGCTCAATATGGGCAGGTCGCACTCACCCAGACGCCGCTACAAAAGCCGCTCATCTTCCCCGCACCACCGTCGCCGTACAAACATGCCGGGACTATGTTTTTATCATAGTCGCTATGGCGCTGAAGCACGGAATTGTAAAATGCCCTGCACTTTTAACAACCAGGGAAACTAAATTGTGGAAAGACGAGCACGGCAAACTTTCCACAAAATGCAAATAACCGTGCCTATTTCGTCACTGACGTAAAATCTCAAGCACGTTGCTTGGTAGACACTGGCGCTGTTTGTAGTATATGGCCACTTAGGCTACTTAAAGAAAGGCCACCAGTGTCATTGATAACACTGCAAGCGGTGAACCATTCACCTATCCCCACGTACGGTCAAATTTCACGTTCTCTGGACTTGAATTTACGGAGAGACTTTACGTGGGTTTTCACTGTAGCAGATCTACCGTACCCCATACTAGGCGCGGATTTCTTGCATAATTTTAATTTAATGGTCGACATGCGCAGACGCCGGCTGATAGACGCTAGCACGGAACTTTCCGTCCCTGGCTCGTTATCTAATGCCCCATCTATCAGCCCGGTATTTTTCATTGCCGCTGCGAATGACCCATACCATGAGGTGCTACACTCCTACCCGGAGTTAACCAATTTAAATTTTGTGGTGAGCAAACCCACGCACACCACAAAACATCACATTGAGACCACAGGTGCTCCTGTGTTCTCACGCCCTCGTCGCCTTCCTGTGGATAAACTTAAAGCAGCGAAGGCAGAATTTAATCATATGCTACAGTTGGGAATTATACGCCCCTCGTCCAGTCCTTGGGCTTCCCCTCTGCATATGGTTCCAAAACGAGACGGAGATTGGCGTCCAACTGGGGACTATAGACGACTCAATGCCATGAAGGTACCTGATCGTTACCCAATCCCGCATATTCAGGACTTTGCTTCCTCTCTGCATGGCTGTAAGACTTTCTCTAAGCTAGATCTGGTTAAGGCTTACCATCAGATCCCGGTGAACCCGGCCGACATACCCAAGACTGCGGTTACAACCCCATTTGGAGCGTTTGAATTTCTTACTATGCTGCCAGTACTTTTCAGCGCTTTATGGATGAAGTAGTGCGTGATTTAGATTTCGTCTATAACTATATAGATGACATTCTCGTGGCTAGTGCCTCACCTGAGGAACACGTCACTCACCTCCGCCTACTTTTTGAACGGTTTCAGCAATACCAAGTGAGGATTAACCCTGGTAAGTGCGTTTTCGGTGTTACGTCACTAGTTTTCCTGGGCCACATTATCAGCCCAGACGGTATATCTCCGTTGCCGGAAAAGGTGAAGGCTCTACAAGACCTTCAACCGCCCACTTCACTTCGCCAACTTAGGCACTTCCTTGGTCTGTTGAATTACTACAGACGCTTTATCCCACACTGTGCGGATCTCTTAGCTCCTCTTTCCGACCTGTTACGTAACAGGAAGAAGAAAAACGAGCAGATCTCACTTAATGAGATCCAACTTAAAGCATTTGCGGAAGTGAAAAATAAACTAGCGACGACATCTTTGCTGGCACATCCTGTACCCGATGCCCAGTTTTCACTGGTCGTTGATGCATCGGGCACAGCTGTAGGTGCAGTGCTGCAACAGCAGCACCAACAACAGTTACAACCTCTAGCATACTTTTCGCGACAGCTGAAACCGGCCGAACAACGTTACAGCACGTTTGGCCGCGAACTACTGGCAATGTACCTCGCAGTGAAACACTTCCAACATTCACTCGAGGGCCGACAATTTGTGATCTACACCGATCACCGTCCGCTTACATACGCACTGCGTGCTAAGCCGGACAAATATTCTCCCCGCGAAACACGTCATTTGGACTTTGTTTCGCAGTTTACTAGTGATATCCGACATATCGCGGGTGAGCAGAACGCAGCAGCAGACGCATTGTCTCGCCTGCCCATCAATTCTCTGTCCTCACCATCGGATATCGATTTGCAACAGATGGCCTTGGACCAGCCAAGTCTGGACACGTTGGATCCATCGTCACCTGAATTCGGGACTTGCAAATTCGCATATCTGCCCGTGCCTACTTCTGACACGCAGATCATCTGTGACACCTCAACGGATTCACCTCGACCATTCGTTCCAACGACCCACCGTAGAGTTGTTTTCGACACTCTACACAACCTGGCACACCCCGGACGCAAAGCCACAGTAAAGCTGATTACAGCTAGATTTTTCTGGCCTAACATGAGGCGTGACATCATTGCTTGGTCACGTTCCTGTGTATCCTGCCAAAAGTCAAAGGTGCACGAGCATATCCGCGCACCCCTTGGAACATTCAGCACCCCAGACGCTCGGTTTAGCCATGTTCACATTGACTTGGTTGGACCATGGCCGGTCAGTCAGGGATTCACTTATCTCCTGACCTGCATAGACCGTTTCACACGGTGGCCAGAAGCCATCCCACTTAGTGACATTTCGGCTGAATCTGTAGCGCGAGCCCTTATATCAGGCTGAATATCGCGCTACGGAGTTCCCACTACAATCACCACTGATCGTGGTGCACAATTCGAATCCCACCTATTCCGGGAACTGTCCAAGATCCTCGGGATCACTCGCATTCGGACAACAAGCTATCACCCTGCTTCAAATGGGATGATAGAACGCTTCCATCGCCAATTGAAAGCTGCATTACGCGCTTACCCTGATCAACAGCGATGGAGCGAGTACATACCGGTTATCCTTCTTGGCTGTCGGGCATCAATCAAGGAGGACCTGGGATATTCCGCAGCCGAACTGGTCTATGGAGCACCTCTATCGTTGCCAGGTCAGATGCTGACCCCGATAGAGGATATATCAACTGACACAGCTCTATATGTCAACAGACTACGAGCTTATCTCAGTAAGCTACCGCCGATGCACCCTAGGGAACAGACCATTAAATCTTTGGTTCCGAAGGACATAGCGACATGGACTCACGTATTCCTTAGAAAGGACGCAGTAAAAGCCCCCCTAACTCCACCTTACACTGGCCCTTATCGCGTGCTTTCACGCACTGATAAAACTTTTATCCTAGACATTAGTGGTAAAAAAGAGACAGTATCGGTAGATAGGGTAAAAAGAGCCTTTCTGGACACATTAACACCTGAGCCACACATTCCTCCAACATACACACAGCATAATCATACACCTGAGGTAAATGTTCCACGTGAGAACAATTATGTGACCACTACACGTAGTGGTCGACGGGTACATTGGCCGAAGAGACTTTGCAAAACAGTGTATTTCTGTTGAAAAAGAACATTTTTTCTTCTCTCCTTTTTAGAGCAGAACGTTTTGTGCAAATATTCCAACTTTTCACAGAAAAGTAAGAACATTTTTTTTTCTGCAAGAAAATAACCTTAAGAGACGGACATTTCTTATTGTATTTTTCTTTCTGCTATTTGTTATGCTACCTTTCTCTCTGTCGGCTTTCAGCCTAAGCAGGGGGTTATGTAGCAGACACAAATGGACCCCTTTTCTTCTCGCGCATTCGCTTCCTCTGAGTGAGTGATGAGGCGCTAGACTGTCCAATCTGAGGACTTGCGCACGAATACAAATTGACCCCTAGGGACCAGACAGCTTCCGGTCCCAGAAGAAAACTCTCTCTTACGCTACCAGCCTTCGTCGGGGTTAGACGCCTGTTCTCTTCGCTGCTCCTACTAAAGGTATTGACGACAGCCGCGCCCGCGGGTTGTAACTACCTCGTAAGGCAGTGGAGACCCGACTCTACTTTCTTCCTTCAGTACGCTTTGCAAATAAACCTTTCCCTTGTTAAGTTGAAGAAGTTGTTTGTCATTGTTCATAGAATTGTGTTATTTTATTTTATTAGGGAAATTTCCCTAAATATCTGCCGGAACAGATGGTATTTATTTGCTCCCCCACCGAGCAAATTAGGCACAAGGCCGATTTTAATGTGAGGAGTGAAGGGGAAATGGGGACCAACTCCCCGAGGAGTAGAGGAGCTGGATAGTAACAATTGGTATGAAGGGTTGCCCCTACATTGACCAAGGTCTATCTGTGGGGTCGCCCCCACATAGGGTCTTTGCTTGCAGTATCTGTCGGAACAGATGGTATTTATTTGCTCCCCCACCGAGCAAATTAGGCACAAGGCCGATTTTTAATGTGAGGAGTGAAGGGAGGGGGACGGGAAAAGGGAACCATCTCCCGAGAGGTGGGAAATGGGAGCTGGTTAAAGGTCAGGCATGTGGGGTTGCCCCCACATCTGGTCTTTGCTAGTCATAGCTAGTCATAGCTTGCAGTATCTGCCGGAACAGATGGTATTTATTTGCTCCCCCACCGAGCAAATTAGGCACAAGGCCGATTTTTAGTGTGAGGAGTGAAGGGAGGGGGAAGGGGAAAAGGGGACCAGCTCCCGAGAGGTGGGAAATGGGAGCTGGTTAAAGGTCAGGCATGTGGGGTTGCCCCCACATCTGGTCCTTGCTAGTCATAGCTAGTCATAGCTTGCAGTATCTGCCGGAACAGATGGTGTTCATTTGCTCCCACAGAGCAAATTAGGCACAAGGCCGTTTTTAATGTGAGGCAAAAACCAGCTCCCCCAAAAGTAGGCAAAAAGGGGGCACTCTGGTTACCAAAAATAATAATTGTCCCAGTATAGAGGGTTTCCCCTCCATTGACTGGTACAAACTATCCTAAGTGCAGCATCTGCCGGAACAGATGGTATTTATTTGCTCCCCCACCGAGCAAATTAGGCACAAGGCCGATTTTTAATGTGAGGAGTGAAGGGAGGGGGAAGGGAAAAAGGGGACCAGCTCCCGAGAGGTGGGAAATGGGAGCTGGTTAAAGGTCAGACATGTGGGGTTGCCCCCACATCTGGTCTTTGCTAGTCATAGCTTGCAGTATCTGCGGGAACAGATGGTATTTATTTGCTCCCCACTGAGCAAATTAGGCACAAGGCCGTTTTTAATGTGAGGTAAAAACCAGCTCCCCTAAAAGTAGGCAAAAAGGGGGCACTCTGGTTACCAAAAATAATAATTGTCCCAGTATAGAGGGTTTTTATTTAAATGCTGCCCACATCAGCATTATGTGGCACAAGGCCGGAAAGTGGGAACCCCGCAGGCTCCCCTAAAGGAGGGGCACTCCTGCAATTTTAAAAATTGCCTGAGTAACCCCGTCGGCATTCCCCGGTCGGGGCGCCTCAGGCAGCAAGCAATAAACTTGCCCCACCGGAAAGCCCGGTGGCAAGGCCTGGGAGGGTGGACCTCCTAGGTATTACCCAGGCGGTTCCCAGTATAGAGGGTTTCCCCTCCATTGACTGGTACAAATTATCTTAAGTGCAGTATCTGCCGGAACAGATGGTATTTATTTTCTCCCCCACCGAGCAAATTAGGCACAAGGCCGATTTTTAATGTGAGGAGTGAAGGGAGGGGGAAGGGGAAAAGGGGACCAGCTCCCGAGAGGTGGGAAATGGGAGCTGGTTAATTGTCAGGCATGTGGAGTTGCCCCCACATCTGGTCTTTGCTAGTCATAGCTAGTCATAGCTTGCAGCATCTGCCGGAACAGATACTACACTTTGATCCCAGCCCGAAGGCCAAGAAAAAAGATATTATTGTAGCTCTTTTATTAAAACTGCAAAAGTACTTTTCTAAGCTAGCAGGGACGTCCGGCGTTGCCTGATTGTAAAATACGCTTAAATATTTTATTTTAATGTATACACATTTCCTATATGTTATTATTGAATCAATTTTCTATAATAATTCTTATATATTATAAAGTTATGATTTATTAAAATATACATACATATTACTTGAATGCATCAGCTTGAATCGAAACCGAAACAAAAATTTCTGAAGAAAATATATATATATATATATATATATATACACACATATATATAACTTGAGTTTCTTAAGCTATAATCGAAACTGAAACCGAAACTCGTGAAAAATTCTTGCTAAAATAATTTATAACAAAATAGATGATTTAAGTGTCATCAGCTATAATCGAAACCGAAACTGATGAAACATTTTCGGTAAAAAGTTATTTATTACAAGAAATGGAATCTCATGACAATTAAACGACAGCCATTCGAAAAAAAAAAGATGTAAGCGTGACACAAAATAACACACACGCTGTCGAATTAATATATAGATAATACAAAAAAATCCGTCATCTTAAACATTCAGAACGCTAAATTATGGACACATTTTTTTCTTTTGCTATGTTCCCGCTTCATTTTAAATATACTCTAGAAGTGTAAGCCATGTTTAGTTTCAGAACAGTTTCTGATGGTTCGTTGTTCTAAACAAACCTTTAGAGGTGATGGTTTGCAGTAGACAGAACAGTTTCCGATGGTTCGTTGTTACACACAAGTCTGAATTGTTTGCAGTAGACAGTTCCAGAGAGCAAACTATTCTTAGCGTGTCGAGACGGAAAAAACATGCGAAATTGCTACAGAAAAGGTTTAATATTTATGAAGCAATTCTGGTTTCTGATTGGTTGGTAGCAAAACATGAATTAATTCAATTCGTCAGTTCCTAGCAGCATCGTTTATAAATAGAATCACTCGACTGTGTGGGATCATAACCCATTATGAATCAAGAATATAGCAACATCCACCCTATATTTAATAATGGTGAAGTCCCTTGTGTTTGTTCTGCTCAAAAATAAATATATATTTTTATATCAAATTATACATAACAAAAATTAGAAATCATTTGGATCTTAAAATTTTAGCATGTTAAAAGACGCCATTTTTAATTGTGTTCAAATGTAAAAACAGATATATATGTGTACAGAGAAGAGAAATAAAAGAAATGGAAGGTATTTAAACCTTAAAAATGGGTGGGTATGTGAAAAAGAAGCCATTTCTTAAATTAGATTATGCAGTTTTGTAAAAAAAAAAGGAAAGAGAAAAAAACGCATACATATAAATAAATATACATAAAAATAAACAAACACACAATATATACCCGTTTAAAGAGTTTTTTTTGTTAATTAAAACAATGCAAAAAATAGGACATTTTTGAAAAAATAGAAATAAAACTAATGTGCACAAAAAAAAATAAATAAAATCAATTGTAATTTCTGCGCGCCTTAAATAAGCATACAAAAAGTATTTTGACGAAAATGAAAATTACAAAGAGGTTTTTTTAAAAGAAGTGACTTTTATTTCAGCAAAAGTATTAGTTACGCATTAGTAGGTTAAAATGTTAATATAAATAAAATGGATACCGTTTAACGTCTTGTCCAGGACTTTTCAATATATAGCTATTTATATAAATACAGGGCCGTGAGAAAAAAAGAAAAACAATTATTCAGTCGAATCCCCCAACAAGTTTGGAGAAAAAACGCTTTAACTTTATTCTTGTTGCGGGTTTCCTGAATACATCAGCGATATTTTGTTCTGATGATATGTAATGCAAAATAATGGATTCCTTTTACACCTCGTTTTTTATGAAATGGTCTTTTATATCTATATGCTTAGATCTTTGGTTAATTACCGTGTTCGGTGCTAAGACTATACTGACTTGATTATCACAATTAATTACTACGGGGCTGTGCGTTAATTCTGGCTCTAAAATAGTATTTAGGATATTTTTAAGGTAGAGTGCATCCTGGGTTGTGTGTGTGATCGCGATAAAGTCTGCTTTACACGTAGAGACAGATACAATCTGTTGCTATTTAGATTTCCATGAAATAATAGGCCCATTTTCTGAGAGTCTGAAACAATATCAAGATATACTCTTTCGATCTTCGTCATTTCCCCAGTTTGAATCCTAAAACCCTTCTTATTTTAGGGGATTTCTTAATTTTCTAAATACTAACTTTTGTTCATTAGTTTATTTTAAATAACGCAGGGCTTATTTAGCTCTGTTTAAATCCTTCATTGTCGGTTGTGATAATTTTTGTGACAGTTTTGTTACTGTATAGCATATTTCGGGCCTGGTTGCAGTCATTAAATACATAGGACTACCTATAAATTCGCAAATTCACAATTCGAATTTTAATTCGAATCCATCGAAATACAGACGCACGCTGGGTCCATAACCTCTAGAAGTGTAAGCCATGTTTAGTTTTAGAACAGTTTCCGATGGTTCGTTGTTCTAAACAAGTCTTGAGAGGTGACTAGTTTGCAGTAGACAGAACAGTTTCCGATGGTTCGTTGTTACACACAAGTCCTCAGAGGTGATTTGTTTGCAGTAGACAATTCCACAGAGCAAAATATTCTTACTGTGTCAAGACGGAAAAAAGCATGCGAAATTGCTACAGAAAAGGTTTAATATTTATGGAGCAATTCTGGTTTCTGATTAGTTGGTAGCAGAACGTGAATTAATTCGATTCGTCAGTTCCAAGCAGCATTGTTTATAAATAGAATCGCCCGACTGTGTGGTATCATATCCCATTATGAATAAAAAATATCGCAACATATACGCTTGTTCTATATTGTCCGACTTAGTTGTACAAGTATAATTAGCATATCAATAGTGTTAAACTTTACAAGTGCATGTGTAATGTATACAAAACCACAATAAAAGCCTCCTATTCTAAATTTATAAGAATGAGAATATACCAAACAGTTGTTATGCTTTAAATGAGATTTTGTATCCGATTTACTGCTCGAACAAGAAAACGGTCTACTAATTAGTGACCCAAATGATTTTCTATCTTATGTGTTTTCATGAAATCTTAGTCATTGTACCTATTGTCTAATTAGCGAAATGTTCTATAGTTTAGCATGTGTTTAAGCAAATCGTAACCATAGTTTTTTTTTCTCAATAACGAGATAGTTAATTACCTCCAGAAATAGGTAGCGATTTATTAAAATGACCAGCAGCCTTATTCTATCACACCAACTGTTACGATAGAAGAAAGCTGAAGCTGCTAAAGCACGTGGGCAATCATATAGTACGTGGATGAGATTATCGAAATTAAATGAATTAATGATAAAAAATAAATACATATTCTTTGTAAATGACGACTATTTCGTACATTTAATACCAAAATTCCAGAATAAATAATAAAAGTAAAGATACTGTAATAGCTCTGTTTCACAAACGAAGCTTCCAGTCAAAGCCAGACTAAATGGGAGCAGATATATGAAACATTATAAAAAAAATAGTTTATTGACATGTATAATTCACACCACTAAAAAAATGGTTGTTGCTCTCACCTATATATATATAATTCATGTAACATTTCATAATGGACAATTTCATGAATTATGAACGAGGCGATGTGTGCAATGAAACAGCTGTTTCCATTTTTTCATAGTTTTTAATTGAAAGC
The DNA here is from genome assembly GCF_053919585.1 of Euprymna scolopes. Taxonomy (NCBI): domain Eukaryota; kingdom Metazoa; phylum Mollusca; class Cephalopoda; order Sepiida; family Sepiolidae; genus Euprymna; species Euprymna scolopes. The sequence goes on from NC_136511.1 coordinate 35,230,080, forward strand.
CAAGTTTAAATTCAGAATAATTTCCAAAGTGTAGCTAATCTGTATAAGTCTTGGAGATGAAAAAGAGTCTTCGGTGGGTATTTTACGTGTAAAGCCTTGGACTTACAGATTTTGCAGGAAAAGAACAGAGATCTTTCTCGGTGAACATGAGAAATCGTTAGAGAATTCTAAAATATCCAATATGTTCATAGATTAATACCGGTTTCCAATTGGTTGCTAGCAGAATGTGACTCCATTTGAGTGGTCAGTTCCTATCGCAAGTATCTATAAGTAGATATTTCCAATTCTCTTCAAACAGTCAACATTCATTCAGTCATAAAAGTGGTGCCTTCCTAGTACATGCATTTACGGCTATAGCGCTCCATCTATGGCTCTCCCTCGAGGCATTCATGAATTCATTGTTGCTCATCATTTTTTATGTTATTTAAACTGTTCCACACTGTCGTTTTCTGCTTCTTTCTACAATCGATATTTCCCATAAAACTAACCTGTTCTATTTTAATTTTTCTGTATACATACCCTTTAAACCTCGTTTCGTTTTTTGTGCTGTCTTTATAAGAGATCCATATGTTTGACATTTCTAATGCCTCTTGATATGTCCAGCATATCTTAAAACTCTCCTCAGAAACCAAGTTACAGTCGCTTTTAGTCTTTTCTTAGTGTTGTTGGTGATTGTTCAGCACTCACGACCGTATAAAAGAAGAAATCGTACATACGTGCGGAGTATTCTGAATTTGGTGTCAATTTTAATGTTTCTGTTGGTCATGATTGATGACGATCTATTGAACGCGACTTATTGATTTATTTCTGTAGTCTCCTGGAGGTGAAATTATTATACCAAAAACTAGGATTGTTGTCCTGTTTGGCGTGGCACAATATTATGCTAAAGGAGTGAAAGAGTGTTCACTGCGAGCGGTTAAACTAAGCATGTACTCTCAGTATTTTCCCCAGGGGAACAAAATGTGACACAAGGTCGTTTTTAATAACCTACCTACCGCTCGCAGTGAACACTCTTTGACTCCTTTAGCATAATATTGTGCCACGCCAAACAGGACCACAATCCTAGTTTTTGGTATAATAATTTCACCTCCAGGAGACTACAGAAATAAATCAATAAGTCGCCTTCAGGGGGAACTCTGACAGAATGCAAAAAAAAAAACTGTCTTAGTATAGAAAGTTTTCCCCCTCCGATGGATAATAAGAATTTAATTTCTTACATAGTGCTAGACGAATCTATACCATTACAGATATGGAGGTGTTTACTACCCCAGAACCCCCCCCTTCCGAAGATTTATGTCCCCGAAGTATAGGTTTACTTTCTCGAATTTATCACCAAGGTGTCCTTCAGTTTTCTTTTTTTCTGTCGGAACGACGTATTTCTGTACTAGTTGGAGGAGGTTCCACGTCAAATGCGTCATTCAGTAGGTCCAACATCTTTTCTTCTGACGAAGTTTCACTTACTTCGTTTTAAGTGCGTTTGCATTCCTGATTCAAATATTTCTAATGTGCGGAATGTAGTCATTCAATCCTCTATACCATACGGCCGATTCTGTTTTTCATTGATCCCTGCTCCCAGAACCTATTATTATCTTTGTACATCTTGAAGAATATTTTTCTCCCGGCACGTAATTCTTCTTGGGGACAGTTGTCTTTGCAGGTTTACCTATTTTGGCAATAGTTTGTCAAAGACTTGCCATATTTTTCTCGCGAACATCACTTCCGCTGGAGACATCTGAGATGGTGCATTCTCGTTAGGCATTATTCGTACACTTGAAGAAATCGTTGCAACGCTTGTTTTTTAGATGAAGCGTCCTTTGCCTTCTACAAAGCCTTCTTCGAGGTTTCCACAAATAATTCCGTCTGTCTGGGGTTGTAAGTCGGACTTGTGATGTGGTTGCCAATGTTGTGGTCCTGTTTAGGGTGTTACAATATTAACGTGAAACAATCCTAATGTTCACTGCGAGCGGTTAAACTACACGTGTGCTCTCTGCTCGACAGCAAAAATGGCTGGCTTATATAGTGCCGGACGAATCCATACTTTCATAGCTATAGTGATGTTAACTACCCCAAAACAATAACATTGAAACCGCATCAATAATGTTAACATATTTAATAACTTTTAGATCACTATAAGTAGATTCAGAGGTTTGAATTGTATCGATCAAGTCAATAACTATTTAAAGTTGTTAATCAGTTGTTACATTAACTATTGCGTGTTATTATTTAATAATAAAACATGGTGATATATTAGAAAGAATAAAAAATGCAGGCTATATTTGCACTTCGAATAAAATATCGAATTTGTTTAGATACCTCGTTAGGATATATATTCGAAACTCTGAAAACTAGCGGTGTCAATTTATTCATCCTCTCAGTAATGTCCGGGATAAGTTCTACACGTAAGACATGACGTATGTCTAAATCAATATGACCACTAAACCCATGTTAGAAAAACAAACAGTCGACCTATCTGATGTTTCGTTGGGTCTTCTTGAAGTATTTTTTATACTTTGATTCAGTTGCGTCTTTCATGTTTAGTTTTTCCGCTGTCCGTTTTATTTATGTCTACAGCGATTTCCAATTTGACCAAATAGATTAAACAAATTCTAAAAACAACTTTCCGCATTGTTGAAAGGGAAAACCAAATTAAGCAGAATGGCAGACATGAAATGTACGAAGAAAATGTACATTGATTTAACAGATAAAACCGTTGCAAAATAAACACACAAGCACACACAGATACACACACACACACACACACATATATATATATATATATATATATATATATATATATATATATATATATATATATATATATATATATGGGGGGAGGGTATGTGTATAAATAAACTACTTTATTCTGTTGGAACACAACTATATACATACACACATACACACACACAAATATATATTTTTCCAGAGAACAATAACAACTGAAGATTTAACGAGCTTAATATAAATGTGCTCGATACGGAAGTAGAGCAAGATTACTTTTCAATTGTTTTACATAACCATTTAAATGTCGCTACACATTCATGAACATAATTCACTCAGTTAATAGTAACTAGAAACCTCTTCAGGCGATATTGTTAATACAAATGTTTAGTTTGTAATAAAAATATTGAGTGGGTTTAACAATAAGAAAAAAATCATCAGAAGGTCAAATGAAATATTATTTATTATTCAAATTCTTTGAGATAAGTTATTTATATGATGATTTATTTACGGAATGTTATACTCATCTTTATAGTTGTTGTTTCACGACATTTCAGCCAATTTTTCCTCTGGCCTTTGTCAGGTGGTTAACATCGACAGCATAGGGATACCTCTTTACTATATCCTCAAAAAGTATTGCCTTCCATAGTTGTTGAGATCTCACCATGTATTGCCCAACTAATCATTTGGTAGGATTTGGGAAGGATTAAAACGACTATTTTCAGACAATGCCCACCTATAACCGTAGACTCAACGTCTCTATTCACTGCGCACGCTCCCTGAATGGCGATATCAAAGTTGTATTTTTTAGTCTCATAAATGCAAGCTTTTTTCTGTTATTTGATCTTTCATCGTCGGGTCCGTACCCGATTTTTATATTATTTAATTACTGGAATTCTTTGATATGAGTAATTTGTAACTTTATTTATTTATTTGACAACTATTATCCTCATCTTTAAAGTTGTTGTTACACGACGTTTAGGATAGGTATTCCCCTGGACTTCGTAAGGTCGTAAATCGCGATGGTGTAAGAATGCTTAATCTCTTAACTGTATCCTCCGTAATTATTTTTTTCTATTACTGTTGTTGTCTCACCACATTTTGGCCAACAATCCTCTGGCCGGCTTTGGGTGGAATTGAAACTGCTATCTTCAGGCAAGGCTCATATGAAACGTCGTAAAACAACAACTAAAATATTGTGGATAATAGTCCATAAATAATTATATAAAGTCACATGGTATGTCATTAAAAATAAGATATTGTATTTAATATATCTAAGGATGACGCAAAAGATGGGGTGGGGATTAAGGTTTGTGTCAGAATAGAGGCTTAGAGGAAAACAAATAGAAAGGATAGGAAGAAAAACTAATGAAAAATGGGAAAAAGTGGGGAATAAGTGCAAGTATATAGCAATAAGATCCATTAATTAAAAAAGTAAAATCACAGAACAACTTTTAAACTACGTCTCTTAAAAGGAAAACGAAATGAAAAAGAAATAGGATAAAAACAAAAAAGTAGACCAATGTAAAAATCATTAATGATAAGAAAAAAAGATGAAGGATAAAAAGCGATCACATTTGCTAATGAACATTTCATAGTGGGTTTTTGTCATGTCATCAACTCCGCCAATTGCTTCGATTATCTCAGCACAGTTGTTTGCGATTTTTAAACATCTTATTTGTGGTGTTCGCCTATTCAGTATCATTCGAATTGTGTGATAGTTTACTCTCTCTCTCTCTCTCTCTCTCTCTCTCTCTATATATATATATATATATATATATATATATATATATATATATATATATAAAATTTCTATATTTAGGCAGCATCTTTTCATTCAAGCAAATATTATACGGAATATCTAAACATTAAAAAAAAGAATCGAAAAGCAAAGTCTCTCCATTGCATTTAATAATAATAATAATAATAATAATAATAATGTATAAACGTGTGTGTGATATTTCCTATACCTATACGTATATATATGTATATATATATATATATATATATATATATATATATATATATATATATATATATATATATATAATTCAATAGAATAGAAATATTAAGTCTACATACAATTATTTTAATCAACACACAATATTTACAGATAAAAGGTTATTTAAGGAAATATTTTTAAATGTACATATATATATATTTTTAGCCATCCGCATACAGTCCTGTTTCCTTGTATCACAACTAATCAGTGCCGCTAGACTAGCATCTCTCCCAAGCCAAGGATTAAACCTAGAACCGTCATGTTGACAGTCGGCAAAGCAAAATCAAACCGCCTACTTGGCAGATATATACGTAAATATTGTTTATTATATGTTTTTAGTCAGATAATTTACTATCAGGAATAATGGCAAATATGAATGTAGATATTGCTTTTATAACAATTTAGTTTACAATAATTTTCCTTTTAGTCTAAAAAGTATTTTTACTTAGTAATTCTGAAACAAAGATTTTATTTCCATGAAAAATTTTACAAATTATTGTTAAAATAAAAAGATAGGCGTCACTTTGAAACGCAAGATGCATAATATAAAATAAGTTTTAAAAAATTATGATATAAAGTAAACTTTTTCGAATATAAATGAGAATCAGATAATAGTATTACAATTAAAAATTATTATTTTAAATATACTTTTATATTATTTATATTATTATTCATATTATTTTCTTAATTTATATTATTTCTCATTAATATTATTATTAATAATATTATTAATATTCTTATTATTGACGTTAATCATATAAACAGAAGTATTTAAAATACAGACGAAATCAACAATATCTGTTTTGGAAAATATTTTATAAAATATATTTATTTTAGTATTAACGAATTATATTATCTTCGACATAAAAATAAAACAATATTTATGGATAAATCTTAGGGTAGTTTTTTTTTTAAATATTTTATTTAATACGTTTCCATTATTTTTTAATTGAAATTCTAATCCAATGATTGCTGTTATTTTCTGTTTCCTAGTGTTTTAAAGGTTCCTCAGTTGCGCTCGGGATATTTGCCTGGCTTACGTTGAGCTGACGCTTACATAATCCGGTTCGTAATTTGCACTAGTCTGGACTTTTGATAAGTCATCAATGAAACATTGGCCTACGTAAAATTGGAGTGCCAAGTAGTTTATATGGTGTTCGCTTATTTGAACCTGGTTTCGTTTTTCTATGGTTTAGTTTTTTTTATATAAGTTTGGCATCGGTTCATAATTTTATGATTTCTATTTTCAGTACTTTATTCTAAAAAAGTTTCCATTTTTTTCTAATCGGTTTATGTTGTAGTTAAAAATATAAAGTAAGTTCAAAGGTTTTCTTTACGAATGTATTTTCTAATTAAATAAATGAACAGAAACGAAAATTCAAATCAAGGAAGACATATTAAAACAAAAAATACACTTTAGTCTAAAGTAATAATAACAGAAAGAAATAAACAAATTTACCTCACCAGAATGAATAGATTTTTGTTCAAAATAATTAGGTTCGTCGCATAAATGTTTTTTAGTGTTCGGACGAAAAGGCTACACATACTATCAGCGTTGTAATAAAAAACAACGCATATAAAATTTAATTAAAAATCATTTCGAATTGTACATTATGTCTACGATGAACAAACAAAATTTGACAGATACAGATGAGGCGTAAGACAATTTTTTTTTTTAATATAAGAAGTACATGTGATTAAAGTTAGAATCTGCATTATAGCCTTATAACCTCTCTCCTTTTATTTCTTTTCCTTTTTGGTCCTTCATAGACGGATTCTTTTACATCGATCGATGATGCCACCAAAATAATAGTGGAAAACAAACTACGTGGACTTTTCAATTCACATGTGTATCATTATTTGCACACGATAGTACTTTCTACACAGGCCAGAGATTGCTCAGAGACAAAAAACCGTGCTGTCCATTGAGTTCAGGTAAAAAGTGTCTTCGGATTTCTCTCTCTCTCTCTCTCTCTCTCTCTCTCTCTCTCTCTCTCTCTTTCTATAAGCTTTGCCAATGAATTCCTATCACCACAATAGTCCCTTGCCATTGACTTCTCGCTGCCAATAACCATTTGTCATCGCTGCTATTTTGGTGACAATAAGCCTCCTCAATTCCCCAGTTCTTTTATTGCTCATCCAGTTGAGCTCTGGTTAGTGTTTCTTTTCCTCGGCGTTTCCCTACCTCTACCTTTTGGACTATTTAGGATAGTGCCAGGTAATACTGATTTTTTTTAGGGAAGAGCGTTAATATACGATTATACAGTTTCAGTTTTCTGTGTTTCGTATCGTGTTTCTTCAGCTTTCCGTTTCACTTCCGTTGCTGTTTCCATACAGTCAGCTGGTGATGTAGCTCATTTGTATTAACATATGTATTCAAGGGGTTTTCTTAATATTTCAGCCGTTATCATTATAACTGTCCGTTGTATCTTTTGAGCCATCTCCCTGATTTCACTTTTTCCCATTCCTTTTTCGAATATTTTATGGATTTTCCTAGTGTTCTTACTATGATTATTGTTATCCTAAATGTCTTCATCATTCATATGCCTTTCAACTCTCTGGCTTGTTCTTTGTATTTGTTTAGATTATCCATATTCTTAATATTCACCACGTGGTCGACTGAAACGGCGACGTCTACGATCTGGCAGTACTTTTCGATCTTTTTATCTGTTATTACAGGTGGTCTTCTGGCTTGGGTTGCTTTATCTGTTTTAACGTACTTGTACCACACGATATCAACGCCTTTCGCTTCCATGTACTGCTACCGGTTTGTGCTTTTACTATTTGCGTATTCAAGATAAAGTTGTCTGTGTAGTTACTAATGTACTGATGTATTGCCGTCGTTTTTGTCATTTTTGTAGTAATATTTCTTAATCAAAATAAGTTCACACACCATTCTCCTTAATTAACAGCTTATTGTCTATTTTGATTTACAATGACACCCTGTTTCCTGGGTTGTACAGATCTTCAATCACCACTGTACTTGCATCACTTGTTTCTACTGGAATTTCTGTCATATAAAAGCATGTAAATATCCTGAAACGTTTACTCATTTCTCTGCTTCCTCTATTCGAATTCTTCCAATATTTGAGTTCTTGTTATACTATTTAGTTGTTATGAACGTTACGTTTTTATTTTTTTCTTAAGTATTTATCTAAGTTATTGAACTCCTTTTTATTTTACGGTGTCATATCTCTTATCGTAATCATATAACTGAAGTTACATTTAATTTTAAATTGTCTATCGTTACTCATTCTTATAGCAAATCGTTTAAGCGCTGTTTCGGTTTGGTGTGATGAGCGATTTTACTGTTATTTTTTCTACCTTTGTTTAACTTCAAACAAATTGGAATTGGAAGCCATCTTTAATTTCAGAAGAGTTTGCGATAAGAATTTATTCTATAAAATACCTGGAGGTGAAGAATTTTAAATGGGCAGCTGTTCCTTATTGGTTCTGTACTTATAATTTTTTTTTATATCCGGAAATCCTTTTGGTTCATAATTAAATCTGTTAAAACATAAATATATATTAATGAATTATAATATGTTAAATGCAGCAAGTAGCAGCACGCCAAATAAGTACAGAAGGCATTGAGATCTTAAAATTCAGGACAAGCTTTTTTTTTCTCAATACAGATCTCGGCTTGTTAAAAGTTATTTAAAGTAAAATTCTGACAAGTTTAGAGGCAAAACGTTTTAATTTCATTATTATCTCCAGTTTTGTAAATATTTCGGCGATATTTTATTCTGATGCCCTTTCACTTCTTTTGTGATGAAATGATATTTAATATCTATATGCGAAGATCTTTTCTAAATTACTGTGTTCTGCTTTGAGATTATGATGACTTGATTATTATAATTAATTATCACGGGAGTTTTAGGTAATTCTTGTTCGTAAAACAATATTTAGAAATGCTTTTAGGTATAATGCTTCTTGTGTAATATGTGTGAGCGCAATAAATTCCGCCTCACATGTGTAGATAGATATAATCTGCTGCTATTTAAATTTCCATGAAATAATCGGCCAAATTCTTTATAGTATAAAATATATATATATATATATATATATATATATATATATATATATATATATATACTTTAAACATAATATTTTAATTCATGAGATTGCATATGTATTATTATAGAATCTATGCTCTATTGAATATTATATGTTACAAGGAAATAAGAAAAAAAAAGTAATAATGACAATGCCGTTCATACAATTCCGTCTGTGTTTTTTTGTTTCCAATAGAACGTCAGTTGATATTTGGGTTTGACGATTAATACCCTGGCGGGGTCATTGTTTATTAATGCCTCGTTTTAAATCATGCAAACAAAGAAACAAAGAAAGAATTTGTGGCGACTTTAAATGATACCTCTTCTTTTATCGTTAATTGAACTTAGTAATAAGAAAAAAGATGAGCTACACCCGAGAACATTCAATTTGTAGCCGAATGTTTTACCACTGAGCTATGTCTATAGAATACAATAATCCTGTTCTTCATACGAAGAAATCATTTGCCGAGATTTTATTATCCCCCTTTATTTGCGTAAGGAAAATATTTCTTTATATATATATATATATAAATATATATATATATATATATATAAATATATATATATATATATATTTATCTATAAGAACGAAAAACTATATTTAGGATCGATTTTTTTTTTCGATTTTCGATGCTTATTCTCTAAATTTCTGTGAAAGACATATCTAAGAACACTGTCATGCATATAAATTACCTTTGTGTTAAATTTGCAAAAGATCGGCTCGGTCATATCGGAACCTATGAGGAAAGAAATTACACACACAAAAGATATATAATACAGAGATAGAGATAGCGATAGGCTTTCTCATGAGAATATCATATATAAAAATATTTAAACTAATAGAGCAATATGATATAATATATAAAACATATTTAAACTAATAGAGCAGTTTAAAAACACCTGACCTGGATTTTCTATTATAAATTGAATTATTATCTTTATTCATTTTGAATATTAAAAATCTAATATTAATAGTCCAATATGATGAAACTCTTACACGGCGGGTAAATGTTACACAAAGTAAGGAGTGAACCGGAGGTCAACTGGCCCTTTGTCCTGTAATTTCCTGATCATTGGCTTATTAGGAAGGGTGCGGTGGAAACTAGAAAGCTGATTGGCTAACTAAAAACTGAATAGAATGTGCGTATATAAAAACACGAGACAAGCACAACTCCTCGCATAAGCCTGATGAAGACAACCACAACTCCTCGCATAAGCGTGGATGAAACGCGGAATATTCTGTGTAGCTCAATTGCCATATATATTTTATAACTATATATATATATATATATATATATATATATATATATTGTGTCGCATTGTACCGAAGTAGCCGTAAGTCAGTTTTTATTCTGTGTTTCTTGCCTCATCATTGCAAATTGTTTGAAAGCTAACGGATACTCTTTGATGTATTGCTTTGGTCGCGTTCATCTCAAGGAACCAACATTTATATTTCCACGTGTCCATAAGAAGCCATTCTATTCCTGCCAGAGCCACTTTTAGAAGATCATCAAACTTCCATGACTTCAGCAGATGGCGTTTGCCTAAAGCATCTCGTCTGCTTCATTAAATACCGCGAGGTTAGTTCATTGTTGTTGTACATACACATACACATAAAAGCAAAATATCTCGTCAAATATTAAAGATGGGTGCACACAAAAAAGTCGTTTAGCAAAGAAAACCATCAGGTTTACTCAATAAAACGCCGTTTCATTTCCAAATTATCGGCTACGTCTTTCTCTCACTTTCTAGTTATTTCTTGTTTCAATTTTGTTAATGATCGCAATTATGAGACATTTCTCGGAGTAATACTTCCGCTACATGGTTTTGGATAGGTTATAAAACTACTTATATTATTTTTACAATTTATTTTATATAAAATGTAGTATAGGTACAAGCATTGAAGTGATGGCAGATAATCAAAGTAAATTCACTTTTTTTTTTAAATATCGAATTTTATTATTTTGAATATATATTACTGGTAAATCAATGAAACATGCTGTAATTCCTCATCTGAATACAGGACTACTTACTAACATTATCTGTAATTCGTATGGATTTATAGATATACATAAACTACGCTCTTTACTTCTAGATAATTTATTCTTTATATAAGTGTTAATTTCAACTGTATTTCCCGCAGTTAACGTTTGCCGTGTGGTTTGTTCCTTGCTAATGGAGTCATAGATAGCTTCGTTGCCGGGTTCGAATATCCCGACCGACTGTAATCGTTACTCCCTGCACCGATAATTCCCGAATGGATGAACCATAAGTGTTTGTAGGTATACAATAATAATAATAATTATATATATATATATATATATATATATATATATATATATATATATATATATTCACGCTGACGAAGATCGAAGGATCGGTCGAAAATATGTGCTTTTGAAAGAAACATTCTTGTTTTTTTCCAAAGCCTTTTTGTATTCCTACACCGCAAACACATAGGAAATAAATACAGAAAAGATATAAACATTTATATATTTTTAGTATTGATTTTTTATTCATACATATTTAAATATATGTGTATGTGTGTGTGTTTGCATGTAAAGTGAAAGAGAAGAGAAACAGATAAAAAAGAAAGATAATGTCAGAAGCGTATCACATAATTTTAAGTCAATGTACAAAGGGACACGACGTAAAATTACTGTATATATCTTAATACACATTTTTGGCTTTAAACAAATAAAAATTTATGAATGAAAATAAAAATGTGAACGACATCAACGCAAAACGATCTGAAAAATAGATTTATCCTCAAATACTACGAAATGATTAAAAGTTTTACTCAGTAAATATACATAATAAAAAACGAGATTATCATCTCTCTCTTTCTCTCTTCTTCTGTCTGTCTGTCTGTCTGCCTCTGTCTCTGTACCTCTTTCTCTCTCTTTCTCTCTCTCTCTTTGTATCTCTTTCTCTCTCTCTCTCTCTCTCTCTCTATATATATATATATATATATAGAGAGAGAGAGATACAATAGTATGTATCTATATATATATATATATATATATATATATATATATATATATATATATATTGACCGGTCGTACAATAGGCTTAAACATGATATTTCTATTTATGCAAATTGCATATGTATATCTATAGAATATTTCCTCTATTAGAATTGTATATATTACAAGGAATAATTTTCCCGATTGACTAATTCGCCAAAAAATTTCTTTTTTAATAATAATGATAATGTCATTTACAAATTCCGTCCGTGTTTGTTTACAATATCATGTCAGCTGATATTAAAGCTTGACGATAAATCTTTCTTCACTTATAAATAAAAATAATTTTTTTTACAGCTGAATGCTTTATGTTACAGCGGCAAAGGTTAGACCAGTCTAACGTATAATATTTCCGTATCAAAATTATTGTTTTATTTATAAGAGATTAAAAACTGCTACTCAATTTAGCACCTTAAGGACAATTTGACGCCAGCGGGTGCAGCGGCGGTGTCTATGCATGCATGAGCGCATATGTGCATATATTTGCACGCCAGGGCGGAAATTTATGGGTACATGTGAACGTTTCTTTAAGTATATATGTATGTACGTGCGCATATGTGTGCTCGCGCGCAAGGTCGCTAGCTAACCCTCTCCAAGCACTTAACAACAAAAAAATAACAAATAAATAAACCGAATCGTAGTCCCCCCCGCCTCCGAACCTAAGCGAACATCCAACAGGTCAAGACATACTTATCAAGAAATCATCTCACCAACGAGACGCCAAAAACTTAAACATTAAAACTCGAATTTTAAAGTAACCCCCTCCTCCTACCTCCATATATCCCCCTTCCCTCTCCATGTATCCCTATGCCCTCAGCGACGCCAGAAATGAACTTCCCGTACCCTCCCCCACAACCACCTGAGGTTCTTAAACTGCAAAACTAAAACATTACCGACATACCAAGCACCCCCCTCCCACCTTTACCCCTTGTTCCCGTCCTCTTTTTTCCGCTCTTCTCGCACCCCTCCCCTGACATCATTCACTCTTTCATCCCATCATAACGAACATTTCTGTAAAAGTCTGAGGAAGCTACAGACGGCCAAAAAAACGACCGGGTAGCTGAAATAATAATGTAAGTTATCAGATACGGTAATAAAAATAATACGTATATATATATATATATATATATATATATATATATATATATATATATATATATATAAATGTAATTCTTGGTTCGTTTAAAGTTTATGCAATCATATTTCTAAATTACCAATTTATTTGAAATTTTCAGACAACCCATCTTTAGAGTCGAGGGATGTTTTTATATTATCAAAATGAATTTATATCGCCAATTATTAAAATATTAAATAAAATAAATATATTTTCGTAAGCCGTTACTGCGAACCTGTTTTGTTGATAGAACTGAACTTCCGGTTCGATTCATTTCACACCCACGAATTGACGAAACGAACGAGATTTCATTTTTTGTTTACTCGATAAGTAAAAAAAAACAAAAAACATAATTCATTTGTTTATCTTCCAAATTTTTTAATTTAAACATTTTTTCTTTATTGTATCAGGCAACAAAAAAGTTTGTCGCTTGCTTTTTGAGTCAAAGTAACTTTTTATGTTTTTTTTTGTTTTTTTTTATTTTTCGATATAAGAAATATGAACTTTTTATTATTATTATTATGTTTGGTAAAAGTACAGTTTTCTTTCGGATAAATTTTACGGATTGGTAAATAATATTTGGTGCTAATGCAGAGAGTGGTCCGCTTTTTTTTTAAATCGTATTTCCAGGTTTAATTAAAGTTTTATTATGTTTTGTTTTATTCAATTGTAAGGTTAAAATACAGATTAGGTACAAAACATCCTCCCCTCCCCATGTTAAGAATGGCTTTTTAAATAAAAACGTTATTATTTCAGCACGGATCACTCTCTGCATGAGTATCGTACTGTCACCTAACAATTTAATAAACAAAACATGGTACTTATGCAGAGAAAGTACCATGCAAAAATAATAACGTTATTTAGAAAGCCATTCTTACCATGGGGAGGGCGTTTTGTAACTATTCTATACTTTCACCTAACAATTTAATAAACAAAAGATGGTACTTATACAGAGAAGGTACCGTGCTGAAATAACGCTATTAAGAAAGCCATTCTTAACATGGGAAAGGGAGGGTGTTCTGTAACTATTTTATAGTTTCACCTAACAATTTAATAAACAAAAGATAGTACTACCGTTATTTAGAAAGCTATTCTTAACATGGGGAGGGAGTTTTGCATCTATTCTATACTTTCACCTAACAGTTTAATAAACAAAAATAGATAGTACGTATGCATAGAAAATACCGTGCTGAAATAATGTTATTTAGAAAGACATTCTTAACATGGGGATGGTATTTTGTAACTATTCTGTCCTTTCACCTAATAATTTAAAAACAAAACATGGTACTTATGCAGAGAAGCTACCCTGCTGAAATAATGACGTTATTATTTAGAAAGCCATTCTTAACATGGGAATAGGGATGTTTTGTAACTATTCTGGACTTTCACCTAACAATTTAATAAAAAAACGTTAAACTTAAGCAGACAAGGAACAGTACTGAAGCAGTAACATTATTTAGAAAGCCATTCTTAACATGGGGAGGGAGGATGTTTTCTAACTATTCTGTACTTTCGGTGCTAATGCAGAGAGTGATCCGCGCTATTTTTTTAAACCGTATTTCCACGTTTAATTAAAGTTTTATGATATAAAATAGCGCGGATCAGTAAGTGCATTAGCACCCATTAATCGACTAACGTGACCTTATTACCAAATAAGATCCGGCTACAATGTTGAACGCGCCGTTCACATTTTTTTTTTTTTTCAAGTTAATTCAGCTTTCACAATATCTTTATTTTTTTATAATTTCACAATATCTTTTTTTTAATAATAGATTGTTAGTTAAAAAAGCACAAAACACCATCCCCTCTCTATGGTAAGAATGGCTGAAAAAATATTAGGTACTCATGTATAGAGTGATCCGTGCTGAAATAATAACGTTATTATTTAAAAAGCCATTCTTAACATGGGGAGGGGAGGGTGTTTTGTATCTATTCTGTACTTTAACCTTACACTTGAATAAAAAAAACATATCATAAAACTTTAATTAAACTTGGAAATACGATTTAAAAAATAGCGCGGATCAATAAGTTCATTAGCACCAGAAATTGTTAGGCTGGAGGTGTTTATTCTGAAAGCCGTTCTTAGCATGGGGAGAATGGTGGTATTTATTCCAAAAGCCGTTTTTAAAAGACGAAAGGCAGGTAAAAGGTTAAAACATGTGGTTAGGCATGGGTGCTGTTTATTCCGAAAGCCGGTCATATGGGGAGGTTGGGAGTGTTTATTCATGGCCGTCAGTGAATTATAGTGCATAGTACATGTCTTTATATCTTGAAAACTAATTGCCTCTGCAAATTTTAAATGAGATTTTCTTATTCAGCATAGTTGAAAATTGTTGACGTGGACCTAATGTAAAAAAAAATACCCTCCCCCCCAAAGAATATTGTGAAATTTAAATTTAAGCGCAGTACTAAAAATAAAATTAGTACACCTTTGGGTTTGTACTTGCACAAAGACTTGAAAAAGTTGTCAACAAAAACAAATATATAACGAGTAAATATTTTCAAAGGCAAGATAAGTTACTTTTCAACCTAATTGGATAATTTTTAGTGTTTTTATTAGGTTTGTACTACTGTACATATAAATTCGAAAAAGTTGTCAAAAAATAAATATATAACAAATATTATCAAAGGCAAGATATGTTACTTTATTACCAAAATGGATAATTTATTTTTGATTTTTTTTTTAATGTAAAATGTTTATTCGGCTCAAAAAACAAAGCGTTTACTGCTATATTTGAAAATTACAAATGGCGGCAGACTGTGTTAAGCACATTAGGTTTGGGAAAATGAGTTAAAACTAAAAAACTATACAAAATACTGTTAAAACCCACCGAATACATGCCTGCCTGTGTTACGGTAACATATATTGAGTGCGTACCTGACAGTATTTTGTATAGTTTTTTAGTTTTAACTCATTTCCCAAACTTTACGTATTCAACACAGTCTGCCGCCATTTGTATTTTTCAAATATACAGATAAAGACTACATGTTTTCGAACCGATTAAACATTTTACACTAAATAAAAACACTATAATCTTATCCAGTTAGGTAGAACAGCAACTTATCTTGCCTTTGATAACATTTATTTGTTATATTTATTTTTCAACAACTTTTTCGTTTCTGTGTTTAGTAATACAAACCCGTTTTATTTACTATAACGTTTAGTCGGCTCGAAAAACAGTATTTATCAGTGCATTTGAAAAATACAAACGGTGACGGACACTGTTGATGATGTTAAGTTTGAGAAAATGATTTAAAACTAAAAAACTATACAAAATACTATCAGAAACCCACCGAATATGTCAGCCTATGTCACAATAATATATAATCAGTAGGTGTCTGACACTGTTTTGTATAGTTTTTAACTGATTTTCCCAAACTTAACGTATTCAACAGAGTCCGCGACCATTCGTCTTTTTCAAATACATAGATAAACACTGAGTTTTTTGAACCGATTAAACATTTTACGTTAGATAAAAACACTAAAAAATTATCCAGTTAGATAGAAACGTAATTTACCTTACCTTTGCTTTCATTTATTCGTTTTTGAACAACTTTTTCGGATCTGTGTATCGTAACCCCTCCTTACCCAAATATTAATTAAAAACTCACATTTTTTAATACAATAAAAAAGAAAACTATTTAGCGTTACAATGGTTTAGCAACTTTCGGCTTAATCCACTGAATGTCGGTCGAGCCCAAGCCATGATTGATGGTAACTCCCGAGGATCCGGATCCAATTTTGCAAGAGTACCATTTTTTTTTTTTTTTCATTTTCGCCTTTTTTTTTTCTTTTTGGAGTGGATTGCTGTACTAAGAATATAAAAAACATGCATGTTCTCTTCTTATTAGAATTTTCCATTACACGAAATTAAGCCACAGCAACGCGTGGCAGGGTACAGCTAGTATATATATATATATATATATATATATATATATATATATATATATATATATATATATATATATATATATATATATATATAAGCTTAAGTAGTGAAAGGCTTACGAAATATTTGGTGGACATCAGGAAGATATGTAGATCAAAATCTAACATTCGTAAAGGGAATAACTTATATAGAATTTTCTACAAGGACACTATTTTTAAATATTTTTTTTGTTATAACAAACCCGGCAACTATGCAAAATTAGTCGATAATCGCAATAATTTGATATAACGTTAATCTTATATAAGCTTAGAAAAATACCAAATTATCAAATTACAGAAAACTGTAACAAATTTAAAAATTAATAACAAAAGATTAGGAAAAACTAATTCTTAATGTTATAACGATATATGTATGTGTGTGATTGTATATATATATATATATATATATATATATATATATATATATATATAGTAATTTATAAAATATATATGGCGATTAAGTTACACTGAATGCCTTGCGTTTCATCCAACTATAGGATTCGTCAGGCTTATGCGCGAATTCTGTGGTTGCTTCTTGTTTTTATATATGTTGAGGATTTCTAGTTGGCCAATCAGCTTTCTAGTATCCACCGCGCCCCTTCCTATCAGCCAATGGGCATGCATTTTATCAAACAAAGGATCTGTTTTAGAACTAGGTTAGTGGTTTTAGGTAGACGTTCTCCTTTTTTTTTATTTTTTTTATGCATATATATATATATATATATATATATATATCCGTGCACATGTTTTGAACCTAGTATCCGGTAGTCAGCTTAACAACGTATTCTGCGCCGATGTTTATAAGAAAACGGTTTATTTCAAAAGACTTTCATAAAAAGATAAAAGGACAACCTGCATACGCATGAGAAAGGATACATAGAAAGCACTAGAGATGTATAGACGACTCCATGTTACGTAGTTCATCGGAGCAATGACACATATACTGCACGGTTATTATTATGATTGATGTTGTAAAATAGAATGTTAGGAAAAATGTATCAAGGCGAAAGGTATTTTTACGATAAAAATTATTACGTACAAATAAAAAGAAGAAATAGGTTTCATAACTAACACAAACAGGAATGTTTACTAAATAAACACGTATATGTGATAGACATCAGCCGGTGACTATGAGTGATACGTATTAATGACGTCATTACATGAGATTTGTTTTTTTTTTGTTTTGTTATTTGTTTTTTGCATTTTTGCTTTGTTTGTATACGTAGATTGAAGTCAGTAAGTTAGAGCTGGAAGAAGACAGACAGAAAGTCGATTCGACTAGTCATAATGGTTCGAATCACAAGGAGGAACAATTGATAAAACGCCTATGAAATGTAAGGAACGGTGGACAAGTGTGCAGCTTTTCAATGCGAAAACATCCGGAATAAAGTTGTTGTAAAGAAAATCCCAAGAGTTGTTGGTTCTCCGAGATACATCTACTAAACAGCTTTCCGTCAAACAAAACCAACGATTGACCCTTTATGTTTCTCCTATTGCCTGATGTCAATCCTCATAAATGATATCCATCCGATTTTGTTGTAAATGGCATATGTTTATTAAACTGTATCCGTGACTATATCGACACGTATGAACACGGGACCACTAGACGATCTATGAACACACTCATATATACACGTTATATACATTCAACAGACATATAAACATATAAAAATTTATATATAGAAACAAACTCGTTTATATAGCTCCCCGGAGAATACAATAAAGCTTGAGTCGCTAAACACAGCAATCCCAAATAGCACTGATGCATAACTTTTCTGTTTTAACTTTCCCGGCCAAAAACACAAAAGAAATAAATATAAAAAATAATAATAATAAAGCTTGTCATCTCATCGACTTCAGGTTAGTTATACATAAATAATAACCGAAGACTGTCTACTAAAACTACTACAAAAAATAACAATAGGGTGTTTATACATGGAAAAATACGAACGTATCTAGACATTGCTGAAATTTAGGGAAAACAAGGAATGCATTGTTTATTCATTTACGTCAGTTGCCAATAAAATCAGGATTTTATGAATAGCTAGACATTAATGATTTCTAATTAATTTTCCTGCGATGCACATGAGCTGCCCATGGTTTGGAGACGATTTTCCCCAAAAAGCAAAATTACTTTTCAAAATAGACATAGTAATCATAACGACGGAAGTAAAGGATATGATATGCTATCATATAGCTTCAGGATAAAAAAAAGAAGAAACTAAAAACTGATGCGAAAAATAACATTCCGGAACATTTTCATACTGTCTCAATGTTAAGAATCAACGAATAGATTCATTAGACGTACTCAACCTTCCAGCCATATTGTTAATGGTATCCATTTACGAGGGAAATTACCATATTGAGTGATTTTCGTTTGCTTGATGAAATGTTGCTATGACGCTGTCTCATGATCCAATAGAAAGACAAGGTTCACTCACAGTTAATCTACGAACACGTGACAACATAGCAAAGACTAACGTACTTTTGAAAGGACATGCTTAAAGAAATAAAAATTATAAACATGGTTTAACTCGTAATCCGAATAAACAAAATTAAATAAAATACTAGTTGTTCTCATTTTAAAGATACCCTAAAAAGAAGAAAATAATTAGTTGACCGTAGTGGAAGGCGATACGAAGACATTTTATGGCTGTGAAGGCAAAGGCGCCCACTTTCTCTTCGTAGACCTTTTAAATAATAATTGTTTATCAGAGAGGTTCCACTTATTTTAGACATCTATATGATGTCGGTCGAGGATTGAGACCTGTCTGATAAAGTATGAATAAAAATCTACACAAATTATTAATATATATTAAACTAAATAAACAAAATAATTGAATGTTATGTCTGCCACTTGCCAAAGGCAATGTGCGTAAATTATGTATATGATGTGTGTGTTATTTTTATGCAGAACTCCTTGTAATTATATGTGCACAAAAAGCTCGGTGTTTGTTATTGATAGATGAGTATCGAAACAGCTGCGTGTCAATATGTAGTAACGATGGAAACCAGACAAAATATGAACATTATTAAAATTATTAATGATTGGTTCGTTACCGAAGGTAGAAGTCAACACGAACACATTCTTAAGAAACTAATACTAAAGGCAAACCTCTCAAAACTGTTGTCCATCGCCAACGGATACAATCATTAATTCATAACATCGAATAGCCCCATCATCAAGTTTAGACATATTAATGTTGCTGATAATGGCATTATGTAAATTGCCCAACTTCATCCGCCATTTAAGATTATCCCAATAATATTCTGTTAATTTACATACTATTTCTTTTTCATTCATATTCATTTTTTGTATTAAGAGCAACAAACGGGAGATTCAACAGCTAAAGTACACTTGTTGGAAAGAATCGAATTCTCTGTTTAAATAAACGCCGAAAAATTATTGTTCTCTGTAGTAGTAACAGAATTACTATTATTATTATTATTATTATTATTATTATTATTATTATTATTATTATTATTATTATCATTATTATTATTATTATTACTATAATTAATGTTATTATTATTGTTATTATTGTTATTATTATTATTATTATTATTACTATGATTATGATTAATGTTATTATTATTGTTATTATTATCATTATTATTATTATTATTACTATGATTATGATTAATGTTATTATTATTGTCATTATTATTATTATTATTATTATTATTATTATTATTGTGAGAGAGAAGGAGAATGAGAAGTGGAGCAATTATGTTCTATTGACCTTGGAGATAAGGCGTATCCACGGGGTTAAAACACAAATAATCCCTGTGTTAGTTGGTACACTAGCAGTTGTATTAAGTCGTCTAGAAGGAAAATTGAAAAAAAAAAACTACAAATCGCCGATGTTTTAGGCCTTCAGATCTCTACTATTGTCGGTACCACCAACATCCTTAGGAAAACCCTTGATCTTTGAAGCTCCTGGTTTGAAGCCGGGATTCAGGGAAATCCTCTGGAAATGAATCGCATCCCTCTCCAGACGTTGATAAACGAAATCAGAATTATTATTATTTATTATTAATAATAAAAATGACATATTTGATATTTTTCTTTCTGTGAGTATTGCTAATTGTCTTGTTTCGTATTTTTCTGATAATTTTTTATAGTTGGATTCATCAGACATTTTAAATTAGATTTTATTTCACAATTTTGCGATCAATTCGCTTCTTTCGTTTTTCATCTTCATCAAGTTTCCTCCACCATATTGATCGTTGCAGATATTTGTTCTACACGCATCATCAAAACATCTTCATTTGCCATTTATGTATTTTTTTAAATTAAAACATTAACTTTATCTTCACTTTTTACCACGCTTCCTTTATCTTGTTCTTATTTTCCATTTTCTTTCTGTATTTTCCACCCACATGAATGTAGTTTTTTTTTATTATTTCAAAATTGATGCGATTTACTAATTCCCGAATAGGCTGTTCCTTCATTCACACGTAACGTTCTTCTGGCGTTATCAATCATGAAGATTCTCGGGAAGTTGCGAAATTGACACTTTGGGGTTCTAAGATCGCCATCGTAATTAGTGCAGTAGAAGTCTCTTTATGTAGCAAAAACGATCTCACAGTGAATAAAAATGTACAAGTTGGATTGGGGAAATGTCTTCAGATTGTTCTACTATTTTGATGCTAGGAGGCAAAGGGGTTGAAAATTTTGAGAACCTGCGACTGCTTCAAGCAATTTTCTTACTGACATTATTCATCATAAAAATTATCATTTTATCTCAGTTTAGATAATTTTCTAAGTTACTGAAAAAAATACACTACAACTTGGTATACTACAACGTACATATTCCAACAATAAATACTTATTTTGAGCTGGAATTCTTCAGAAAAAAATCTTAAGGTTACGTAGTAAATACTGGCGTATATCTATCTCTATATCGATGTGTGTGCGAGGAAACTTCTCAACCTATATACTCAACGATTTTTTATCTAAAGATTTGATCTTAAGTATATAAGATATTGTGGAACAGTTTTAATCGGTTTTCATCCAGGAAAAAATGATCATTATGGTCAGAATTGAAAAATTGGTATGTGAGAATCGTCGGATTTTTATCTGTTTGCAAACCGTTGTAGAATTACGCATGCGAGAATGGTAAACATGACAGTTTTATTATGCTTAAAATACGTACAATTTATAAAGACTTTTTTAAAGATTGTGTCAAGCCGGCTTAATTGGTTATCGTACTTGACTCACTGTCTTTAGATTTTTGCATTGATTTTAGTCCGGGAATTTCTTACTTACAACAAGTGAACTGTTTAGAAAAAAAAACATAATACTCGCATGCACCTGTTTCAGTTTCTTTATTAATTAAAATATAATATTTACGTGTATTTGCGACCGTGCAATACCAGGCGGCCTGCTAGTATTAAAATAAATGAGAGAAACAATTAACAGAGACAACAAATTTTATTAATGTTTTGTTTATAACAAATACATGTTTATTAAGTTGACAATAACAAGATATTATTAAAAATGTTTGTTACGTTAGATCAATAGAGATATGGATTTATATTGTATCCATATGTATAGTAAGTATAACATGTTTTGCGTTCATACAGTAAGTAAATAAATTAATGCCATGCGTTTCATTACTAACACATTTTGCAGCAGAAAACCAAAATATGAAGACGTTTTATTCTCCAGGACATAGATTGGTATAAACAGAATAACATAACCAAATGCAATAGAAATACAGTTGTAACAAGGGGGGAGCATGTCATCAGATTAATATTCCCCAGAATTTGATTAAACTACTAATACGTAATGAAAGTGATAACCACTATTTCTTTTAATAGATAAATTGTGTATGCATTTATAAAACTTTCAGACAAAACCATGCGCATTTGTGCCTGCGTTTGTCGCCTGTAATTTCAGCTATTATTTAAATGTCAGTCGTCTGTGAGATTGTGTGTTTGTATATCCGTTAAAAACCTTGGCGATCAGATCGAACCAGTATCGTTAAAGAGAGTGATCTTTTGGACACATAATATAGAACAATTAGAAAGAATCGTCAATTATTACATGTAAAAATGTCGTATTCTTTGAGATCTAAATTGCTAGAGTTACAGCTATACAATGAATCAATAAAATTAAATCCCTCGTAAAGGCAATCACATGACAGGGGAATTGTAATCGCACTCTCTGTCTCTACTATTATATAAAAGTCAATTAGTGTGTGTTAGTTTTTTTATCTCATGGGTTCCGAAACAGCTATTGCAAAATTCACAAAAAGCTGATTATAGAACAATTAGAAAGAATCGTCAATTATTACATGTAAAAATGTCGTTTCATTTGTAGGAAGGTTCAGCTTAAAATATTGGCTGCCATGCTGCTTGTTAATCGCGCATGCGCGAATGTTCGGCACGTTCTTTTTCTTTAATTAACGTTTTCTCTCTTCTATCTTTTAAAATTTTCAACTTTTCTACGCGCTCCCACCACGCAGCAATTTTCCCTTTAATAACACGATAAGATAGCAACCAATCCCGTTTATCTAATTGATTCTATTAGAATATATACAAAATTTACACAAATTAAAATATCATATTTAATCATATTATACGATCGGGTAACGGTGATCCCCTGCAAGTTATATAATAATCTTCTAATGTATGTGTTATCGCTTTTTATATATTTAAAAATAAAATATCGTCAGGTCAAAGAAAATGTGACTCGCCTGATGTATTTAACGTGAGCAAATGTTGAATACGTTGTTCCAAAATCTAATTATCGATGTGTCGACTAAATCCGTGGAATTCTAAATATGCACATTCAAAATATTACATCAATTTTATTCAGTTGAATTGTATGTAGCTGCTAACTGTTTTACGATGTAATATATTTTTTTCTTCAAATAAATTAAATGACGCAAATTTAAATAAAGTAATATTCACGATATGCAGTCAACTCATTTAAAGATAACAATACAGCCTATTATAATTATTTTTATCCACGACAAAAGAACCATTCTGTTGATCTAAGAATTGTTTTACTGCTTTTTTTGTTAAAAAAGTATTAGTATTATTATTAAATTCTATAGAGCCATGCATAATGAATTGTGGGTTATTCAAGAGGCCATCTATATATCTATAAAATGGGAAAATGAGCGTGAGAAGACAATTCTCAACCTATGTACCCAACGAACTTTTAATCTGTAGATTGAAATTCGGTGTATACACTATTCAGACACGCGAAAAACATTTGACTCGGCTTTCATCCGGATGAGAGGACTGGTAAGGAGTCAAAATTGAAGAATTTTTAGGTGAGAGTCATCGGATTTTTATCCGTTTGTCGACTCTTTAACGAATGCACATGCACAGTCGTAAAACATGACAACAACTTTAGTTAAGAATAAGTAGGTTGGAAAACACTTTCTAAATATTGCGCCAAACTGTTCTATTGGTAATCGAACTTGACTAAATGTCTTAAGGTTTTGGGTTCTATCCCAGCTCGAGTATCTTTTGTTTTTACTTACAAGAAGTTCACTATTTAGAAAAAGAATATTACTAGATCGCGCATGCATTAGTTTCTCTCCGTTCGTTTTTACTTCATTATTTCAAAAATATTTTAACCTTACGTTTAATATCTACGTTATGTTTGTTTATAATTAATAAACAATCATAATAATTAAAACATAATATGTATGCGTATTTGACCACCGTAGATCTGTGAGTTTATATATATATATATATATATATATATATATATATATATATATATATATATATATATATATAGCCAGTAGAGTTTAGTTTTTTTTGTTTTTTTTACAAAGGCATCACCGCATTATCAAGGCCCAGAGGCCACTCAAGGATAAGGGTTAAAGAGTGTACAGTAGAAATTAGTCAATATAGTAATCATTAGTAATGAAAATTTGGTAAATTTAATAACTTATATGGAACGGCTCATCAAGAACTTATTTACTTTAGACTTGAACACAACCATATTGTAGTCAGCCGGAAAGCAGGAAAACGGAAGACAATTCCACAGGCGTGCAGTTCTAAGAAAGAAGCTTTGTTCATGGAATCTACGTTTAGGTTTAGCCACAGATAAAGAGTGGGGGAAATTATTGATAGTGTTTACAGCTAGACGAGTGTTTCTTGTGAAAGTTTGGCGAGGGGGGACCATAGATTAAAGCTCAGTTGAACACTTTCCATGAAAATAACGATACATCAGAGACAAACTCGCAACATCTCTTCTGTGAGATAGAGGTTGCAAGGAGGAGAAAAGGACATCTCCTACGAGGCTACGAAGTCTATTTTGAACTCTATCAAGGCAGGACAAGTCCTTTCTAGCAGCTCCTGCCCAGATGTGGCAACAGTATTTCATCCTTTGACGTACCTGGCTCTTCCTAGAAGTACATCCAATAAAACAACATGTGTCTACCAAAGAGTGCTCAATGAGTAAACAGAGCAAGTATATGAAATTTATTTATACAAACATTGATGGCTACATATGTGCATACATGTTTCTGTAATCACCCGCGTTGGGGGATTACGTCTTCAGGCCAAGAATTATCGTCGAGAACTGGTATTTCAAACAAAAACATTTTCTTATTTCATTTACAAAGTTAGAATGTAACATGGGTGGGGGTTATGAGCGGGGAGAGGACAAGTGAGGTCTTTGAAGTTAATAAACATCTTCTTTTTAATTTCCCCCTTTTTTATATTCCCTTTTTTAAGTTTATCTATCCCGTCTTTTGGTTTTTATGGTGTAAGGTACTTGAGAATGTAGTATTTTTGTCTTGCGGTCTGTAAATTAAAAACATTTCTCATGGGCATTGAGTACTCCCCGCTCATAACCCCCACCTGTGTTACATTCTAACTTTGTAAACGAAATAAGAAAATGTTTTTGTTTGAAATATCAGTTCTCGACGATAATTCTTGGTCTGAAGACGTAATCGCCCAACGCGGGTGATTACAGA
Source organism: Euprymna scolopes (assembly GCF_053919585.1). Classification (NCBI taxonomy): domain Eukaryota; kingdom Metazoa; phylum Mollusca; class Cephalopoda; order Sepiida; family Sepiolidae; genus Euprymna; species Euprymna scolopes. The sequence continues at coordinate 35,255,874 of NC_136511.1, forward strand.
AACATGTATGCACATATGTAGCTATCAATGTTTGTATAAATAAATTTCATATAAAATATATATATATAAATAAATATATATATACGAGTATTTGTATTTTTATTTATATTAATCGAAAAATTAAGCGAATAGGCAAAAGCTCTTAACAACACCATTAATAAAGTAAAATATTTCCAAAAAACAAAACGTTTTGAAAGCATGTTTACGAACAAACATATCAAGTATAAAATCACTCGAGATTTTTATACGTGAAATGTTATGCATTTTTTTCGACTAATTAACGTTTTATTCCTCAGAGAATTAAAGAGTATTTACATTTCTGAATTTTGGAAAAGCGAATTCGCTTTTTGTAAATATTTGGATTCATCGGATTCGACAAGATACATCTGAAGAAAGTCAGAGGTTACATCGACCGAAACGTTGTGAAATTGACAGTCAAGCTGCGGACAGTAGTCCGATGAATCCAAACATTTCGAAGAGTTTTTGTTTTTTAATTTTTTTAAATTTTTCGTAATCAAAATGTCAGTGTCCTCGTGGTTTATCAAAGGAGTGTGCTACTGTTGTTACACTCAAATCTGTTAAAAAAAAACTTTTACTGTGATTTTTGTGGCGTGTCCTAGCATTAGAACCGATATTAATAAGATTAAAATTGTTATATGTTAAACATCTAGCTTCTGATTGGAGAAGTGATATACATCAGAATATAAAATATACACAATATATTTTCGAAAACTTATATAGGGAGAAAGAGAGAGGGTTAGATAGCTAGAAAGACATATTTCTCCTTCCATAAAGACTTGACGTAAATATCTGTTTACAGTATTTCTCTTTGCCATATGCTATAATGAAACAATAAGTAAGGTGATATGGAATTATCAGATGTAAATAAGGGTCTTTTTTCGCCTTGGTTCTCTTGTAATAGAAAACGGTGACTGTTTTAGCAATAGAGGTGTCAGCGATTTTAGTCCACAATCAGGTAAGATTCACACATTTTCGAAATGCTGCATTATTAATTCTCCATTTTTGATCACTGTTTTCAGAATTAGCTTATCTGAACAAGGGGGGGGGGTTCTTCCGTCTATCATTCGGTTTAAAATAAAATGCAACATTAATAAACGTGCTAAGTAGGACCACATCCAGTGATGTTTGAACATGATATTTGTAATGGTGTAACGTTTAAAAGGAAAATACTTTTTTTTATTAAGTTATTAAAATGTTGTTTTTTTTACGCTAATGTTAAGCAAAGTTCCGGTATATTATTTTTAAAATTAATTGTTTTTTTATTGGTTTTCCTCTCATCCTTAATTATTATTTATGTTTAACTTACAGGGTTGATCGAAGATATGGTCAATTTTGGTCTGTTACTTCGTTTTAGAATTTGAAAAAAAATGTGAGTTGAATTGTATACATTAATGATAAGCTGGAATTTTATGTTGTCCATAAAGTTTCTATAAAATTATAGGGTAGTATTTTATATGGATTTGGAGAAAATGTTTACTTTATCCAGTAGAGGTTAACTTCCTTTTGTCTCATAAAATTGTGCTATTTTGCTTGATCTTACTGAAATAAATCTTACTTTTCAAAAGATGCAGACAACCGATTCAGATGTAGATATTTGGCAATACAATACCATGTATCCAATATATATAGTCGGTAGAATGGTAATTCACATGTATGGTATAACAAAATATTCCCACTTGAATATTTACTCTCGTGAAAAACATCAAAGCACATGAACTTTTTGAGCAAATATGTCACAAACAGCAGGCACATTACTTCTTCTTAAAAAGCAAATAGGTAGTTCACAAACATATACTAGAAAACTAATTCGTTTTTCTAACTTCAATTATTGTCTCAGAGTAATATAAAATATTATTCTTTATAAAGTCAGCCATTGAAGTATCAGTTTTGAATTAAAAAAATATCAAAAGAAATCAGTGGTTTTCATGACTTCAAAATTAACTTAATATCCGGCATCAATTTACAGTATTTTATACAGTCAAAACCAGCGTAAAATCTACAAAGACTTGCAATCTATTTTCTTGCAAATACGTTTACGTAGTCTGAAACAAATAAAAGAATAATAGAAATAAAAATATTATTTTATATTTGTAGGTATGGGCTACACTTATATCAAATTTTACAAATAATAATGACACACTTCCTGATAATACCAAATCCTTTCTTAATTATGGGACAAAAATTTAGTGTGGGCCATTTTTTATAATCACTCAGCTATTTTTTTCTATTTTAAAAAGGAATCAAATAGATTTTACTTTAAAATAATCGTCTTTTATTCTTATGTTGGTGAATTTCATTAGAAACAATTCATTAAGAATGGTTAAATTAGAAGCAATTTACTAAGAATGAAGCATTATCGAAAATATTCATCTGGAAAAGGAAAAGTGATGATATTGAACTTCATCGAACAGTCTCAATAATTCAATCCGTAACCAAACCAGAACTTACAGATTTGTGGATACATATGCATTAAATGTAGGATAATTTTTGGCGCAAAAGGTAAAAATTAAATATGATTTCCGCACTTTATTTTCTGCATGAGAAAAAAGTTAAACGGTGGTTGTTTTGTAGTTGTGGATATTTTTAATACTACAAACGGTCAGAGTACGGGGCCTGCTATATTTAATATAAAACACATAAATATGTTTTTCTGTTCAGTTGATGTGCGAAGAATACACATTTTAGAAACACACCATAAACAAGCAGCTGATTTATATTTGCTTTTTATGTGTTCTGTGTAGCAGAATAACGAAAGATATTTTTATTTGGAACCTATTTTTATTCCATGATTTTATTCTCTCAAAAACGGTGTGGCACGTTTATGTCATGTGCAGAAGTCAGATAATCCATTTGAGTTATTACTTGCCGAAGAAGAACAAACAATAATTTCACGTGAATCCAATTTTGTTTCTGAACGCACACCCTCAGAGAGTGCATGTTCCTCTTGTGACATGGGCGAACGAAAGACGAAAGACTGAATAACAAATGTGTATATTATGCGTACGTCTAATGTTCCATAAACCTCAGTTTTTTTGCTGCCGCGTTGAATACGTTTAAAACAAATATTCAACCATTTTGAAATGTTACATAAGAACTCAAATGGAAAATCTGATACACGCAACTAAAACTAATCTACACTGCAAACACATGTCAATAATTTATTTTTTATTGCATTTTCACCCTAAACAAGACACGGTACCACTTTGATACATGGGCTACTATCTGAGCTACAATTACAAGAATACTATACAGAGAGTTAAGAAACAAGATGACTGTTTTTTTTTGTTTTTTTTACATAGGCATCACCACATTATCAAGGCCCAGAGGCCACTCAAAGATAAGGGTTAAAGAGTGTACAGTAGAAATTGGACAATATAGTAATCATTAGTAATGAAAATTTGGTAAATTTGATAACTTATATGGAACGGCTCATCAAGAACTTATTTACTTTAGACTTGAACACAACCATATTGTAGTCAGCCAGAAAGCAGGAACACGGAAGACAATTCCACAGGCGTGCAGTTCTAAGAAAGAAGCTTTGTTCATGGAATCTACGTTTAGGTTTAGGCACAGATAAAGAGTGGGGGGAATTATTGATAGTGTTTCCAGCTAGACGAGTGTTTCTTGTGAAAGTTTGGTGAGGGGGGACCATAGATTGAAGCTCAGTCGAACACTTTCCATGAAAATAACGATACATCAGAGACAAACTCGCAACATCTCTTCTGTTTACATTACACTTGAATTTCTGCATGTCAGTACAGCCGGGGAAGCAGAGACCCGGAGGGAATTCCAAAGTCTAGCAGTCCTGGGGAAGAAAATACTAGACTAAAAGGCTTTCTGGACTCTGGAGATCTCTACTGTGTAGAGGTGGGACTTTGCTTCTTGTCGGGTTTGTTGGGGATATTTACGTCAAGGGGGTATAAGTGCTTTTAGTTCGTCGGAGCTTATGCCATAAAAATACTTGTAAAATAGGCAGAAGGATGCAACATTTCGTCGATAGGAGAGAAGCTGATGTCAAGCTGAGAGTTCAGGACCTATTAGGTTGGCCACTCTCTTTTGAACCCTTCCTAACAATATTCCCTACGTTAGCAAATGTTATCCTTGAAGAGTTACATGATACTTTCATGTGTAGTAACTTTCTAGCCTGATAGAGAGAGAGCCGATTGCTTCACAGCAGTGGCGGCAGTGCCCTCGATGTATCTGTTCCAACTCATGTTCTCCGTGAACATTAAGGCGAGTAGTTTGAACGAAGTACTTTCAGGTAATTTATAATTAACCATAGCTATTGCAGGTTGAGAATGTCTCGTGTAATTATCAAAGGAAACAAGCTTCGTCTTGGCAGCAATTAATGTTACTATCCATTTTGTCCCCATTCCACTATAGACTGGAGGTTTTCCACGATTGCCTTGGATATGTGTTCATTAGTTTTCCACTCGTGCCTGCCATAGAGCCTGGTGTCATCCGCAAATATACTCGTCTCAGATCAAATTTTATCGGGGAAGTCATTTATGAATATCAAGATTGATAAAGGTATTCTAGCATTGTCTGTGTCATAAGTAATAATAAAAATATGATATCAAATTACGATTTGATGCTAAACATAAATGATGTCAGAGTTTGTATATTTACATAGATGTCACCACTTATCCAGGCCCGAAAGCCTATCGAGGATAAGTGTTAACGATTGTGCCGTATCCACAGACAACAGCGTATTAGTAGTTAGTGGTGGAAATAAGCTAGAAATGAATTGACAGCAACTCAACAAGAACGTGTTTACATTGGACTTGAAGACTGTCATATTGTAATCAGTTGGATAGCAGGTCAGCGAAACAGAGTCCCAAAGGCGGGCAGTGTAAGGAAAAAAGCTTTGGTCTTGGAATTTAGATGAAGGCACAGATTGGGATTGGAGAAAACTTTTTATAGTAGTTGTAACTAGACAAGTGTTTTTGTGATAGTTTGGCAAGAGACGGCCATAGATTGAAGCTCAGACGAGCATCTGCCATAACTTAAGTGATTTTTATGCTTTCGTACACTTGCATATTTTCTAACACATTAAGGTGCATCGTCATCATATCGCATTAATCTTAAGATTAGCGGGAACCGTGGAAATCCCACAAGGGACTAATTAATATGTAATATATTGATGTTGACATTCGGTAGATATTCAGCCTAAATGAAAACGCTATAATATTATTGTAGATATTTTGTTAAAACTGCAAAAGTATTTATCCAAGCTAGCAGGAGCGTCCGGCGTAGGTAGGTCGTAACATACGCTTACGATATGATATTTTAATTCGTGCAGATTTCGTATATATTATCTTAGAGTTAATGTTCTATCGATGTTTATATATTAAGTTGCGATTTCAAACATTTAAAATATATTTATATGACGTGGGCTCATCAGCGTGAATCGAATCCGAATCCCAAACATTTATATATAATCGAAATCGAAAGCAAAACTTTTAAAGAATTATTGATAAAATTATTTATTAAAAAAATTAGATTACTAAGGTGCCATCAGCTAAAATCGAAACCGAAACCAAGATGTATGAAGAATTCTTGATAATTTTTTTTAAAGATTGCTGGAGTGTCATTAGCTATAATCAAAACCGAAACGAAAACTTATGAGGAGTTCTTGGTAAAATTATTTATAACAAAAAACAAATAGCTTAAGTGTCATCAGCTATAATCGAAAGCGAAACTAAAATTATGAAGAATTCTTAGTAAAATTATTTATTACAAGAAATGGAAGTACATAATAATTTAGCGACCCGGATGTAAGCGTACACAGAAATAACACACACTCTATCGTGTTAATATATAGACTAGCAGGACCTGTGGAAATTCCACAGGGGACTCATTCATATGTAATATATTGATATTGACATTCTGTGGATGTTCAGTGTAAATGGAGACGCTCTGATATTATTATAGTTTTTTTGTTAAAACAGCAAAAGTATTTATTTAAGCTAGCACGAACCCCCGGTAAAACTCGCTCGTGAATAAGCTTAAATATTATTTTTTTAATTCTTGCGGATTTTGTATATATTATTAAAGAGTTAATGTCTATCGATTTTTATATGTTATAAAGTTAGGATTTCAAAAATAAAAAAAATATATATCCATATGACTTGGGCGTATTAGCTTGAATCGAAACTGAAATAAAAACTTATGAATATACACACATGCACATGCACACACACACACACACACACAGATATATATATATATATATATATATATATATATATATATATATATATATATATATATATAACTTGAGTTCCTTCAGCCATAACCGAAACAAAAACTTATGATAAATTCTTGATAAAATTATTTATAAAAAAATAATAGATGAGTTACCGAATCCAAAACTTATGAAGAATTCTTGGTAAAATTATTCGTCCCAAGAAATAGAAGAACAATAAATAAATGGCCCGGATGTAAGCGTGTCACATAAAATAGCACACACGCTATCGTATTAATATATAGATTCTTTTTTTGGCATTCGTTTCTCAATCAATTATGCAATACTTAAGTGTTATGTCCTCTGGTTTAATAAGGACCCCAAGATTTAACACATTTATTTAATTCAGAAGAAAAATTTCTGGAACCACCATTGTCCTGTGCATTTCGTGGTGTTTTCCGGACCAAACGGTTCGCTGATATCGTAGCTGTTTCAGTAGGTTTCTGGCCTAGTTTGCATTAAAATAAAATAAGAATTAAGCGAATTTGCTTTTTTTTTCCATATTGCATTCAATGTTTTGAAAAGAAGACATATAAAAACGGTTATATTTTAAATGATTTGGTGAAGCGAAAAATATATAAAGTAATGTTATTATTAGGAAAACTTAATTGAAAGTCATTTGTAATCAAGAACAAGTCAGCACAATTTGAAAAGTCCAAAATAGATAAAAACAAATCTGTTTAGAGTAAAAGCACACATTTAGTCTTTTGTCATCTGGGATGTTTACTAATATGGTATTTGGAAGTGATAGACATTACGACAAATACGACTAATAAAATATCCGTTCACTCTGGGGGAAAATCGCATTCCTTAATTGTTTCTTTTTATGATTTATGCTTTTTTTTCTATCCATGGTCATTAACGTATTTTATCTACATTTTTCCGTGTATCAACACGGAAGAATATTGGTTCAAATCAACATATGCCATTCTTATTATGCTGCCATGTTCACTCAGCAGAGGTGAAGAAAACGTATGTAAAAATCAACGAAGCAGCTAAACAACTTATACGTTTCAGACGTGTCAACAAAAAGTGTTGTTTTGATAATAGTTCAATAGATTAACTTTCTCACGGGAAAATAGTCTTAATATACAACAGCTTTACAAAAATATATCAGCATACATTATAGTAAATACCAGTTTCTATTAACCTTACAAAGTTGACGGAAAACTGCCAGAAAATAGACATTAATAAAAAAAAATCGAAGGATATCGAATCTGGAGTCGCGCAGATAAAAAAAAAGCGGATAGACAATTAAAAACCACGTAAAAAAGTAAAACACAAATTAGAGGCAAATGACAGACATCTTGACGCATAGATAAGAAAGAATTTGAAGCAAGAGAAATCCCGGTACATGTAATCAACTTGGTGATTTTCGTTAGGTAAAAGACTGTTCATATTTATCAAGAATATGTTTACTATGTAAAATATAGGGCGCAAATGCTATTCATTAACCACAACCAAGGTAAATGTTTCTCGCCTGCTTTTCCCATTATGTTACAGAATGGATTGAGAGAGAGAGAGAGAGAGAGAGAGAGAGAGAGAGGAGTAAACGTGGACTGTAGACACGTTTACCAGAACCGAGGGTCAGCTGACCAGATTACGTATGAGTGACGTGGTCAGGTTGGCTAGATCTGTGAGACTGGATTTGGGCTTTGAAGAAGACGGACGGCTTAATAGCTGTTCCCTCCCCTTCGCTGGGAGTGGGGGACCCTGACGTGTTCAAAGCAAGCAAGATTTACTTCCATATTCTGTGTCGACATCTGGGAGGTAAATAAAAACTATAAAACCCATTCATCGTCTTGGAGTGATAAATCTTCGTCTAACAGGTACCAGGCTCCCGCTCAAGAGAAGATGAATTCCAGATGGATCACATCGACGACACATGAAGTAAGGTATGTCGAAGAAAATGCATGTAACACACGCACAAAAGCATATGAACAATTAGAGATGAACACACACAACCGCATATGAAACTAGACGATCATACGCACACGGAATTCTTTTATGACACGCATAATCCCCTTTATGTTATACACCAAACGTTAGTTTGGTGCCCCTCTATGATAACACAAGTGAGAACTTCAATGATAACTCTATGTAACAAACGTTCAATTTGGTGCCGAAACTGACCAGACCACCTAGCAAGGGTGGGTTTAAAAAAAAAGAAGAAAAAAAAAAACTTCGGTTACCACGGGGGAAAAAAGACAAGAAAAACACAATAAAATGTCTGGATAAAAGGAGAAGAAAGAGAAAAAAAAAGAAAGAAAAGTAGAAAAAAATACAAATCAACACACACACAACGTAGGGTCCATACAAACACTAGGTGAATTAGAAAAATAATTAAGAAAAAAAAAGAAATGCATTTACACATGAAGAACCTCTTATAAAGAAAGAAAGAAATGGTTCTGAAGAAAAAACAGACACATTAAAATTATATATAGATAGATTTATATGATAAATTAATAAGAAGAATTAAGGGTAGAACGGTATGTTAAAAAGAAAAGAAGAGAAAAAAAGAACGTTTCTGTGTAGAAAAAACAATAGAAGAAATTGAAAAAAAACAGCTATGACGATAGACATACAGATAATGAATTGTAAAGTTTTAATGAACAGCCAGTGAGTAAACCAGAAAGAAAGAAAAAGAAATAGAACATATGACTTTAGTAACAGTGTGGGTCGGGAATGAGCCTTTCAGCTTACCAAAAGATAAACACGTGAATCACAAATATGTGTTATGAATATTTTTGTTGCATTTTTAAACTGTGAAACTAAGTGTAACTTTTAATGAAAAACAATATGTACTTTTAATGAAAAACAATGGATAGGTTCTGAAAATGTGATTTTTTTTTTCCTTTTTCACTAATTGTACGATTTTTTTCTTCGGAATTTTTTCTGACATGGACAATTTTAGTTCCATCGATGTGTTAGGATTGTCTGAGACTTTATAAGTGAGTCGTTTTATTTTATTTTGGAAACGACTATGTATTTTAATTGTAAATTTCTAGGTATTTTTTTGTAAACGACTGTGATTTTTCTTTAATTTTGAATTCTGTGGAATGGAAGATGATGCACTATGCAGCCGACCTCAGGAGTGATGACGTGGTCAATTTTGGGTTTCCACGAATCTCTGTTTTGTTATTTGGAATTTTGTTATTGGTGAGATGGGACTTTGTGATTGCTTATAGGATATTTTTGTATTTTTTAATTTCTTATTTTTATGTAATTGATGTGTTGTCAAACGGTATTGTGCAGAATTTTCTTGTTCTTTGACATGTAATTTTTTTTTCGCAGAATGGGGAGGTGGAATCTTTGCTTGTGGGGTCTATTGAAAGAATGATTGATAAAAGAAAGAACGTGTTGTTAATTAATTAATTAATTAATTAATTAATAATAATAGTAATAATAAAATTGGGAAAAAGAGAAAGAAATAAGATTTAAACAGTGTAATAAATAATAATAATAATAATAATAATAATAATAATAATAATAATAATAATAATAATAATAATAATAATAAAACACTACTGGGTTATGTATAAGGGATCAACTAGTTCTTAAGTTTCGGAAGAGTCAAAGGTTCAGTCGGTATTTTAATTTTCGAAATGTAGAATAAATGTTCTATTCGACATAAGTGACGTTTTGACCACATAAGTAAGGTAGAAAAAAAAAGGATAAATATAGGGTTAAATAAACTAGATGAAGAAATGAAAGAAAAAAGTGGAGCGTGAATGGAATTTCAATTCTGTGGCAAGCAGGTAAGAATTTTGGAGAGGTGTTGAATTACATGGGTAGTTATTAATTTCATTATTCTCGAGAAGTGATTCGAATTTTATTTTTTTTTATCGTGATGTCTATTGATTTCGAGTAGAATCAACATGGAGCAACTTTGAGTACTTCATGTGTGGAAATTCGATGTTTTCCGTGAAGCTATGTGTCTTCAAGGCAGGTTGCGCTTACCGACTTTGGAAAAAAAAGTTTTTTTCTGACATAGCAGTAAACGGAATGTATTCTGTCCAGCGTGAGCGGATCTAGTTGTAATCAACTTCAGGGAGCAAATGAAATGCCCTCTGACATGGCGTAAGGGGCAGAGGGGGTGCAATGGCTGACGTGGCCATTATGTTACGAATCGCTCAAGAGAAGATGAATGAAATATGTATGCAAGTACTTAGGAAAATAGAAGGCTACCCACCATAAGGAATGTTAAGAGGTTTTTTTGTTTCCCACAAAATACTAGTAATAAGAGTAAGCTTATGATGAATAGGATCAGGCTTGGGATGGGAAAAAAAATTGTGTGTGCTACCTATGGGAAGAAAAGCTGATATGTAAAGCCAAGGACGATGATAGCCCGTTTTGAAGAGGCAGATGGACCTCGATTTTATTATTCGGTTGATTGCCGAGAATTTATCGATCACGCGTAGTGTCGACGGGAGTAAAGGATGCTCCTGAAATTCTGATTCAAATTATGAAGAGACCATGGGGTCACAGGGATTGTTGACCTTCGAGGGCGCAAGGATTAGCGCCACATGGTATTATTTGTTGATATTATTTTACTTAGTATATGTTATTAATTATTGAATAAAGGTATGACAGTTTTCTTTGCCAGTGGGGTGAGCATATATATCCCATTCTTAGTAAATGTGGGAAATAGAAAATGTATGCCTTCGCCATACATTTTGATAAAAAGGGGGGAAGGAATATTACAGAATGGATTGAGAGAGAGAGAGAGAGGAGTAAACGTGGAGTGTAGACACGTTTACCAGAACCGAGGGTCAGCTGACCAGATTACGTATGAGTGACGTGGTCAGGTTAGCTAGCACTGTGAGACTGGATTTGGGCTTTGAAGAAGACGGACGGCTTAATAGCTGTTCCCTCCCCTTCACTGGGAGTGGGGGACCCTGACGTGTTCAAAGCAAGCAAGATTTACTTCCATATTCTGTGTCGACATCTGGGAGGTAAATAAAAACTATAAAACCCATTCATCGTCTTGGAGTGATAAATCTTCATCTAACAGGTACCAGTCTCCCGCTCAAGAGAAGATGAATTCCAGATGGATCAGATCGATGACAAATGAAGTAAGGTATGTCGAAGAAAGTGCATGTAACACACACACAAAAGCATATGAACAATTAGAGATGAACACACACAACCGCATATGAAACTAGACGATCATACGCACACGGAATTCTTTTATGACACGCATAATCCCCTTTTATGTTATACACCAAACGTCAATTTGGTGCCCCTCTATGATAACACAAGTGAGAACTTCAATGATAACTCTATGTAACAGTTAGGGATTCCCCCCCGCCTTTTTTCTTTCTATTCAAAAAATGCTACATTGCCTAAAGTGTGTTTAATTATAAAGTCTGAAGAAATGCTGGTTTTTGAAAATTTTTCAAACGATACAATGCTTGAAATTGTCGAACTAGACATTGAAACAATTGTAACGTAAAATGAAATACACTTTTTGTTGCCATCAACACCTTCTCTTGAAGTCTTGATTTTGCACACAAGGTATATATATATATATATATATATAAATATATATATATATAAATATATATATATATATATATATATATCTAACGAACAATGAAAATACCCTACTTGTTGCTATCAATCCAATCTTACAAATTTAGTCACCTTATACTGACTAAAAATTTATTGGTATATAAACGATTACGGAATTATCAATTATATAAACATAATAAAATTCGGAATATTAAAGATCTTTTTAGCTCCATTGATGATCAATAAATATTTATTATTTTATAACTATTACCAGCAATGGAAGATTTTGCCTTAAACAAAAACAAATGCAAAAGACAATTAAAAGAATCGTTTTGGCATCGGAAAATTGGTACAAATGTCTTCGATTCCGATACCGATATCAATACCCTAAAATATTCTGATTTGTCCGAGCTCTGATTTCGATTCTAATAAATCGTCCTAGCACTAATATATACATATATATATATATATATATATATATATATATATACACATATATATGTGTATATATATACACATATATATATGTGTATATATATATATATATATATATATATATATATATATATATATATATATATATATATACACACAAGTAAACACTCCCACAGTATCTCGAAAGAAGGAAGAGGATGAAATATACATAGTATAGTATTACCGGAAACGATCAACGGTATAATTTTACGGACAACGAGTTTTATTTTCCCTCTTGAAAAATCCGTAAAAATGTACTTAATTTGAGAAATCATCAGGCCAGAATATAATATCGCGAGTGACTTACTTGATACAATGCAAAGGAAATTCTTCTGGAGAGATGGAGAGGAACCAGGTCCAAGAAGAACACCATATCACCCATTACCTCCATGCGGCCAAGGATTTAAATTACAACATAAAGTTATAATTTCCGATGTTTACAAACCACCTCAAGCACTTAGCGAAATAATTACATTTTTACTACAGTCTATGCGCAAAAAACTTGGTGAAAAGGGGTAATAGTGCTTAATTCTATCTTTGTTATTTAAGATTTTGAAAGAGTTTACAGAGATAAAGGAAGAAGGAAGGCATAAATTTAATTTATATTTGATGTTTGCTGATGTGCGATCGGGAGGCAACAGGTGTAAAGATGCAAACTATTAAGAAAATATATTGGTTAAGCTCAAGAAAAACATCTCATTCATTAGAGTTAATGTTCATGATTTATTCAGTCTTTTCTCCCCGTGTCCAATAACTAATTTTTCTATTTTGTACGGTGTATCCACTCCGGGGAGTATTGATGCAAACCAAAATCTGCTATTCTTATGATGGTGTCAGGTGAATCAGCAGGAGTAGAAGCAAATAAAAATGGAGTAATCTACCAATCAGATTTCTATATGGACGAACAGGTAAACGGCTTACTTTTCTACACGTGCCAACAAAATGAGGTTTTGCTCGATAACTATCGCACGCGAAAAAATGGCAAGATACAACAGCTTTACGTGAATAAACCAGCATAAATAATAGCAAGTACCAGTTTTGGGTTGACATGTGTCTTCATCCTAAGGTTTGGAACGACTGTAAACAGTTACTTCATTAAATAAACTTTGCAAAGTTGGTTTGTATATGCCTTTCTATATATTAGTAGACGAGACGAAACTTTTATCTGAATATCTATCTCCATCTACTATTATATAAAAGTCACGTTGTGTGTGTGAGATTTTTTCCTCATAGGTTCCGAAACGGCTGAGTCCATCTTTGGCAAATTGTACACAAATGTAACTTATATTCTTGGCAGTGTTCTTATATATATATTGTACAGAACTTCCTCAGATAAGTATCGAAAATAAAAAAATAATAAATAACGATCATAAAAATAGTATTTCTTCTCTTATAGATAAATATAATTTTTACAGGGGAATATTTCACGTTACACGGTTATAACCTTAGTCGGTTAACATATGCTACTGTAAATCTTTTTTTATTTATAAGTGAAGAAAGATTGTTTTTAAAATCGCCCATATATCAGTTTACGTGATATTGTAAACAAACACAGACGTCATTTGATAAAAGCCCTTACCATTATTATATTTTTGTGAATAAGTCAACCGCGCAAATTATTCCTTGTAATATATCATATTAAATAGGAGCTTGATTCTATTATAATACACACACAATCTGCATAAATGAAAGTATCATGTTTAAGCGTATTGTACGACCGGACAACGTTAGGTGCCCAGCAAGTCACGTGTAAACCTTGCTCCCTGCCAGATTAACGAACATAAACCATGTTTAATTGGTCAATAGTCATATATGGCTTTAATCCGAAATCTGAATGCTATAAATTCCAACTGGATGTCATCTGCTTACATTCAATAACGATAAAGCAGTGCCCCATCGGCATAGAAAGTTTGAACTGGTATACACTATGTATTTATTTGCTTCCCCACTGAGCAAATTAGGCCCAGGCCGTTTTTTAATGTGGAGAGAGGGGAAAGGGGGAGGGAAATGGGGGACTAGCTCCCGATGGGTGGGAAATGGGAGCTAGATAGTAACAATTGGTATGAAGGGTTGGTATTTATTTGCTCCCCCATCGAATAAATTAGGCACAAGGCCGATTGTTAATGTGAGGAGTGAAGGGAAAATGAGGATCAGCTCCCCGGGGAGTAGGAGAGCTGGATAGTGACATTTGAACAAGGTCTTATATGTGGGGTTTCCCCCACATATGGTCTTTGCTTGCAGTATCTACAGGAACTGATACTACACTTTGATCTTGTCGCCCGGGCCACAGAGGGTGTTGATTTATTTGCTTCCCCACTGAGCAAATTAGGCACAAGGCCGTTTTTTAATGTGGAGAGAGTGGTGGGAAATGAGAGCTGGATAGTAACTGTGGTCTGTAGGGTGATCCCTACATTAACCAAGTTCAGATATGGTATTTGCTAGTCATAGCTAGTCTTTGCTTGCAGCATCTGCCGGATCAGATACTACACTTTGATCTTGTCGCCCGGGCCACAGAGGGTGTATTTATTTGCTTCCCAACTGAGCAAATTAGGTACAAGGCCTTTTTTTAATGTGGAGAGAGAGGGAGTGGGATGGAAAGGGGGCTAGCTCCCGATGGGTTGGAAATGGGAGCTGGATAGTGACAATTGGTATGAAGGGTTGTCCCTACATTGGCCAAGGTCTGATATGTGGGGTTGGTATTTATTTGCTCTCCCACCGAGCAAATTAGACACAACGCCGATTTTTAATGTGAGGAGTGAAGGAGAAATGGGGACCAACTCCCCGGGGAGTAGGGGAGCTGGATAGTGACAATTGGTATGAAGGGTTTCTCCTACATTGACCAAGGTTTATATGCGGGGTTGTCCCCACGTATGGTCTTTGCTTGCAGTATCTGTCGGAACAGATACTACACTTTGAGATTTTAAATCCTTTATCCATATTAAAAATACATTGAAAATCAACAATGGACAAAAAACTTAGGCACATGGCCAACTCAAAATGGGGGATTGTGGGGGTCGTTGGTCATCCTTGTCACTCTAGAACTAAACAAAATCAAAAGTTTTTTTCCGAGCTAGTATGTTCTTTCACCATAATTTTATGCTGGGGGACGTCCTACTTAACTCCCAATTTTAAAAATAGTTTTTTACTGACGTGTAAAAACAAAAAAAGATAACAATAAAAATGATACAATAATTCATTTGTGACGAGGGCGGAGGGAAAAAAACAAAACAACTTGTCACCCGGGCCACGGAGGGCCGCGCGGGCAGTGAACTGATATACAGTAATTACAACCCGTGTGAGGTTAACTATAGTCGGCAAAAAATTGTAATTTACAATACCCTACCAGCTACCTGAGATGTTTTATTAACACTTGATTCTGGGATAGATTATTTATTCTAAATATCCTTACATATATGTTTTCGGTTGATTCAATGTTTCAAACTCAGATCTTATATATAAATTGCACGTTCGTCTTTTATTAAATCTAATGTGTGGTGCTAGTAATTATTTTAGAAAATATGAAATGTTTATTCGAAATGTGTCTGCAGCGCCGAAAATGGTTATTTACGGGTATAAAATTTACACAATAACCTTTACTTAGGTACTTTCAGTAGAAATAAAGAAGTGATGTTTGATTATTCGCGCCTGGCACCATGTCCCGATGATATTCATTATTCTTTTTGATTAGTATTGAAATTCAATTTACATTCTCGGATTAGTCGTTTATAGTTTAACGTTTGTTGAATATTTTTTGAAACCTTAGAGAAAATCATCTTACTCAGATTTCGAATACTTTCAGTGCTCATCCTGTGTAAATTAACATGATGCAGTTGATAATAACAGGAGTTTAGCAACTGAATGTGGCATTCCGTCTCATTGTGTCACTTTCATTGAGGAATGTCAGCAACCATTTCGTGGTATCTGCCGCAAAAAATTCCAACAAAATCAAGTTAGCCAACAAAGTTTTAGCAACTCATTTTATGCGTAGGTTTGAATCACGTTTACTGTATTTGTTTCCCCATCATCTCAGACCCTTTAAGTTTATTTCCTGTTAAAGAAACCGATGTAAATGAAACTGTGATTTTGCAGTAACAGAAAATGACGTGTTGGGTCATAGATGTTTTTCGTCCATCAATCACGACAAAATCGTTTGCTGGTAATTTGTAATTAAGTAGTGTTATTGTATTTTTTTTCGTCCATCAATTACGACAAAATCGTTTGCTGGTAATTTGTAATTAAGTAGTGTTATTGTATTTTAACTGTTGATGATTTGTTTTATCAAATTATCTTCATTGATTGTGAAATGAGTATATTTTTACACATTGTCTTCTCCATTTTGTTTTCTTCTCCGTAGTAATGTAATAATTATCAGAATTATTAGCACGCTTATAATTATACATCATAATCACATTGACAAAACGGCATGATTAACATTTACATACTGGTACGCGTTAGATTGCCGAATTTAAGAAACATTTAGGCTAATCAGTAATAAAATGGGCCACCATTTGGGAATTCACTGTGTTTCACGTACTCTCCGCTTATCTCGGCATTGTATCCAGTCTTTTAGCACTTCTTGAGACTGGATTCAAGTAATGCCGATCCAGGAGCGGTTCGCTTTGGGTTTCCGAAGCTCTTGCCTCGCGATTACATGTGCAGCTATCCTTACAGAGTGTATCCATTGTTTCTTAAGGCTGGGCGGAGGCATCGATATAAATATATATGTATTTATCTTCAGAATTGTCGCTTTAGTCCATGATTTTTGCAGTATATACTGTATATATTTTATCATATATTATTATGTGGAAACCCTCATCACAATTAGATCACATTAAACAAATATTATTTAATAATGGTAACGATATAAAAATAAATTGAAATTATTTTTAACCATCTTGTATAAATATAGTATCAGTCGTTTGGGTGACATAAGGGATTCAAGGAAGGCAGGGAGTCTGTGAAGAATGATGAGAGTAGTGGGAAGAGTAAGCAAGTGAAAACACTCGATTTATTGAACAAATAAATCATTTCATGGATAACGCTCGTCGTGTGCCTATAGAGACAATAGCTACACAGTTTGATGTCAGTGTGGGAATTGTACACAATTATTCGCAAAGTAATGAAGATGCGGAAGATTTGTGCGAAGTTTGTCCCAAGAGTGTTCCATCCTTATCACAGAGTTGTTGACCGAGATGCGCATGTAGACAATTCTTCATATTACCTATATATATATATATATATATATATATACCTTGCTCCCTGTGACATTTGGTTATTACCTAAGCCCAAAGGAAACGGTAGATTCTTTCGTTAGTAGACAATTGAGGGGAGGAAAGAGGCTGTGACCAGGGCCATTGTAATGCGCTCACAAGATGACTTCCATAGGGTCTTCCAGAAGATGCTAGCACTGTGCAACAAGTGCATTGCAACCTGAGGAGATTACTTCGAAGGGGACTAAAGTCTCATGAGTGCACTATCAATAAAAGTGCTTATACGAAAAGAGTCTGGAAACTTTTTTAAGGCACGTCGTATATTCTTGGTTTCTTTTAATTTAGATGAATAATATATAAGATTTAGAAAAAATTACTCATAATCTGGAAGTTAACTGAGGCAGTTTTCGTATAATTTTCCAGTTAAGATGTTCAGCTTGCTGTACGGTTAGATTCAATCAATTAACCCGAATTAATTCTTCCTAGAGTATGTCAGCATTTATCAGTGTATGGAGCTCTCTTTCATGAATAAATTATGCTGATCATTAAATAGTGCAAATAGAACACACACACGCGCACACACACACCTACACACACATACACACACACACACATTATATATATATATATATACACTTCATAATAGTTTTTATTTAACAATCGGTTGTTATTGAAACGTGAGATTGTAAGGTTTACAAAATACTACTGGCGTAATATTCTATAAGTTATCCCATCTAAACTTTAATTGGTCGATATGCAAGATAGAGAAAATAAATTAAATTGTAATTCAATGAATTTCAAAAAACTCTCATTGAAATAAAATGAAGTGGTTGAGTTTCATATCAAAGAGTTTTTATTATTCTAAGCAAGACAATGAATACTTTAGAAAATTAATCTCCTTAACCTATAGGGTTTCGATGTCTACCATCTCATCAGAGGAGAGAAAACATTAGCAAATACTAATAAAGGTATGCACACTATTTGCTAAAGTCAAAATAATAAATTTATCAGAAGTTTTTGAAATTCATTGAATTACAATTTAATATATATATATATATATATATATATATATACATATATACATATACATATGTGTATATATGTGTATATATATATATGATTTTAGATGTACAGTATAAGTTGTGCAATAATAATTAATATTAAGAATAGTCCATTAATACAAATTAAAAAATGACTGAAAGAAATCCAAACACTTTAATAACACATCGAGTCACCATGAGAACATAAAAATGATTAAATATCGTATTTACAATTACATATAACTTAAGATAATATCACTTTATAAAACACGTATGCGATGCTTGCTATAATTATATTAGACTAATATTTGATCAAGACTGGTCTGAATCTATTTTTTAACAAAATTTACAACTATAGAATTAAATACAACTAGAACAATTACCTATCAATAAATGACAAAACTTTACAGGTAACCATACTAACAGTTAGGTAATCATGAATCAGAGTAAATAAGAGTTAAATACGTAAATACACATAAGAAATCTTATTGATGGGAAAATAGACGTATAGAAACTCAAGAGGGGAAGGTGCATGAGTAGAGTAGAGGGAATGACTTGATTGCATGAAATTATGTATTATTAACAAATATGAATAATTTTATTCAATAGACTTATTATATTATGCTCATTAAATTTCGTAGATATAAGAATATCTAACGGAAAAGAGATACAGTAAATCGGTTTATTAAAGATGTAAGTATATAAGTATTAATGATATAACACGAAGTAAATAGAAAAACACTCGTCTAGCTGAAACCACTGTCAATAATTTTCCCCACTCTTTATCTGTGCCTAAATCAAAACGTAGATTCCATTAACAAAGCTTCTTTCTTAAAAGTGCACGCCTGTAGAACTTTTTTTCTTGTTTGTCTGTTTCCCACCTGACTACAACGTGGATGTTTTCAAGTCCAACATAAACAAATTCCTGATGAACCGCCCCCTAAAGTAAGACACTTTATCAGATCTCCACTACTAGCGATTACTACAATATTATCATATTGATTACTGTACACGCAATAATTTTTATCCCCGGGTGGCACCCGGGCCTTGATAATGCGGTGACTCCCTTGTAAAACAAAAAGAAAATATTATAACATTCGAAAAACGTCCATAACATGTTGGAAGCATTTAAACACTCAAGTCCAATAATCCAAATAATATTTGAACAATGAGATATACATAGCTAAATGCTAATTAAAGATAATAATGAGAAAAAATGAATAATTGATTATAAATATAATATTTGATTGAAAACAAATACAAAATCTAAAATCAGTTAGAAGGGGTTATAAAAGGTGAGTAATTGAGTCTTTCTTTCCCTCTCTCCCTATATATATGTATATACATATATATATATATATATATATAATTTTTTTTTTACTATAACAATTATTAAATACCTACAGACACTAGTGTTTCATCCTTTCGGGAATCTTCAGTGCAGTGTGTCATGATTAATACCAGTCGAACGATTCGAACCCCGCATCACGGGACATCTGTGGTTCGATTAAGCGAAGACCTAATCCATTCGGCTACCATAAACCGCGTGAAATAACGTCGAATTTAAACATTTTAATTTTAAATGTTCATTTACGTCAGTCAGAGAGTGATTTAATCGTTATACGATGATCTATGCATAAGAGCTAAATTGACCGACTTTAATTCAACTTAAAGTGCTCAACAATAAGAAACGAATTTCTTAAAGGAGCTGTCATAATTATTTTTTTACTATAATAATTATTAAATACCTACAGACACTAGTGTTTCATCCTTTCGGGAATATTCAGTGCAGGGTGTCACGATTAATACTAGTCGAACGATTCGAACCCCGCATCACGAGACATCTCTGGCTCTATTTAGCGAAGACCTAACCCATTCGGCTACCATTAACCGCGTGAAATAACGTCGAATTTAAACATTTTAATTTTAAATGTTCATTTACGTCAGTCAGACAATGATATAATAATTATATGATGATCTATGCATATATATATATATATATGTATATATATATATATATATATATATATATATATATATATATATATATATATTTACCAGTGGTGAAAAAAAACAGACTAGAGTGCTCAATGTGTAGTCAGAGCAGTATATAGGAAATTTATTACTGTGAGTCCAGAATGAGTTATTACTCATTCTGGACTCACAGTAATAAATTTCATATATATATATATATATATATATATATATATATATATATATATATATATATATATATATATTATTCACTCAAGACAGTTATAAAATGTATTCCCAAATATAATAGAAACTAACATATTTGGGGGGGTACAAATCTTCTCAGTTGTTTGTTTTGATGACACTGCCACTTGGATAGAAAATTCTCCTTGGTAAAAATTATTAACGAGGTATGAACCCAGACCAGCAGAATAGGTGACCAACAGAAGTAGAAAAAGTTACTTCATATATTCTCAAACCAAATCAAACCAACTGTACAATGCCAAGAGATTTTTGAACATTTTGATTAATTTGAAATTAACATTGTTATTTTAGATATTGAGGATACCAGATGGAATCATCATGGTTGACATAAAGCTGGGATTAAATTAAAGATTTGATAGTTGTAGACATAATAGATTAAAAAAAAAATAATTGCTTTTTCACCTCAAACAAGGCACATCAACATAGAATGTGCTAAGGAAAGAATAAAGAAAAAATGAGTCAACTGAGCTTCTTTTCGATTATAGAAACAATGGAAATAAGTTGCCAAGATATTGAGTTTACAAAATAATAAGATCAAAATAGAAAGAAAGAATAATTTTACTTTAAATAATTTAAATTGAAAAATAAAAATTTAAAAAAATTGTATAAAAAATTATAATTTGAACACATATACATATAACAAATCATATTATAACTTGTGACGATGCTAGCAAAACATATGGAATTAATTTAAATGCAACTATCAACTAAACCTCCGAAAGAATGTAAACAATAGAAAAGAAAAAAGGAAGAAACAATATGTAGTTTCATATTTAAGGCAAATCAATTGCTAAGAAAACTATATCTGGAAAATAAACTATAAGTATAATAATTAATATAACTTGAAACAGAACTCAGAAAATGGAAAAATAGATTTTAAAAAATAAGAAACGGATAAAAACTTTTAAAAAATGAATATAAAAATATAAGAAAATAATACAAACAGTACGAAAATAATTAATATAAATTGATATAAATTCAGCATGACCATAATCAAAGTAACGAGAAAGAACACCAGAGCGTTTCGTCCTAACATGTTTTTATAAGTGTTTTAAGGTAAACATCTGATGAGTACGTGATTAAATACGCAGCAATCACATAATTGTGCAGACTTCTTAATCACAATACGAAACAATAGTGCTCAAATCTAACTGATTGAAATACCCATACGAGTTTATACAAATTCTAGTAATTGTACTTTAGAGTTTAGATTGAAAATATCGTTTTCAACAAGTAAAGTATATATGACGTAGCAACGGGAATTTGCGACAAGGTACAGAAGTGAGTTTTAGTAATCAGCCCAAGCAAAAAATAACACAAACCACATATACGCGGAGTATTAAGGAATAACAATTAAAATTATAATCAAAGAAGGCGAACTGAGATTGTGTTATGGAAAAATAAAATATGTTGTTTAATCGATATGCAGTAATGATTGTAAGTTACATTCAGAATATTTTACTGTTATTCGCTGCGATCAGTTGTTCCAAAATGCACTTTTCACTCTGTATGATTATTAAATATACTTTTGCTGCTGTTTAAAGCGAATAAAACACAACACAGTTGATCTGTAAAATAATATTTTGTTTTTATTTCAAATCGATAATAAGCCTTGCATTTCAGGTTAATACTAGTGTTTTGACATCTCAGAAGGCACGTGAGTTGATGTTAACGGTAAACTGGTGTCAAGCTTTTTCTCTCCGACTGACTGTCCCGCTCTCTTTTATAACAATTTATATAAAGATTCTTATTTAACATTTCCCATTGTCTCTTGTTTTATATTTTCTTTTGATATATATCCATCACATATTTCTGGTCAAATTATGCATTCAAATAGACAATGGTTGAAAATTCCACATCCCTCACATAAAATGCTTTTGCGTGTGTGCAAGCCATCTAATATTCTCTTCACAAGGCCGTCTGCCAATATAACAGTACGATAAAATATACGCCAGCTTCGATAAAGCCATCGTCACTATAAATTTATTATCAGATAACGAATATTTATAGTGTGCTTATTACAAGTACGCAATTTGTAACTACTAATATACGTGATCTATTAAAGGTTGATAAATATGAGGTAGGAACGACAGAATGCAGGAACACATTTTTAAATGGAATATTCTAAAAATATGAAATATATTCGGTGTACTAAAACTAAATTCTTAAAATTAGTGTGGCTACTTATACTAGATATAAGGCCTTAGAGCCTACTTATCAGACAAAATGAAAGACAGATCACTAAAACATATCGCATATGCGTCTATTCCATGGAAACGGTCCCGTAAGTTACTTACAATTCCAAGAAGAAGACACTGTGCATTCCCATTTCAATCATTAAACTTTATTGATTTGTTCAAAGATTACATTACGTGTTCAAAATCGATAATTAACTATTTATTGACTCAGAATAGGATTACAAAGACCTACCGCAAACATACTTCAAAGATAAAGTAACACCATCCTTAATTGCCGTTATGTAGTGATGTAAATGTTGGAATGAATTACGAGATACTGGGAAACAATTAAATGAAAAATATATTTACAGAAATACAGACAAGTATGTTAGTTGGGTGGGATGTAATGTAATGCTACGATTCTCTCTGAATCTTGCATCCAGACTGACTGGAAAGCAGAATCTGCTTACCGGAAATGAGGCCTGGAATAGTCCAACATCAAAAGCTGTAGAGGTGTCATCCCAACACGTTATAAAGTCGAGTTTCTTCAATCGTAAAAAATGTGTTACGCTCATGGATTTTCTACACTCATCCCAAAATATATTTAGCACCATAAATGCACATTGAAACTAAATTAAACGTAAAAACTGTAATGTTTCCTGTAACATTAAAATAACAAAGGAACATGTTCTGAACCCTTATTTATGGTAATCGAGTTGTTATTGCTAATAATGCTTAACGTGTTTCATGTTGCTAACACGAGAATTACGAGGATAAAATATTTCATGAGAAGCTATGTGTATTGGACTGGTATGTCACAATGCAGCCAGCATTCAGTGAAAGCTATTATAAGGTGTTTGCTTGAGTAGCTAATACACTTCCTACAAATTTTATAACGTGGTCAAAAACTAATCACTGGGATCTATGATTCACATAGATTTGCCCTACAACTCGACGGAATCTTATATAAAAATGTATAAAAACAACAGAAATACCTACCAGCTTTAACATGATTAGGCGACCGGTTCATCTTTTAATTTTCTATATGCTACATAATTCCAATTTTCCCTCACCGTATGAAATAATATTAACCCTCTGTTAGTCCCCAGAGGTGTTTTGTCACTCCAATGTTGCTTAAGTGCTCATAATTTCTAGTTGCAAACATATTTCTATTCTTCCCTCCCAGTCCTCTCCTAAGTCAGTTACGGTATAACGCACGTCGTATTGTATCTCTGCTTTACTTGGAGGTAAACGTCTCTTTGCCTTTCTAACGTAGGTATGAGTTAATGATTTACCTATTTTTGTATTTTTCCAGTGGAAATGAAAATTTGTACATATAAACGCATATTGCGTATCATTAGGTAACTCTGTAATATTTAATAGGAAGTATAATTATCTTGTGTTTTCTTTATCATGGGATTTGGTGGGATTGTTATTTTTTTTTACAATTTATTACTCTCTCAGTTTTGTAACCAGGTTCTTAGCTAATGCAATAGCTTAATTTTCCATTAGTTTTACGATTTATTTTATTGTATTATTTTATATTAATATGAACAAGGTACTAGTGATGAAAACTGTTCAACAGGGACTGCAGATATATCCTAAACCAGAAGGATAGTTATATTTTACAAAATAATTAGACTATAAACTTTTTTTTATTTTGGGTGAACTAACACCCCATGGGACAATCCATATTTGGAAAACCTAGGCGACAAACGTAGGGTTAAGGAAGTTATGTTTTCATCAGAATATATCATTACGAAATAACACATACATTAGAATTTACAGATAAACCTTAACATACACGCTCGAAATAAACATTTGTCTATTAGCAAATTTTTCTCGAAGTCGATCTGAATTTCAGTATTCGCCTACGGCTATCTTCGTGAATTTCTGTAAGACTTTCGTGAAAATCGTCGTTAATCCAACTTTTTTGCAGAAGATTCGACTACATAATACGGGAAAACAATATTACAAGTTAGCATAACACTGCCTGGAACACTGTAGATGCTTCATAAACTAAATTCTCTTTTCTCTGTATAGGTTGTCTTCTTTGTTTTAAGCATTGTATTAAATCGAACAATCAAGATCAGCATCGTCTTATAGTAATTGTCTTATGGTCTACATTTCACGCATAAGAAACACGAGTTAAGTGAAACTCCACCAAATGAAGAGACGTTAGACCTACTATATGACGCATTTGATTTGAAACACCCTCAAACTAATACCGAAATACGTCGTTTCGCCAGAAAAAGGAAACTGACGGAACCCCTTGAGGTCAAACTAAGAAAGAAAAAAAATTATTTCAGGGTAATAAATCTTTGTCGGGAATAATCTACCATTGTATAAGTATACGGCTCAACCACCTACATTTTATGCAACGATTATCTCACTCTCGTTAAACCTATTACAATTGCCTGCTGTTGTATTATCAGGCGATAAGATGAATCACATAAACAAGATGATTGTGTACTTTAAAGCATCTTTATTTGGAATGTGACGTAAATGAAAAAACTCCGATCCATTAATACATACTAACCTAAATATTGCCACATGCATAAATGCAGCCGTAAAAATCCTATCAACATCATCGTAATTGACTATTTTATCATCATTCGGTGGCAAGTTCAATAGAAATGAGCGCGACCTCTAGAAATAGGCAACGCGAAAGGGAGATAATTTTATTGTTGTTTTTAAGCATTGCTATGTTTGTAGAGACATATTTGTTCGTGGTTTTCCATATTTGTTTACAATCAGTATTTTGTTTTAAGATATATAAGGTTAAGAAAAATTTATTGTAAGATTTTTATTTTCATTAAAAATTATGTATATTCAAATTTTTTTTTTTTTTTTTTTTTTACATTTTCACCCCAAACAAGGCACATTGCCACTTTGGTGTAGGGGGCTACTATCAGGGGAAATATCTACTGGAGTACTATGTAGGGATTAGGGCAGCGAGATGTTGGTTCACGTTGCACTTGAACTTATGCATGTCAGTACAGTTGGGGAAGCAGTGACCTGGAATGGAATTCCAAAGTCTAGCAGTTCTGGGGAAGAAACTACTGGAGTAGAAAGATCTTTTACATCTAGGGATCTCTACAGTGTGGGGGTAGGATTTTGCAGCTTGTCGGGTCTGTCGAGGGTGTTTACGTCGTGGGGGCACAAGTGCTTGCAGTTCTTCAGAGCACTCACCATTATAATACTTGTAGAACAGGCAGAGGGATGCAACGTTTCGACGATGGGACAGAGGCTGAAGCTTAGATGCCAGTTTAGGGCCTATCAGATTTGCGACTCTCTTTTGAACCCTGTCAATGAGCGAGAGACTAGTAGCCGATGCACCAGCCCAAATATGACAGCAATACTCCACACATGGGCAAATAGTGGCCTTGTAGAGGTACAGGATACTTTCGTGTGTTAGAAGTTTTCTAGCACGGTAGAGAGAGCCCACCTTCCTCGCAGCGGCCCTGGCATTGCTCCCGATGTAATTGTTCCAACTCATGTTTCCTGTGAACGCTAGGTCAAGGAGCTTGAGAGACGTACTCTCAGATAAAGAGTCGTTGGCCATTGCTATAGGTGGTAGAGAAGGTTTCTTGTAATTATTGAATGAAACCAGTTTTGTCTTGGCGGCATTGAACGTGACCATCCATTTTTGTCCCCATTCCACTACTGATTGGAGGTTATCCTCTAGTGTTTCTGCCATTACTTTAGATATATGTTTATTTGTTTCCCTGTTGTGCCTGCTATAGAGTGTGGTGTCATCAGCATATATACCCATCTCAGAGGAAATTTTGTCGGGGAGGTAATTTATGAATATCAGGAACAGTAGAGGTCCAAGGATAGATCCCTGGGGCACTCCCGCATTTATATCATATTGTTTAGATGTACGACCGTCGAGGACAACCTGGGTTTTTCTCTTATCTAAGAAGGATTTAATTATCTTAAGTATTCTACCAGTCATACCGTATGATCTAATCTTCCTGAGGAGACCCTCATGTCATACCCTGTCAAAAGCCTTAGGTATATCTAGAGCTACCGCTCTGCCCTCTCCCGCTTTGTCCAGAGAATGGTATATGCGTTCAGAGATTACAGTGAGGATGTCTGCCGTGGAACGGGCTTGTCTAAATCCATATTGTTGGTCGTTCAGAAGTTTAGCATCTGTAAGGTGCTGGACTAGAGCATGGTTAATTAAGGTCTCAAATATTTTGGCAAAAAGTGGGAGGAGGCTAATAGGGCGATAATTTAATGGGTCAGATACGTTTTCGTTATAATATCTTTACTTTATATATCATATTAAAGAGCGTTTGTGGCTCTATCTTATCGTTTTAATTACAATCGTTTTAAAAATCATTTTTGTTTAGAACGTTGAATGCAAAATAAAAAAAAACACATTCTCAAAATTTACTTACTTCAAGCTAAACCGAAAATCTGCAGAAACTGCTCGCAATATAAACGAGGCGTTTGACCCAGGAACCAACACGGAATGCACAGCAGAATGGTGCTTTAAAAAATCCTGACGGTGACGAGTCTTTAAGATGATGAGCGTAGTGGTCAGCGATGGGATGTTGACAACGATACATTTAGAGCTCTAGCCAAAGCCATCGCACAAATGGTCGAGAACTTGTTCCCGAAGTAGAGGTGACGTATTCGACAATTTCCAACTATTTGAGAAAGGCGGAAAGAAAAATCTTGATAAATGGATATCTCACGAATTCAACGACAACCAAAAGAAATGCCGTTATGAAGTGTTATAGTCCGTATTTTACTCAACAAGAACGACCTGTTTCTCGACTAGGTTGTGACTTGCGATGAAAAGTGGGTTCTTTACGACAAAAAAAACAACATGGTTAAACGCCGATGAAGGTCTACAACAATTCCCGAAGCCAGAGTGGCGTCAAAAAAATGAGTGAATGCATAAGAAAATTCGACAACACTCAGCATTAGCTAACAGAAATGGTCCGATTCTTTTCCACGATAATAGCTGACAGCGCGTTGATAAACCGATCCTTCAGAAGTTGAACGAATTAGGCTACGAAATTCTGCCTCATCCGCCATATAGTCCAGATTTCTGACTTACCGACTACCACTTTTTCAAGCATCTCGACATCTTTCTGCGTAAGAGCCGCTTCAAAAACCTACACGATATAAAAAGCGCCTTCGACAGTTTCACCGCCACCAGAAGGCACAACTTTTAGTTACTGGCATAAATGGGCCTATTTAACGTGTGCTGAAAATGGTTCTTATTCTCATCAATGACTTTTCATCTTAGCCGAGGTATGTTCATCTGAATTAAAAAATTTAAAAGCGCACATTTATTTTGTAAACCTGATTATATTTAAAGATATTCGTAAAACGAATCGAAACCCGTTATCATGTTTTTACTGATTTTTTTTAGTCGGTTAGGGAGAATAACAAGTTCAAAGTAATTAACATTTAATTTGCATGCAAATATATTTACGAACTGCAATAACAGGACGGTGGATTAAAAAGTTACGTGAGAAAACATTATATTAGTCCTTTGAAATTGGTTGAAGAACCTTACATTATTAAACCATTTGTAATGAAAATTGAATTGCGTTATTAATGTCCATGCAGCGACAGCAGGAAGTTTTTCCGGAGATAATCTAATTTCTTTCCAATGTGTGTTGTCACAGCAACCGTCTGATCAATTTGGTGGAAATATTACTTCGATGGTGATCAATGGCTAAAATTAAAATATATTTTCGCTGTTCTTCTATCACTTAACCCTATCCTGTCGATGGCATTATTGATCTTTATCACTTATTTTTTACGCTACCGGTAAATGTCTGAATATTTGGGGAGTGTAATATAGAAGGAAATACTAGTATTGCCTGCCATTTTGTTTTCTCACATTTTCCCTTCCTTGTACTTTAACTATGTTTACTATGCACTAAACTATTTTTAAAATAATTTATATTTTAAAAAGTAATTATTACCGAGTATATTGTCTTTTAATGTATTAGCTGACCCAAATTAATTTGATATTATGGTATAGAAATATTAACTAAATTTTTATGTAAAAATAATCTTATTAATTTTTAATATTCGTATGTTAAAGTAATAGTATGTTAATATCTATGTATAGTATCGTTTCATGTTAATAAATTTCATAGTCATTAATTGTCAATGGACGATAATTTGACAATGCTATTTAAACTAGCAAATACGTCCAATAGTTTATCTGATTCCGAATTTCTAATTATTACCGTTCTTATTATTAACACACTATTAAATGACCGTTTTTACACCGAAACTGAAAAGTAACCTTGCTTGAATTTAATTTCATAGTGCATCAATTCAAAAATACAATTTCAAAATGCGTTACAGTATTGCATGTGTATCTATATACACGATTTTCCAATGTACACTCCTATATTTGTGTGTGTGCATTGATATTTATATTAAAAAAGTTTTTTTAATTTATTTAAAAATTTTTAAAGCATTTTATATATGAGTCGTTGAATTGCATTCATCTACAAAAGATCTAGTTAGTGTGTACCTGGTCACGACTAGGCAACCTCCGTGGCCTTCGGGCCAAGATCAAAGTGTAGTATCTGTTCCGGCAGATGCTGCACTTAAGATAATTTGTACCAGTCAATGGAGGGGAAACCCTCTATACTGGGACAATTATTATTTTTGGTAACCAGAGTGCCCCCTTTTTGCCTACTTTTAGGGGAGCTGGTTTTTACCTCACATTAAAAACGGCCTTGTGCCTAATTTGCTCAGTGGGGGAGCAAATAAATACCATCTACAAAAGATCTAGTTAATTTGCATATTCTTTTAAACGTTCATTTTTATTGATTCCCTATTAGTTTTTTTTTTTTTCGTTTTTCTTATCGCAAGATGATCATCTTTAGTTGACCATGACGGGTAGTTATAATAATTCAGATATTCTAGTTGTAAATAAAAGCCATACTGATTGATATATAAATTTCGAAATTAGAGTTATAAGGTAAATACACACACAGATTTGTACAAATAAGAATGCGTTATATATGAGCTGGGATAAGACGTAAGTAAGCAGCAAAGGTACTACAGAGAGTCATAATAACTTGAAATGGTATTGTTATAGTAATAAGAACCCATTGTTTGACAGAAATCGATGCTGGTGTACAATAGTCAAACAAATGCAGTGTTAACGATGGCGAAGAGAGAAAGGACTCAAGAACAGTGCACAATAAAATAAAAAGAACGTTTTTATGGTGAAATCAATTACACTTACAACAAAACGGATGCGTAATAGACTCGTTAATGAGACACAGAACAATTATAAGCACGTGGTTTCATTTAATAAAGCAGAATAAAGAAATAATTGCATGTGTTTTTCTCTATATTTTCTTATATAACAGTTGAGTCTTGACAAAGTCTAGACTATTGTCACTTCGATTAATTCAGAAAACTGCAGATGATTTACCTAAAAAACTCAATCAGAAGTAAAAATATTTGAAACAATATCTTACCTTTACTATAATATAAAAATAATCGTCTGTATGTGTACATGAGTTCATTCTATATGGACTCGGAAACGGCTGGGCCGATTTTTATGAAATTTCACACGAAGATACATTATGTACCTGGCAATGTTCTCGACTGGGTTTTGCATCAAGTCGTCGGTATTATGGATAATAGAAAAATATGACAAATTTAGAAACACGCGATTTTGACAAAAGTTAACACCTTATGCAGCCTTCCATCACAAGTAAATATAAAAAATGTTATAACTTCACAAGCAGAAAGGCCGGGTACATATAACCAGAAGTAGGTTCCATGATATGACAAGAGTGCGTTCGAAAAAATGTTTTTGTTTACAGCACAATTGAATTGCGATATCTAATTTACCTTTTTCAATTTGAACTTAAACTACAACTATTATCACCACACAAACAGAAAAACCAGGCATATATGATCAAGAGTAGGATCTTTAATATGACGGGTGCGTATTCGAAATGGATGGTTCTATTTAGAGCACAATTGAAGCATGATAATTGATTCTTGCACGTTAGACTGTAATTGAAGTCGTATTATATAAAAATAATTTTATCAAATCAACAATAGATTCACTATAGTGCAATACAGACTACAATATATTGTAAACTAAGCCAGTGTGTGAAGCCATCTGAAGTTGCTTCCCGGTGCACCGTGACAAGACCCCAACTAAAGCAGGCAGTCTATGGATTTGATTTAAAAATGAACGATTTAACCGGTTTCGATGACAATAGTAGCCTCTTACGTCCAAGTTGCGATATGCTTTGTAAGGGGTGAACATGAGCAAAATAAATAAATAAATAAATAAAAATGAAAATAAAAATATGGAAGGGTGACTTATTCATTGACCATCATTTAATTCCAGTCAACGTCAAATCTCCCTGCTAGTAATATAATCAGAATTAAGATACACGTTGAAAGTAGCAGGGACATATATTTTACATTAATTATGAAAAATAAATTATCCGCTTTTAATATTGTCAACTCGTCTTTCCATTAAGAAATCCATTAAATAAGCAATGGTCTCTCAAGCTGAGTACTACAACGGAGAGATAGTTTAAAACTGTTTAGTAACACTGTTGTTCATTGGATTGTTTATTTTGGTGTGTGTGTGTGTCGTGAGGACCGTTCTGAAGGGTTTCTTATCGCACATGTATAGCACACTCAGTACTTTACTCGAGTATGATACTTTCATTTACTGCGATTGACCGTTCTGTATTTTTCTCAACCTACAATATACTGGACACTCACACGAACGCACACATTGACATTTTGACACTTTGTTTTCCTATACGTCAATATTCTTTTTTAAATACAAATATGTGAACGTATGTGCGCTTTATTATATTTCATAAATACATGTTTATATATATTTATGGATTGCCTCAGCGTTCACAAAAGCCTTACTTTGGGTTAATGTGATCATTGAAAATGTCTTAATCAAATCGAAAGAAGTTGCAAAAGAAAGGCAAAATTACATGTCGTACATAGGCGCGTGGGAAACCATAATGAAGCAATATTTAAGCGCTTAACCGTTTTTTAAGCAAGGTTTTCTATGACTATTACCAGACGGATCCTAAATAAGTTTGGTACGCGAAAACAAATTCCTAGATGTCCACCCTAAGAATTATGTCAGTTACACCTCACTCAGCCCGTAAACATCGCAATCGTGGTAAAATATGAGGCTGTGCCGTTATTGTTACACCATAAAAAATGAATGTATCTAAACTTGTACAGTGATCAAGATAAATAAAGCAATATGTGTTGCGCGGCATTTATAAAAAACGCTACAATCATGTATATATCGATTAATACGACGATGTATGAAATAAATTGATGTATTCAACCAAGGCTACATTTTTGTTGCTCACAATATCTGCTGAGGGACATGCATATATCGCTGACCAATTTTGAGAAAGAATATTAATGAAAGAGGTTTGCAGATGTAATCGAAGAATCCCCTCTAGAAATAAAGATTGATACCAAAATGTCCTTACGCTTTAGTTGGCGATGAGCTTCTGTGGACTAAATCTGTTCGATGGAATGTCTGAATCAGAAAGATGGTTTGATAAAGAATGTGCTTCATCAGCATTCCAATTGCGTTTTCTAAAGAAATGCAGGGTTTTGTGTTACTTGGTCTGCACGCAAGATCACTTATACTAACACGTCAATAAAATGATATATTTTTATTTTTTTGTACATCTGCAATAAGATTTAATAAACGTATTTCAAGATGCATTGATGTTTTTTTTCTTTTACAAGAAAGTCACCACTTATCAAGGCCCGAAGGCCACTCGGGGATAAAGGTTATTGCGACAATATCGTAGTAATCGCTAGTAATGGAGATCTGATAAAGTGTCTTACTTAATGGGGCGGTTTATCAGGAATTTGTTTATGTTGGACTTGAAGACCTCCAAGTTGTAGTCAGGTGGGAAACAGGAAAACGGAAGAGAGTTCAACAGGCGTGCACTACTAAGAAAGAAGCTTTGTTCATGGAATCTACGTTTTGATTTAGGCACAGATAAAGAGTGGGGAAAATTACTGACAGCAGTTTCGGCTAGACGGGTGTTTTTCGTAAAAGATTGGCGAGGGGTGGACCAGAGATTGGAGCTCAGACGCGCACTTCCCATGGAAAAATTGATAAAACAACGACAGACTCCCAACGTCTCTTCTGTGGGAGAAAGGTTGCAAGGAAGAGAAAAGGGCAGCCCCTACTAGGCTACGAAGTCTATTTGGTACTCTGTCAAGGATAGTTCTTGCCCAAGTATGGCAGTAGTACTCCATCCTTGGACGTACTTGGCTTTTTATAGATAGAGAATTGCATCAGCAGTGTGATATCTACTGAAACGGTAGAAGGATCGCACCATTTTTCAAGCGACCTTGGCAACAGATGTGATGTACGTGTTCCATTTCAGATCAGGAGAAAAGGTCAATCCCAGAAGCTTGTCAAAACATGGAGCCTACCCAAGACGAGAGCCTCCATTTGAATTGATGGCAGATGGGGATCAGAGCGTTGACGTGTGGATTGTTATAATTTTGACAGTAAAAATCACAAGAAACGGGTAGTTTCTAAGATATAAAGCAATTCAAAGGTGGGGGATCACTTTTTTATATTAATTTAACGTAAAGTGAATATTCACTTTATGGCCGAGGTGGTCATAAGGTGGGTGCTCATTTTACGTTAACTTAATATAAAAAAGTGGTACCACTCTTCTTGAAACAGTAATAGGCGACTTTAAGGGCAAATGTCCCCTATCCGGTAAACAAGGCTTTCCAACTATATATATATATATATATATATATATATATATATATATATATATATATATATACATATATATATATGTCTTTACACAAGCATTAGTTTATTGCTACACAGTCATGAGCATGTTGCAGTCTACTAGTATTTACTAACTAGAGACCTCATCAGGCAACAACCCTTATTTCCGAAAACGGAATTCTAAAGGTATATATATATATATATATATATATATATATATATATATATATATATATATATATATATATATATATAGGAAATTTATTACTGTGAGTCCAGAATGAGTTTACATATTGTTTCAGCTAGGGGGAAATCCTCAAAAGAAAGAGGAAATATCCGACTAGAGTTCACCTATGAATTCTGACGAAGCTAGTCAGATATTTCCTCTTCTTTTTGAGGATTCCCCCTAGCTAAAACAATATGTAAACTCATTCTGGATTCACAGTTATAAATTTTCTATATACTGCTCTAGCTACACATTGAACACTCTAGCCCGGTTTTTTCACCACTGATATATATATATATATATATATATATATATATATATATATATATATATATATATATATAGTTATTTTTATATCTACATACACTAGTGTTTCAGTGTAGGAAGTCATAATTACTGCAGGTCGAATGATTTTGACCCAGCTATAAAATAGCATTTGACGTTATTTGCTATCACGTTACTCTTGGTTTTTCGTCAATTAATACGAGAATTATGTGAAATTTAACACCTCTAAATGCCAATTACTGGCACAACAGTAAAGCAATTTATACACATATATGTGTGTATATATATATATATATATATATATATATATATATATATATTAGCAGTTCCGCCTGGTTTTTTCTCGGGCTCTATGTCCTGTTCATAACTTTGCGTGCCTATGTATATATAAAATGTGTGAATACGTACAGGAATGCCTTTCTATATGATAGGTCTCCCTAACTACCATGGAGAAAACGTTATAGAGACCGCAGGTATCAATTTATTTTAACTTTGACACCAATTTTGACTCCTTAGCATTTACTGTTTTGGGCTAAAATAAAATTATGCAGTTAGATCCTTGTCCAAGTAATATATATCTACAATTGCAAGTGTTTAGACTCAACATTGGCGGAGGAGTTCTCAAAGGTCAAATCGTTGAATTTTGAACCCTTCACAGCAAAAGTTCTGGTCGAAAACCAATTAAATAGATTTTTCGAAATCTCAATGACCCTTATGCCAAATTCCGAGTCTGTACACCGAAAATTGACAGGAAAATGTACACAGACACACGTACAAACATTTTCACTTTAAAATATATCCGGTTGTTTGGATGTGTGTTTTGAGCAAAATAAAAAGGTGGTAGTAGAAAGGCATGTTCGAACCCGTACTGCAGAGGAGGAAAAAAACGTGAAAAACGTGACGTCTTAGCTGTTATGACCACCGCCAAACCGAAGTGGCGTAGGTTTAAATTAAGGCTAGACAATCGAAAGGAGAGGATGACTTTCAAAAATATCGGCGAAAAAAGCGATCCTCCTGCAGAAAAGTGCCCAGTTGAAGATAAAGATATAAATGACTTGTCGTCTGAAGGGTCGAGCTTCAAATCGGTACTGATCTTGTAAAAACCCGTCGCTTCTGTCGAAAGTTTTAGGCAGACATGCAAACATACATACATAGATTTATATATTTAAAGCTAAAATTTTCGATCCAAACCGACTAAAAAGCTTGTCCTATCTCTCAATGCACTTTATGTAAAATTTAAAATGTTTAGACCAGAAATTGTCTGAGTAATTTGGTAGAGGCCGCAGGGGTCAATTTTAAAAAAAATATGACCCTTATTATGACCCCTTAACATTTATTATTTTGGGCTCAAATCAAGTTATTAAGTAAGATCCCTGTCTAAGTAACATATATCTAAACTTGAAATTGTTTGGTGGAGTTATTAAAGGTCAAATCGTTGAACTTTGACCTTTTAAAAGCCATCATTCTGACCGAAAACGGATTACAAATATTTTCCCAAATCTCAGTACCCTGTATATCAAAATTCGAGTCTTTAGATTAAAAATTGACAGAGTTATTGCGTAGGAAAATGTACACAGACACACACACAGACACACAGACACACAAAGACACACAGAGACACGTTCACTTTTCTAGATACCCTAGTATTTCAGCCCGGCGTTGCCCGGGTGTTTGGAGGTGTGTATGCTGAGCAAAAACAAAAAAAAATGTTTTTTTTAAATTTGACCCCTATTATTACCACTTAACTTTTATAGTTTGGGGATCAAATGAAGTTACTAAGTTAGATCCAATTCTACGACACCTATATTTAAAATTTCAATTGTTTATACCCAAAATTGGCGGAGGAGTTTGGTAGAGTTCTAAAAGGTCAAATCGTTTAACTTTGACCCCTTAACAGCCAAATTTCTGGCCGAAAACCGATCACAAAATTTTCCAAAATCACAATACCTTGTATATAAAATTTCGAGTCTTTAGACTTAAAATTGACAGAGTTATTGCGTAAGAAAATGTATACACACATGCACACAGACACGTTCGCTTTTATATATATATATATATATATATATTTATATTTATATATATATGTATATATATATAGTAAGTTATAAAATATATATGGCGATTAAGCTAAACAGAATCATAGAGTGAATG
This sequence comes from Euprymna scolopes, assembly GCF_053919585.1. Taxonomy (NCBI): domain Eukaryota; kingdom Metazoa; phylum Mollusca; class Cephalopoda; order Sepiida; family Sepiolidae; genus Euprymna; species Euprymna scolopes. The sequence goes on from NC_136511.1 coordinate 35,292,240, forward strand.
AAAGCTATTCTGTTTAGCGTAACCGCCATATATATTTTATAACTTTCTAACTAGCTCTACCTACGTATTGAGCACTGTTGAAGTAGTTTACGCATAAATTTATACTTTCGTATTTTAATTTAGGTGAGTAAATGAAGTAGTTATATATATATATATATATATATATATATGTGTGTGTGTGTGTGTGTGTGTGTGTGTGTGTGTGTGTGTGTGTGTGTGTGTGCAGAACGGTGTTGATCGGGATACCAGCTAGATCTTTATTTTGAAATAGATTACTCTCTAGTCTTCATTATCTGTTGTACTTCTATTGAATTTAAATATTTTGGAAGTATAATCTTATTCAGGAAGTATTTTACTTAAAGTTTATTATTATTATTATTATTATTATTATTATTATTATTATTATTATCATTATTATCATTATTATTATTATTATTATTATTATTATTATTATTATTATTATTATTATATTAATCTTAAATATGCAGTGAATGGATTACAATAGATATTTTGTTTCGCGTTTGAATAAGAATATTTACTGGCATCTGCCCCTCATTATGGACGTACGAGTCTGCCTTTCAATTCATTGTTCAGTTACGTTGGGAACTGAAATAGCATTTATACGGTTCAAACGAAGATTGAATGTACGAATTGTAAGAATAGTTGTCATTGTTTCCCTTACGAAGAAAGACGTTTAAACTTAGAAAAATGCTTCCATTAAATTAGTATTTCAAACTGAATACGTGCGAAACTAACGGACGGGCTGAATTATATGCATATCCTATTACAGCGATCCACCAAGATAGCTAACCATTGTAATATTCAGCTGAAACACAATAGATATTATTGCTTCAATGTGTATGTGACACATTTGCTGTTTAATCGTTTCTGGAAACTATTACAGTTTCAACCAGAAGACATTCAAGAAAAAAAAAAACTATTTTAAGAAGAGAGATTCGACCATGGATTTTTACATACAAATCTGTTTCAATATATCTATCTCTATCACTATGCACACGTATACACACACAAACAGACACAAAGATTTACATTTTTTCTTTCATATAAGTCTTGTTTATTTAATCTTGGATCGCTTCATTACAGTGTTTCGTTAATTGGATGACATTTCTGTGATTTTTTGTTTTCATAGAATTTTTCCTTTCACCAACTCGTCAGATGAATTTCCATCATATAAAATAGTTAATTTTTACAAACCTGGTCAGTTCATTTGGCAAAAAAGAAATTCTATCCTCACTTTGTTACATGTCCGCCATCTTCGGTATCGTTTAAACCAAAATTCGTTTTTTTTTACCTTTTTTTGTATGTTATATTTTATGTTTTTGTCTCAATTTCCAAGAAGTTATATATATATATATATATATATATATATATATATATATATATATATATACAAATGGTTTAATATATATATATATATATTGTACAAAAGTATATATATATATATATATATATATATATATATATATAGTAAGTTATAAAATATATATGGCGATTAAGCTCACTGAATATTCCGTGTTTCATCCACTCTAGGACTCTTCAGGCTTATGCGCATAAACCTGAAGAGTCGTAGAGTGGATGAAACACGGAATATTCAGTGTAGCAGTGTCCATCACCGTTTGCATTTTTCAAATACACTGATAAACACTGTTCTTCGAGCTGACTAAACGTTATCTTCTTCTCTTCTCTTCTTCTTCTATCTATCTATTCTTCTATCTTCTTCTATCTTCTCTTCTCTATATAAATAAAATGAACTCATTTTTCCCGTGGGATTTTGACCTTAATAGGATTAAAAATCAAGATATTTCATGCAAATACATTATGCACAAACGGCAGAACAATATCTGAGGTTTGTTATAGGCTTATTAGTTCTCAAATTCCTCGATAGTCTTAGATTTCTATACTTTTTCTGCTGAGAAGTCACGGCCAAAATCGGTTAAGATCAATGGAAGTGGTAAAATATTTTCTCTCTTAAAAATTCCTCCTCCCCCTGCCACCACTTAACACCGTTTGGAGATCGTTCACAAGGAACAGTTGAGAAGAGAACAGCGATTTGGCTTCGTAGTTCTATCATGTTAAGTTATTTAAAATCACTAAACTAAGCTGCAGTGCTCTGTGGCGTAGTGGTTAGGTTGCTGGACAATTCACATTATATTTTCACGTTCGCGCCGACCTACCATAGTGGGTTTTTTTGTTTTTTTTCCTAAACAACTGGAATGGACTTTTCTTGGTGGCCGAACTGTTAACGTTGCAGATGTTTTTGTTTTTTTTCACACTTTATTTTCCTACTTTTACTAATGACTCCGGGTTTGATCCTTCCTACTTACCTACCATAACATTTTTTAAAACTCCCCCCCCCCGTCCCGGAAACAAACACTCGAGCAACGCCGGGTACCCCCGCTAGTAGTAAATAAAACGGGTCTGTATTACTAAACACAGAAACGAAAAAGTTATTGAAAAATAAATATAACAAATAAATATTACCAAAGGCAAGATAAGTTACTTTTCTACCTAACTGGATAAGATTATAGTGTTTTTATTTAGTGTAAAATGTTTAATCGGTTTGAAAAATGTAGAGTTTATCTGTATATTTGAAAAATCTAAATGGCGACAGACTGTTGAACACATTAACTTTGGGAAAATGAGTTAAAACTAAAAAACTATACAAAGTACTGTCAGGAACTCACTCAATATATGTTACTGTGACATAGGCAGACATGTATTCAGTGGTTTTTAACAGTATTTTGTATAGTTTTTTTTTTAGTTTTAACTCATTTTCCCAAACCTAATGTGTTAACACAGTCTGCCGCCATTTGTAATTTTCAAATATAACAGTAAACGCTGTGTTTTTTTGAGCCGAATAAAAATTGTGCATTAAAGAAAAAAAAAATCCATTTCGGTAATAAAGTAACATATCTTTCCTTTGATAATATTTGTTAATAAGGTCACGTGAGTCGATTAATGGGTGCTAATGCACTTACTGATCCGTTCTATTTTTTTAAATCGTATTTCCAAGCTTAATTAAAGTTTTATGGTTTTTTTTGTATTTTTTTTAGATTAGGTCCACCTCCACAATTTTCTTTTAAATGACGACTTTTAAAGGTTTCCGACTATGCTGAATACAGAAATCGCATTGGAATTTTGTAGAAATAAGTAGTTATCGAGATATAGATAGTTGTTTTATGCATTGTCTTCTTTGGTGGCCATCTTTGTTACGCGCATAGATTTGTTTATTACGCGCGCAAGCGTGTAAAAAAGACGGCTGCCAGAGATTACAATGCATTATACAAATTTTTAATATCTCGATAACTACTTATTTCTGCAAAATTTCAATGCGATTTCCGTATTCAGCATATTCGAAAACTTACAAAAGTCGTCATTTAAAAGAAAACTGTGGAGGTGGACCTAATCTAAAAATTTACTGTTTTTTTTTTTTGATTCAATTGTAAGGTTAAAATACAGAATAGGTACAAAACACCCTCTTCTCCCAATGTTAAGAATGGCTTTTTAAATAATAACGTTATTATTTCAGCACGGATCAATAAGTGTACGAGTACCTAATTTCTTTATAAGCATTCATATTTTCTTATATAAAAACAACTTCTGTAAAAAAAAAGAAAAAACGTGCACTTTCAATTTTTGTTAAAAAAAGGTTTTCTTGAAAAAAAACAAAAAATACGGTAAAAAAAAGCAAAGAACAAAACGTTAATAATAACATTATTATTTAAAAAGTCATTCTTAACATGGGGAGGGGGTTTTGTACCTATTCTGTACTTTAACCTTACAATTGAATGAAAAACATATCATAAAACTTTAATTAAACGTGGAAATGCGATTTAAAAAATAGCGCAGATCACTCTCTGCATCAGCACCGAAATTGCAAAATAGTTAGAATACATCCTCCCTCCCCATGTTAAGAATGGCTTTCTAAATAATGTTAATGATTCAGTACTGTTCCTTGTC